>NC_135384.1:305000-605000 GCF_049243985.1 Paroedura picta | reverse complement strand
GATACTGGGTGAGACAGAAGAGTGGACAAAATAGGTTCATGACGAGCATCATGCTGGGCCTTTCCCCCCAGTAAAGACCCCAAGAGACTTAGGCAAGGTTGGCCCTGGTTTGAGCTTGGATGGAGGCAACCGTGGGCCATCTGTGCCTGCTTAGGCTGAGAGGAGCTTGACTGGCCCACAGTCCCAACTGCACACTCTTAAGCGGGATGCTGCCCTGGCCCACCTCCTCCCCCGGCCACTGTCTGGAGCCTTCCGGGTAGATGCAGCCGCCTTGCCGCTGCAGAAAACGAGCCCCGACTCGGGGAAGCTTCTTTAGGACGAGGCTTCATTTGGCTCTCTAAAAGGCCACGGCCTCCCACTTGATCAGCAAGAGCGAAAAGCTCTCTTACTTCGGAGAAACGTCACGGCTTTGCTGTGAGAAATTCAGACGGACTCGGTTTCTTGCAAAGATTTCAAGAAGGGGCATTTTTTAATCTGATGATTGGCTGCAGAGGAGAGCAGAGGACAACCAGCTGCCGATTTCACAGACTTCTCACACCCTCCAGGACAACTGCATCCCTCACCCAAGGGTTCCACTGCAGGCACTGATGCAGCCCTGTCCCTGGGAAGCTGGCCAGCAGGGGAGGCCTCCGCAGCCCCCGCCCGGGTGGGCAGGGAGAAAGGTCAGCTCTCGGCAGCACAGAGAAAGAGACAGAGGGGCCCGGGGGGGCCCAAAAACAGTCCAGTTTCTTGAGAGGAGGAGGAGGAGGAGGAAGACGGGGGCAGCTTGTCCTGAACCCTCATCAGCCTCCAAGTCGGATGCTCTGGATGAGCTGGAAGATAGCTAGGAAAAGAACAGAAAGAAAGTCTGCGGTGACCAAAGGGAGACCTTGCCCTCCTCGGGTGGCCAGGAAGGAAGAGAAGTGGCCAGCCGTCTCCTCTCACCTCCACTGTGGCCTACCTGTCAAGGTGGTTGTACAGGTTGCAAGGAAAAGCGTAGCTCTCAAGAGGACTCTCGAGATGCTAACTACTCAAGTGGGAAGCGGGGTGGGCTCGAGGGACCAAGCCATGGGGCAAGGGGGCTGAAGCCTCGGGGACCAGCCTGGGGATTGGGGCGGGCCCCAGGGCCGCGCGGCTCCACCCGAGAGGCCTGCCCCGGCGCCGGAGGGCCCGGTGGAGCTCCGCTGGCCGGGAGCAGCGTGCCCGCGGCTTCCCCTCCTACCTGAGCCGCAGACGACGAAGACGAAGAGGGCCAGGAGCCACGGCCCGACGGGGGCTTTGTCCTCCTGGGGCGCCTGGGCAAAAGGCACAGCGGCAGCGCGTCAGCAGCAGCGGCGGCCCCCCCCGTCCCGTCCCGCCCCCTTCCCCCCCCCCGCTGCGCTTACCGGGGCGCGGTGCAGCCCCCCCCGCTGCGTGATGCTCTTGCTGTGCCGCTCGTTGGCCACCTTCATGCGCTGCACCCCAGACATGGCGCCGGCGGAGGGCGGGCCGAGGGGGGCGGCGCGGCAAGCGGCGTCGTGGCGGCCGGGACTCCCCCCGCGCAGGCGCACTGCCGCTCCTCCTCTCCCCTCCCCTCCCCTCCCCGTCCGAAGAGCGGCGCTTGCCCAGCCTGGGGGGGGGGGGCGGGGTCCTCCTCCCCGCGGGGGTCTTGGCGCCGGGGAGCCGCTCGGCTGTGTCTGCCCCCCTCCCCCGGGACCCGCTTTGGCCGCGGCCGGGAGGGGGCTGGGCGGCCCTTCCCGAGAGCCCCTGCAGTCCTTGGCGCCCGCCCTCCCCGCTTGCCTCCCGATCAGGAGGAGGCGAGCGAGCGAGCTCGGCCTCTCCCCCCCCCCCCCACATTCGAGCCGACTAAATAAAGGCGATTTTATTCTGCCAGCGACTGGTGCTGCGCTCCGCCCGTGCGCGCTCCCACTCTGCCAACAGCCACACAGGAGGGGTGGTGAGCCAAGGGGCCTTTAATGCAGGGACTCGCTTCACAAGGTCGCCACACAGTCAAAGCCGCGAGAGAACAACAACGGCGGCAGGACGGGGAGGTCTTTGGTGGCATTCGGCAGCCTGCAGACAACAATTCCCGGCAGGGCAGGCGTTCCGCTTTCGGCGGCTTCCGGGGCCCCCGGGCCGGCCGGGGCCCTAGGCGGTGGTCTCTGCGGGAGGCGGCCGGGCCCTGGTGCTCGTCTTGGGCTGCGGCGGCCAGTCGGGGTCAAAGAGGAGCTCCTGAGCTAGGCGCTTGTACTTGGCGTGGGGGGGAGCCTGCCGGTGGCAGGAGTAGCCGGGGGCCACCTCATCCAGCTCCAACTGGGGTGAGACACGACAGCGGCTTCAGCCTCCCTCCTGGAAGCAGACACCCCCTCCTTCGGAAGCCCTCCCTCTGGGAAACTTCTCCTCCCCCCCACCACCTGCAAGCCCTGGGGGGGGGGGCATCCACCCCTCTCCTGCTCCTGGTACCTGGGAGAACGGGGGGGCCTGCTTGGGGGACTCGTACTTCTGCTGGTTGAAGCAGACCCTCTGCCAGAGGAGGTCACAGTCACAGACAAAGTTCTGGGGGGGGGGGAGAGAAAGAGCTCTGGCGAGGCAGGAGGGACCCACCAAGGCAGAACGCCCCCCAGAAAGATGGGCCCAGCCGCCCGGGCAGAGGCGGGCCAGCAGACCCACCCAGCCACCCCCGCCGGGCCAGACGGAGCACCTCACCTCCAGGGAGAGGGACAGCACCAGGTTGCTCAGCGTCAGGGCCAGCAGGATGAGCCTCCACTCGTAGGGGATGCAATCCAGCTGGGGAAGGAGCGCGGCTCAGTTCTGGGGCCCTCTTCCGAGGGTCTCCCCAGCGGCTCCCCCCACCCCCCAGGGCCAGACCCACCTCCAGGAACTCATCCAAGGCTGGGATCGGCCACAGCAGCAGCAGCAGCAGGAACCCGGAAATGGTCACCAGGGAGGCCAGGAAAAGACCTGCCAGGAGAAGGGAGCGCGGCTTGGTGGGTCCTTTGCGCTGGGCTTCAGGTCCCTGGGGGGAGGGATCTTGGGGGGGCAGGGGCAGGGCCTGGGCAGGACCAGGTGTGGGCAGGCAAGGCAGACTAAGGACCTGACCCCGCTGAAGGTGCCCCATGGAGCTGGCAGGCAGCAAGTTCAGGGCAGAGCCAAGGAAACGCCTTGACCCAGAGAGGGTGCTCGAAATCTGGGATTCACTGCCAGAGAACCTTGTGGGGACCACAGGCACAGATGGCTTTGCAAGGGGCTCAGAGGGATTCACAGAGGAGCCGTCAGTCTGCAGCTACCAGCTATGGTGCCTGAGGGGACCCTCTAGATGCAGTCCACCTCTGACTCCGGGGCCAGGAGGGACCATGAGGGGAAGGCCCCAGCCCCTGTGCTCTGTTGGTGACTGTCCAGAGGAGCTGTCTGACCCAGCATGACTCTTCTTGAGGTTCATGTCAGGAAAGGCCTTGTCCTCTCTGCCCTCCAGAGGATGGGGCTGGCCATTGGGTGAGATGGGAGGCTGGACTGGAGGGACCCTCCCTGGTCTGACCCAGCAGGGCTCTTCTGAGCCTCTTCTCAGGGGAAGGCCTCGGCCTCTCTGCCCTGTGGCTGGCCCTGCAGAGGAACTGGCTGGCCCCTCTGTGAGACGGGAGGCTGGGCTAGAGGGACCCTCCCTGGTTGGATCCAGCAGGCCTTCCATTTTCTTATAGCTCCATGTCAGGTGTCTTTGTAAGCAGCATAGGAGGAATCATGTCGTCCCCCCCCCCCCGCCCCCCGGGCCTTTCCTTGCCCCCACCCTGCTCTTTCCTGCAGTCCGCCTGCCCTTCTCCTCTGCATGCAGCCGACATCGCACGAGAGTGAGGAGCCGCAGCAAGGGGCTCACAGTCCGGCAGCCAGCCGGTGCCACGGGAAGGGGGCTCACCATTGGCATGAGTGGGCTGTCGGAAAGGCCGCCCCTTGGCGAAGGCCAGCGCCACAGCCACGTACTGGAAGCAGGAGACGTAGAAGAGGGTGGTGTTTTCAAAGCTGCGCACAGAGGTAGCGTCGCCCTCCTCCTCCTCCTCCAGCTCCGGCCCGGCCGTGCCGTTCCCTGGGGATGTGAGGTTGGCACCCAGCGTGAGGTTGGCCACGAGGCCACAGCGCCTGCGGGAGGGACGCCCAGCGTTGAGGGCAGCCTGCTGCACAGGGCGGCCTGAGAGCACCCGCTGCCCCACTCTCACACGTACTCATCCTCTTTGTGGCGGTACCACGGCTGTCCCTGGACGAGGAGGAAGGAGCCCACCTGGAAGCCCAGCGACAGCAGCATCTGGGCGAGCACAGAGAGCAGCAGCTGGGGAGACACCAGGCCGGTGGGTGGCCGCTGGGGGACCAGTTCGGGCCAGGCGCTGTTCAGGCTCACTAGGGAAACAACGCAGGCAGCGGTCGAGGGGAAGGGTCCAGTGGCCCCTCCCTAAGCCCCTGCCAGCCCCGCCCGAGGGCTGTACCTGTCACCCTCTCCCCACCTCCCTCTGCAGGTGCAGTCTTCCCTTGACCTCACTGGGGGGGAGGGGATGCCCTCTGGCCCCTGCACACGGCCAACTTACTAGTGAACGCCAGGGACAGGATGATGCCCACGTCGATGAAGAGGTACTGCACATCTCCGAGGTTGCTGAGAATCTGTCCGAGGAGGGAGGAGGCCCAGAGGCCCATCAGCCCGGGGGCTTCCCGGCCTACCTACCCAGCCACCCCTGCCGACAGGCCCCGCCCCGCCCGGACCGACCAGCCGCGCTGCTCACAGAGTAGAGAAGCAGGACGCTGAGATACTGGATGATGCTGTAGAGGGCCATGAACTTGAAGACGCAGAAGGAGGTCACGAGGGCAGCGCGGCCTTCCCTGGGGAAAGAGGGAGGCCTGGGTTTCGAATCCAAGCAGGGAGCTCCCCAGCCCCGAGATGTCCCAGAGCCCCACTGCCCACCCAGGTCCCTACCGGATGAGGTCTGGGACGCAGGAGATGTTTGGCGTCTTGGAGGTGAAGGGGGAAGCCACAGAAGCCTCTAGCTCCGAGAGGGAGATGCCAGCGTGGGCCCGCTTCAAGGCCTGGGGGGGAAAGGGAGAGAGCAGAGCCGTGCCTTGGTCCCATGTCCAGGGGCAGCTCTGGGTGTCACTCCCAGAATCCTTTGCTCCTCGCTTGGGATTCGTCGCCCCTTTGCCCCGCTGCAGGGGCAGCACGGGCCACTCAGAGGGAGCGTCCTACCCCCAAAGCCCGTGCCCTTCCCTCGGCACCGAGGAGCTCGTCTTTCTTGCCCTGCCCCCCCGCCAGCCCTTGCGGTGGCCCAGTCCGAGACCCACTCACCCCACAGTCGTTGGCTCCATCCCCACACATGCCCACCGAGTAGCTGGAAGACAGAAGCGGAGTGAGAGCGGCAGGGGCAGACCAGCCCCCCCCCCCCCCGAGCGTCCGGGGCGGACTTACTCCAGCTGCTGCAGGGCCTCGACGAGCTGCGTCTTCTGGTCCGGGGCCATGCGGGCATACACGGTGCCACAGAGCAGCAGCTGCGGGGCACAGAGAGGGGCAGGCTGCGGCCTCCAGGGGGCAGCAGCACTCCGGCTGCAGGCGTCGGGCGAGGCCAACCGCTGCCTTGGGGGGTGCCCTGCCTCCCGACCCACTGGGCTCCGGGCTCCGAGACCACCCAAGGACGAGGAGAGGGGCTGCGGCTGAGCAGCTGAGCCCCTGCGGAGCATGTTGAAGCTCGGCAGCGGCTCCAGTCGAAGGAGACGTGAGGGACCCTGCCTGAGGAGGCCCTGGGGAGCGGCTGCTGGCGGCTCACCTTGGATAAGAGATCAGGGAAGTGGTCCAAGATGACCGCAAAGGATTTCCCCCCGATGGCAAAATGGTAGCTGGGATCGGGGCTCTTCGGCTGTGGCACGGGGGGCGAGTCCTGCTGCTCCTCCTCCTCCTCCTCCTCCTCCTGGAGCGTGACGGTGATCTCCTGGGGGGCAGAGAGGGAAGGCAGAGTGGATCGGCGGGGGAGGGGGGGGCAGGTTCCCTGGGGCCCCTCCTCCGAGACAGGCAACTCTCACCTCCTTGCCAGCCTTCTCGAGGACTTCGGTGTCCGGCAGCTCGTCTGCGTACTGCCAGTGGATGGTGGCCGGCTGCCCCTCCCTGGGGGGCAGGGCTTCGGTCAGAATCACCTTCCCCTTGGCCGGGATGAGGCCGCACTCCCGGCCCACCGAGACGGCTGTCAGCAGGTTATCTCCTGGGCCGCAGACAGGAGGGGGGAGGGGAGAAGAGCACCACTGAGCTGGACGGAGGGAGCCCTTCCTGCACCAGCCGGCCCTCTTTGCTCCGGCAAAGTTTTGCATCGGCCTCTTCTCTTCTCCCCTCCCCTCCCCCGGCCACAGAGCCTGCCCGCCTTGCCCAGCCCAGCCCAGCCCACCTGTCACCATGACCAGGCGGATGCATGCCCTGCGCAGCTCCTCCAAGACGGGCACCGTCTCCGCCTTCAGCTTGTTCTGCAGCATGACGAGCCCCAGGAACTCCATGTTGGACTCGATGGCACCTCTGCGGGGACAGGGCAGTCAGGGAGACCGGGGAGGGGGGAAGGGAAGGGGGGAGGGGGAGGGGGGAGGACTTGCCTGCTCACGTGCTGGACCTTGTGCCAGGTGTACTTGTTCTCCAGCCGACGGTATGCCAGGGCAATGACCCGCAGCCCCCGGCGGGTGTACGACTCCAGCACGGCAGAGAAATTGCCTGGAACTGAACAGCATTTGGGAATACGACCACTTCACCTCCCGGCTGCGGGCAAGGTGCCTAAGGCAGCAACTGCCCCCCTTGCACTGCCTGCTGGGAGCTGTAGTCTCCAGCTGTCCCCCCCCCCCACTGGCCCGTACCTGTCTCCTTGCGGCAGAGGCTGCCCACAGTCTCCGGGGCCCCCTTCATGTAAGCCACCAGCCTCTTCTCTCCCAGGGTACGCGTCACGACCGTCATGCGCTGCAAGCTCGAGGAGAAGGGGAACTGCATGAGGATGCCGACCTGGTAGAGTTTCTGTGAGGGGACAAACGGGCTGGGTCAGGCTGCCGGGGATTTTGGAAGGGTGGGAAAGAGGCGGTTGGGGGGGGGGGGCACCTTGTTCCACTTACCATCAACTCCATGAGCTCCTGAGAGAGAGAGAGAGAGAGAGAGAGAGATCAGAGCCTTTCTCGTACCGTTCAGCCCACACCACCACTGGTATTGTCATGCTGCCTTTCGTTGCCAGAAGGAAAATCTTACCCAGGGGCCAGCCAGTTCCTCTGCAGGGCCAGCCACAGGGCAGAGAGGCCGAGGCCTTCTCCCGTTAAGACCCTCAGAAGAGCCCTGCTGGGTAAAACCAGGGAGGGTCCATCTAGCCCAGCCTCCCGTCCCACACAATGGCCAAGCTGTTCCTCTGCAGGGCCAGCAACAGAGCAGAGGGGCTGAGGCCTTCCCCTGATATTACTTCCTGGCACTGGAATTCAAAGGTTACCGCCTCTCACCAAGGCTCAGACACTGGCAGACCTCTCCCCTGTAAAACTGCCTAATCCCCTTGTAAAGCTATCTCTGTCCGTGGCCATCACCCCATCGTCTGGCATTTGAACATGGATGCTTGCTGGCGGGAAGGCACAGGGCTCTTCTGCTGTCCCTCCCTCCCTCCCTCCCTCCCGAGCAGCAGCGGACAAGGACTGGACTTCAGGTCTGCCAGGGGAAGCCGGGGGAACAAGCACCCTCAGGCTCTGGGTTGTCCTCTCACCTCGTCCTCAGATGCCCCCTCTGGGACCTCAGGACGGACCTGGTCAGGAGGATGGACTACGGTGGGCTGGATCTGGTCGTGCAGAGCCGTCTCCTCCTGAGTGGGCTCTTCCAACACCTGCTCAAGGATGGGAGAAGGGAAGTGGCGTTTTATCCCCGAAGGAGCCCGAAAGTGGCTGACAAACCCCTTTCCCCCCCTCCCCCCCAGCAGACACCCTGCGAGGGAGGTGGAGCCGGGAGAGCGTTCTCAAGATGGTCACAGACATTCCAGGGACCCAGAGGATCTGCCAGCCAAGCAGCTCTCCTGGCTTCTGCCTGCTCTGTCCCTGATGCCTTACCCATCCCGTGGCCTCAAACATCTTGAGATCGAGAGGGTCTCCTGAGAGACGCCCTCCAATGGTGGTGAGGGAGTGGCAGGAAGCCATGGCAGCAACCAAGGGGGAGCCCGACAGACCAGGGGCACGGACCTCCCGTCCAGCCGGGAGGAAGCTGGAAGAAGAAGAAGAGGCAGTTATTTGCTCCCCGCCTTTCACTACCCAAGGAGCCGCGCAGCGGATTCTGATCACCTTCACTTCCTCTCCTGCAGCAGGCGCCCTGTGCGGTAGGTGGGGCTCAGAGAGCTCTGAGAGACGTGCTCTGCGAGAACAGGTCTAGCAGGACTGTCCCCCAAGTTAGGAGGGAGATTTGAACCCAGTGCAGTACCAGCACTCGAATCTGTGCGGATGTTTCTTAGTATGCAGTCAGTCCCCAACAAAGCACAAATTCCCCGGCAGATATCCACATCCGGGGAGGGAGAATCTCCTGTGAGGAAAGCCAGGAGCTCCCAATGCATGTCTGCTGCAACAATCCCAGGACAAGGGCGTCTCCTGGCAGGCAGAGGTGCCCCCCTTGCTCGGCCTGTGGAGAAGAAAGGGGATGCCAGACCCCAGCTCACCTGCCATTCCGGGCTTGTACAAAACCCCAGAGGTCCAGCCCATCCTCAGTCAGGGTCCCAGTCTGCAAGAGGAAACCAGAGTGCGTTCCCACCCCACCATACTGTGTGTGTGGTGGGGGGTGGGGGTGGAAGGGCTGGGGGGGAGCAGATACCTTGTCAAAGCACATCAGGTTCAGCTGCCCACAAATGTTGATGCGCTGAGGACTGATAGAGAAGATTTGCTTCCCTCGCAGGCGCCGCTGGGCATACACCACCCCAGCTGTCATGGCAGCGGGCAGTGCCGGTGGTACGGTGATGGTTAAAATGTCCAGAGACTCCAAGATGATGCGGCCGACTCGCTCCTGGATGAGGGCAAGGAAGGGTCTCTAGGGTCAGGCCGACTCACACCGGACCCTCCCTGGCCTGTCCCACCCCCCCCCCCCAGCCCGGCAAAAGGCCAATTCCAAATTCTGTGCCAGTAAGAGCCAAAGGGAACCAGGCTGGTCAGCAGCAGGACCGGAGAGGCCGACGAGCTCTTCGGGGTGGGGGCTTCCGAGTTCTGACACAGGAGGCTCTGGCTTAGGGCTGACCCTGCGTTGAGCAGTGGGTGGGACTAGATGGCCTCTATGGCCCCTTCCAACTCTATGATTCTATGATTCAATCTATGGTTCTATGACTCCCGCAGGGCTCCTTGGATCTAGCAGGCTAGGATGGATTCTCTTTCCAGAAGCCCTTGAACAAGGCCGCTCCCGGCCCCAGGTGCAGACAGGGGCTCCCTGAAGGCAGGTCTTCCTGTTGCAAGTCCCCATGGCTGAGCAGGGCCATTGCCCAGTCCGCACCCCCCCCCCCCGCAGGCACACTCACCCCCTGCTGAACGCTGCGGATCACAGAGTACAGCATTCCGACCCCAGCCACTCCCACCAGGCAGAGGAGGAACCTGCAGGCATCCCTGTACAGGCGGAAGTCGGAGGGCTTGGGAAACAGGATGGAGGAGACCAGCTGCCCCTTGGAGGTGGAGAAGCCTGCGGGAGAAGAGAAGCCACGGTGGGGGCCTCCTGCTGCAGGGAGAGCCCGGGGGGTCGGGGGAGAAGCCACGGGGGGGGCCTCCCGCTGGAGGGAGAGCTCGGGGCCCCCTTTCGGCTCCTGGGGCTGCTGTTACCTGTCCGGATGACCAGGGCTCGCACCGCTTCCCCGGCGTAGTAGCGAGTCTGGATGACGCAGGTGCCGCAAAAGAGCGTGTGCCGCTTGTGCTCTTCCGGACTGTACAAGGGGTCCTGGAGCCGCCCGTTGGCGCCTTGGGTTGGGTTGGGCAGGGCCGTCTTGGTGACAGGGACGCTCTCTCCTGCGGGCAAGGAAGGGCTGGGCTCCATGGGACCGACCGTGGTCTTCCCGTGTCCCCCCTCCCGTGCCCCCCGGCCTCGCCCGTACCAGTGAGCAGGCTCTCGTTGACGATGGCCGTGCCGTTCAACAGCACCGCGTCGCAGGGCAGCGTCAGCCCCCCCGGAGGCACCAGCAGCACGTCCCCCGGCACCAGCTCAGTGGAGAAGATCTCCTCCCTCTCTGCAGCAGAAGGAAGAAGCGAGGAAGAAGCACCAGGCCTCCCCAAACACCCCACCAGTTCCTGGCCCCTCCTGCAGCTCCAGACGGCTGGGGGGGGGCGAGCGGCTCTGCAGGAGGAAAACCCCTCCCAGAGCACGGGCTGCCTCAAGGCGCCTTTCCATCCCCTCCTGCCTGCCCTTGAGCCTCCCAGTCGTGTCTTTGAATTCATTCCTGTGAGGGGGCAGGTCCGGGAGCAGCAAACAAACAAACAAACAAACAAACAAACAGGAGCTTCCCGGAGACGGGGCTGTCGCTGTTCTACTCTGAACGGCTCCCTCTTTCCACAGCAATGTCTCCCTGCGAGGGAGGAGAAGCCAAGAGAGCACCCAGCCCCAGAGCTCCCGACGAGCATCATGGCCGCTCCTAGTCCGCCCTCCGAGCTTTCCCCTGCCTCCCCCAGGTGCTCAAGGTCGGGGTCCTGGTCTGGCCTGAGAGGGGCTCCGGCTGAGGGCTCCAGGCACAGTGGGGCAGCAAACCCTCTGGGGGGCACTTTAGGGCAAAGGGGTCTGCAGAGTAGAGGCTCTCAAAAGGGTCCCCCCCCCCGACTCAGGCTTCCCTGCGCCTTCCAAACGCAAGCCCCCTCCCCCTCCCCTCGTGCTAACTCACCATGGGGGCCCCGAAACACCGTCACGCGAGTGATGTTGTGCGTGGAGACCATGTCGTGCAGGAGGATGAATTGCTGCAGGACAGAAGGCAGAGGGAGACTGGCCACCTTCCTCCCCAGGAGAGGCCGCCCTCCCGCCCCCGCCCCCCTCAGTGGCTGCTCTCTGGGGCTGGCCCCCCACCCCGTACCTTCCGGAGGGTGTAGAGGGAGCAGCCAATGGACACGAGAGACATGAAGAGGATGGCCGAGGCATACAAGTAATAGTCGTCGAGGGACCAGAGCACCATGCTGAAGGCTTGGAAAATGTAGAAGGGGTTGAGGACCTGCAGGGAGGAAGAGAGGAGAGGAGAGGCCGGGTAGGGGGGCCAGCCCAAGAGCAGCAGCCAGTCCCCCACCCACCCACCACCACCCACCCCCCCGCCCAGCTTACTTCCTTGACAAGGAGTTTGGGAATGGAAGGCACTTTCACATCGATTTGGTTGGATCCATAAAAAAGCCTCCTGCAGAGAGAGGGGGGGGGGGCTAAGAAGGAGAAGGGCAGCCCGGAGAAGGTACAGACCAGACTGTGCCTAGACACGGAGTTAGCTGTCCTGTCCCAAAAGGTCCTTCCGGGAACCGGAAATGCCCCCAGGGACGGAACCAGGGCCCTTCTGCACACCATCCCCCTCGCCTCCCCTGAACCCCCACCCCTCTGGAGACGCAGAAGGGTCTGCCGGCCAGCATCCCCTTCCCTTCTCGACCCTCCAGGCTCAGACCCCCCCCCCTCCCCTGCAGACCCCGACCCCCTCCGGCACTGGCCTGTAGTCCTGGGTGCTGCGAGGGAGGCCGGTCCCATGGAGGGTGTGCAAGGAGGAGCAAGGCAGCCCCACGTCCAGGGCTGTGAGCCGCCGGAAGGCCTGGGACTCGGCACTCCAGAGGTAGCGCACGTGGTGGTGGACAAAGAAGCGGACCTGAAGGGAAAAGGATTCTCTGTAAGCACCTCTGCTGTGGCACGCGTGGGCTCTGTGGGACACATGGAGCCCCCTTCTGCTGAAGCAGACCGTCTGCCCACTGAGGTCCCTGGGCTCTCCTCCGACCTGCAACTGCTCCCTGGGGCCTCGGGCAGAGGAAGCTCTTTCCTGTCTCCTCCGGCCTGGGGCTGTTAACTGGAGAAGCTGTCAGGGACTGAACGGGGGACCCCCTCCCCCTCCCCCTCCCGCTCACCTCTGTCTGCTCTCCGCTGGTCGGCTGGGAAAGAAGCCCCTGCTGGCTCTCCCAGTCCTCCAGCCGGCTGGCCTGGCACGGGGGCTTCTTGCTCTCCGAGAGCTGCGGGAAGCCCAAGGGCTGGGATCCAGGAGCCGAGAGAGGGCGCACACGAACCCGCGACCAAGTCTGGAACTCATCCTGCAGGAGGAGGAGGAGGAGGAGGATGTGGCAAAGGGCCCTTGGCAGGGGGCATGCGGCACCTCGGTCTCGGGTGCCAGGCCACCGGGGCGGCACTAGCAGCGGTCTTCCCCAAAGGCTCGCCATGCAGGCTCCTCCACTAACTGGCCACCCGCCCTGGCCGAGATTTGTCCCCCAAGAGCTTTGCTGGGACGGCTCCTCCCGGCTTGTATGTGGGCAGATGCAGCAGCCAGGGGGGAAGCTGGTAAAGAGGAGGGGGCCACCTCTGGCCTGGCAGTGCAGCTGGCCATTTTGGGCTGCCGAATGAGCCAGCTGCTCTCTTTGAAACAAGGAGGAAAAGAGGAGGGAGACTCTTTTAGTTCTTCCTTTTTTGACCTGGCTGCAGACCGGTCACTTTCGGCAGCCGAGGAGAGCAACACTCCAGGAGCACCAGAAAAGCTGCCAACCTCTGGGGCAGGGCAGCAACTGGCATCCGAAGGAGGAAGCAGTGACTCCCGGAAGCTCCTCTCCTGCTGCTGCTCCGGGGCTCTTCCCTGCCTTGGGCTGGCAACGATTCTGGGCGAGAGCCTGCAGACGGGGCAGGGAAGGGCCACGCGCTCTGCCGACTGCTCCTGCCAGGGGTCCCCGACCCTTCTGAGCCTGAAAGCACCTTGGAATTCAGACACATGAAACGGCTGCCACGGGAGGAGGAGCCAACACCCCCAAGGAGCGGGGGGGGGGGAGTTTAAAAAAGGCTTTGGGAAAGAATGGCAAGAGAGAACCAAACAAACGGGGGGGGGGGGGATAGCTGCCGCTGAAACGAGGCTGTTTTAATCCCATCAGCCCACCAGCTCTTCGGTGGCCAATCGGAAGCCTCATTGGGCAAGCTCCCCAGCCTGGCCCCGCCCACTTCCTCACCACGCGTACCAAGGAAGGTGTTGGTGGGCACCCCCATGCTGGGCACCCCTCGCCCGTGTAAGGAGGGAGGTGGGTGTGCGTGTGCGTGTGCGTGTGCGGGAGACAGGGCCGCTTGCCCTTTGAGCCGTGACCGCGGGGTGCCTACCGTGGTCCGCAGGAGCACCACCCGGGCCTCCTGCAGCGGCACAGCCCGACAGGTCCACTTGACGCTCAGCTCCGGCAACCAGTAGAGGACGAGGAGCAGGAAGCCTCCGCTGCAGACGGTGCCCAGCGAGACCAGCGCTATCTTCCAGCAGCAGGGGCTGTAGCCGGAGACCTCCTGCAGGGCGGGAAGGAAGGAGGCCCCCAACGCAGGCAAGGATGTCCCAGGGCCTCCCGGGGCCCAGACCAAATCCCAAAGGGCTTTCCCATCCCACCCCGAGAAGTACGCCGAGACCAGGCAGCCAGCAGGACTGCCCCCGGCGCACAGGAAGAGGCAAACGGGACGCCTGAAGGAGCCTCCTCGCGAACAGGATCCCCCTCGGCCCACCAAGGCCGGTACTGCCTACCCAGGCTGGCAGCCGCTCCCTGGGGTCTCAGGCGGAGGAAGGGGTGAGCGGAGGGTTCTGGACCCGGCGGCCCACTGTGGAGACGGAACCAGGGGGCGGGGGTGGTTTTGCAGCAGCCCCTTTGGGGGAGGGGCCATGGCTCAGGGGCGGAGCGATTTGCAATCAGCAGGGCCCTCGTCCAGTCCCTGGCAGCCTCAGGAAGCAGCGGATACGGAAGAGCCCCACCTGAGACCCGGCCGAGCCGCTGCCAGTGTGCCGGGCCAAGGGTGGGGCTCGCTCTCCGGCACGTGCGTCTTCTGGGCTGCCAGCTCTGGCCCAGAGGGGCTGGCTCGAGAAAGGAGGGAGAGGCTGTCGCCCAGCACCCCACTGACCATCTCGTCTTCCTCGCTGCGGTTCACGTACGTCTCAGCCGCTCTCTCCATGTCTCCTTCCTGTGGGTGACGCACCTACCCCACCTCCACGCTCCTAAGGGGAAAGGGGGCGGCTCAGCTGGGCCTCCAGCCAGCCTGGGGGCCCAGCATGGGGAGGCGCTCAAGCCCCTTCCCCCGCCCCCCAGCAGAAAGGCAACTCATTCTCTCCCCTAGATTCAGGGATGGCTTAGCCCAAAAGAGCCGCCTAGCGTATGCCACCTAGGTCTGGCCCCCTCCCCACACGTCCGACATTAAGCCCCCCTCAGCATAAACAACCCTGCCCAGGTGTCCCCGCCCGCCCGCCCGCCCGCCCGCGGAGCCTCAGCTATTCTCAGCCGTGAATGCCACCCCGTTGTCCCCTTGGCTGGGTGGCTTCAGCCTGTCAACCACAAGCCAGTGGTTGTGGGCCTCGCTAAGGCAGCAGCAGGGGGGGCGGGGGAGAGACAGCACGGGGGGGGGGGGGGCTTTGCCTGCAGAGCTGCCTGTGCCCAGCGTTGGCCCAGAGCTCCTCCGGGCAGCACACTTACGGCAGCTTTTGTCACTGTGTCAGCTGTAGGGCCCTGGATCCACTGGCCACATCCAGGACGGAGTGGTGGGCAGCCTGCTCAGGAACTGGAGGAAGAGGAGGGGGAGAGACTCAGGACAGAGACCCCGAGGAGGCACAAGGAACCAGACAAGCCTCTTCCCAGGAAAGCCCCAGGGGCCTCCCACCAGCACCAGCACCAGCACCAGCACCAGCACCAGCACCAGCACCAGCACCAGCACCAGCACCAGCACCAGCACGTCTCAAGCCTTCGGTGGAACTGGGCGGCAGCAGTGAGGCCCCCCCCCCGCCATTCCACACGGAGGAGGGGCCGTCTTTTGCCAGCTTGGCTCCCCACAGACCCCCTGAGCCTCGGCCACAGGGACCCCTAGAGACTGAAGCTGCCACGGCTGCCCAGCAGATGCCGGAAGAGTCATTCTAAAGATGGCTTCAGAAGGGAAACCTCAGCGGAGCCCATCCAGTCCGGCAACCTGCCTGATCCCTTTCTGAAGCTGCTTACTCTTGTGGCCATCACAACGTCCTCGGGCCGTGAATTCCACACTGTAATTGTGCTGGGAGGAAAGTCGCCTGTCCTTTTGTCCTTCCTGAATCTACCGTCCAGGTTTACACCCGTCTCCCATCCAAGGATGAACCAGGGACTATTCTTGGGGGGGGGGGGGGAGCTGCAGAGTCACCCACATTGGGAGTCCAGTGCTCCAAAATCCTCACTGGCTTCCCATTTGTTTCCAAGCGCAGGCCAGAAGCACACTGGCTCTGACCAGGCTCGTCAAAGGAGGGGTGACCCCTGGAAATGGCTCCCGGCATCCCATTCCCAAGTGTGGAACCAGTCTGGTCGGGATCAGAAGCTGGGCCTTCTCTGGTCTGCTTCCCAGTTCTAGAAGGCCCTTTTGGAGGGTTGACTCTGCTCTCCTCAAGGTGACCACTGAAAACATCTGACTGTTCTTTCTTGGTGGTGTCCAATCACTGCTAGAAACAGGGGGCTTCCTTACTGCTGCCTGCTGGCACCAGATTTTTAAGACGTTGTTTTATTGTGAGGGGTTGTTTTGAAGCCATCTTGGAGGCCTAGTTAAGATGGAAGTGCAGGGTATAATTATTTCTGCACATCAGGACGCTGGCTATAAACACAGGCCCTCGAGAAAGAAATGTGTACGGATCCAGCCCCACCCCGCCCCACATTCGGGGGCCCGAGAAAGCAGCCCAGTCTGTGTGGGATCCTTGCTCACCTGGGCTTGCACCTAGGGATCCTCCCCCTCCCCACCCCCTTCCTGCCCAGCTGACTAACCAAGGGTTTTACGCTCCTGCTTTTGGGGAGGCAGGCGAGGGACGGAGAGAGAATACTCATCTTTCCAGAGAAGCAGGTTTCATCAACTGTTTGTTTAACAAATAAAACCCTCCATATAGTTTCTTGCTTCCTGAAGTTGTGGCAAGCAGCTATGTGCACATGGGTGGGGGGTGGGGGAGAGACAAGGAACGTGCCTTGGCACCCAGCCCTTGCCGCTCTGCCTGCAAACCGCCTCCTGCGACGGCTGTATCCTGAAACTGACAGGAGGAAGGGCGACCCACAAGCACCTCCTTTTCTCTCCGGCGGGCAAAGGCATCCCAGGCCACACAGAGCATTTCCTTGTGCACCTGAGAGCGCTCTGTGCACATCCAGACCCCCGTGTGGCGGAGGAGAGGGGAGGCTTCCGGGGGGGGGGGGGGGGCGGACAGAATGCAGAGTCTGGACGGTCTCTGGGGCAGGGAGGGGAAGCTCCTGGTCCAGCTGCAGGGAGCCGAGGCACACAAGGGCTTTGGGGTTGCTGGAAGGCGGAGGGAAGGCTGAACTGGTGGCACCGGAGAAGAAACCGGTCTAGCCCTTGGATCCTGGCCTGCCTCAGGGCTGGTCAAGTTAGCCCCTGGGGAAGAGCTAGGGTGTGGGGCAGGAGGAGAAAAGGCTAGGGGTCTGCACAACACTAGGCCACCAGATTCCCCCAGCCTCACCCGGAAGGACATGGCTGAGGCCGGCCCAGCCCCGGTCCCTTGGTCCCGAGAGCCAGCGGCCTCTTCCTCCGAGAGGAGCACCACAGACACGGGGCCCAGGCAGAGGGGCTTCCAAGCCCGCCATTCTCAAACTGGGACCAGTCCAAGGGGAGGACATGACTTCCCTGTTCCTCCTGTTTTGCCTGCATCTGTTATGTTGCCGAAATAGGATCACCGCCAACCTGACGTCCCTTGGCCTCACAGGGAAGCCCAGAGAGAGACATGCTTGGTTGCGGGGGGCAGGGGGGGGGCTTGGGAGTTTGCCTGCAGGAGGAGAAAGGAGCCAGAGTCCAGCAGCTCAACCTCAGGGGCAGGGCAGAGCAGGGCAGAGGGGGTCAGCCTCCCTCGTCACTTACTTCCCCAGGAGAACTGACGGAGCCAAAGCACCACAGGGGCAGGACAGGTGCAGCCAGGAAGCTCCCCTCACGTACCGGATTGGGACCGCCTCCCCCTCCCTCCCCTGCGGGAGCAAACAGGCAGCCGTTTGCTTGGGCTGGGTGGGGGCTGGAAGCCCGCTGGGTGTCTCGGCTGAGCTGATCGGCCCGCCTCTCTTCCAGTGCCAGGGCACCTGGCTTCTCAGGCAGTCAGAGCCGGGTGGGCTGAGGGTGCGGACTCCTGGGCTCCTCAGCAGCAAGGTGGGGCTTGGCAGGTTCGGGCAGAAGCCTCAACGGCTGGGCTGGAGTCCCAGGAGTTCTTTGCTGACATGCCCTGCACAACCCAGGTAAAGAGGACAATCACAGGAAGTCCTGGGCCAGAAGGAAGGAGGACAACTCCTGCCCTGGAGAGACAGGCCTTCCCAACGGAGACATCCAGGGGCCTGTTCAGGCTTGAAGGAGGACCTGAGGGCTACTCGCAAGGAACACGGAGAACGTTCTGGGGGGGATTTGGCCCGTGGCAGATGAAATCCCCCCTTCGCAAAGGACTCGGCCCTCCCTGCAAACTCTGCTGGGCCAGCCTGGGGACCGAGCAAGAGCACGTCAGAGTCCTCACGGTCTGCACTGGGGCCGAGAACGGCCCATCCGCAGCTGTGTGGTCCAGCCCTCCGGGGAAAGAAGAGCCGCCTTTGCCAACTGCGCTGCTCCCATCCGGCAGGAGCAGCTGGGTCTGTCTGCAGAGGCCCAGCCCAGGCATTAAACCGTGATGCTTGGCTTTACAGGAATGCGGAGACGCCAACCGAGCCCCCAGCTGCTCCAACCCACCCAAGGAGACAGGCAGCCGGGCTGAGGCTCAGCGGCCTCCGTTTCCGCCCCTCTCCCTCAGGTGACCTGGGGAGAACAAGCAGGGCCCACGGAGATTTTGCCTTTTGTAGCCCACCCGAAGGCAGCCGGGAAAGGGGGAGACCGGCCAGAGGTGGATAGACCCCATCGAGGAAGTCACGGCCCTCGGCCCGCAAGGCCTGAACAAGGCCGCTCGTGGCCGGTAGCCGGAAGTTGGAAGCACCTGGATGGCACTTTGGCGAGGGAGATTCGGGGCCGGCCTCCAGCCTCAAAGCCCAGTGCAAAGGCCTCTCTCTCTGCTAGCCCCCGCGGACGAGGCTCTTGCTGGCCAGGGCACCAATCCCTCCGCCTTTCAAGGCCTGCTTGGAGCTGAGGAAACCCACCCACACAGGGACGGCGGTTGTTGCGGTTGGGAAGCACATCGAGGTGACTTCCTCAGACCTTGTAAACCAGGGGTAGCCAAACTGCGGCCCTCCAGATGTCCATGGACTACAATTCCCAGGAGCCCCTGCCAGCATTCGCTGGCAGGGGCTCCTGGGAATTGTAGTCCATGGACATCTGGAGGGCCGCAGTTTGGCTACCCCTGTTGTAAACGCTTGGATGGGCGCATTTCGCCTTGAAAATCCTGCAGGGTCACCATAATGTGTTGGCTGCATCTTGGGGGCACTATGCGCGCGCACAAGAGTGCAACCACGGTGCACGATGCCAGAGGACTTGTGGTCCCCAAGCAGCGTTCTCCGGAGCTGCCCCTGCAGGCCACAGAGGGAGAGCTGCAGTATGGAATGCTTCCCGTTGGAAAGCAAAGCCAGAATCTAAGAGAGGGGCTCAGTCCCCCTGTCTGACTCATGTGCTGCTTTTCTGTGCACAAGGAAAGATTTTGGGGGGTGGTATGCCTGAGTGTCCCCTCACAAATCCCCCCTCCAAAAGCGGCACAACCGAGGGAAAGTGTCGCTCCTGGAACCCGGAGCCTCTGTTTGGGTACCCGTGCTGAACGTGACATTGCAGGACCCCACCTCAATTGCACGCGTGAGACACCAGCCCAGCACTGGAACACCCTCGTGAACAAATCCCCTCTTGCTCTGCAGAGTGCGATAATCTACACAAGCAATGGAGGAAAATAGCATCAACCTGTCCCCTGATTCACTCATGCAATTCTGGGCGTGTCAGAGAGATCAAAGGAAGTGGGCTGGCCTTTGTCCTTCCAGCGGTGAACGAACCTCATGTAATCTTGCGACCGACGCACCAGAGGGCCAGAGAGGTGGCTGCAGGAGGTCTTTACGGTCGAGGCCTGGACTTCTCTCCCCCTCCTTCCTTCTCGCCTCTCATGCAGTCTCAGGAATTGTGGTGGAGAACTCGAAAGCCCACCACTCTCGGGGGTCATTGTAGCCGGTGCCCACAAAAGGCGTGCCGGGACCTGTGCTTGGTGCTTTTATGGATTTACTTTCTCCTCAGCCTACAGCAGGGGTAGTCAAACTGCGGCCCTCCAGATGTCCATGCACTAAAATTCCCACAAGCCCCTGCAAGCAAACGCTGGCAGATGCTCATGAGAACTGTAGTCCATGGACATCTGGAGGGCTGCAGTTTGACTACCCCTGGCCTACGGCCTTCTCTCCCCCTCACTTGTATTTATTAGAGAACAGATTTCTATCCTGCCAATCCTGGAGGCCAGTTCTGGGTGGAGGAGAAATATAACAAATACAACAGCCCTGTCAGGTAGGCCAAGGGTGTCTGGCTGGCCCAGGGGCTTCTGGCCGGGGTCTCCACGGATTCCACCCATGACACCACGCCGGCTCCCACGCAAGAGCTCCACACGCGCAGACAAACAGGGCGCGCCCCTTGTGCGCTACTTTTCTGCTTGCGAGGAGCCCCCCCCCCGGGCGGAGTGGTCCAGTCCGCGCTCCCCGCCGCCGCCCCTCCTCCCGAGGCTCCTTCGGCCCACGTGACAGAGGAGGCCCCGCCCACGCACGTGACTCACCCGCTCGGGGTCCCTCATCACATCTCCCGGCGCGGGGAGGGGGGTTCGCAGAAGGGGCGGGGCCAGAGGCGCGTCTTCCAGATGCGGGGAGCGGGAGGGGGCGGCGCGCGGGAGCGGGAGCGTCCCTCACGGCGGCCGTTAGGAAGCGCGAGCGCGCAGCTCTTCCCAGGCGGACGGACTTCCGCTCAAGGGCTGCCGGGAAACTGCCGCGAGAGGGCGCTGAGGCGCATGCGCCGCCCCTCATGCCTGGCGCAGACACCTGCCCCGCGCGGGGCATGATGGGAAATGTAGTCGCTCCCTCGAGCGGGGGCAAAAGGCTCCGCGGGGCCGGGTCGGGCAGCCTCCCCGCAAGCCCCTCCCCCTCCCCTCCCCTCCCCTCCCCTCCGCGGCCTGCGGTCGCCCCGGCTGCGCGCGACACAGGGACGGGCCGGGCTCCTCCTGCTCGGTGCTTTTATTCGGCCCTCGGGCCTCCCGCGCCGCCTCGCTGCAGCGGCCTCTGCTGCTCCTGCGCCGCCCGTGACAGGCGGCCCCGAATGATGGCCAGCACGGTGGCGACGTCCCGCAGAAAGGCCTCCTCCGGCTGGGCCTCCGGCGCCGGGCCCGGGGCCACCCCCTGCGGGGAAGCACAAGCATTGGCCACCGGCGGACTCGAGGGGCGCCCGCGAAGGGGTCAGGGGTCAGCAGCGCCCCACCGGCGGGCCGGCCCCCAGGCGCGGGCAGAGCACGGCCATGCCAGGCGCCACCAGCCAGCCTCGGGCTCCCGGGCCTGCCCACGCGAGTTGCCACCCCCCACTGCCAGTGGGCGGGGCTCTGCCCCCATTCTGACGGGCACGGAGGCCCCGGGAGGCCTGCAAATCAAAAGTGGCAAGGAGGACTAAATATGCGGTAGAACTGATTCAAATGGGTCGCCGCCTTGGTCTGAAGTAGCACAAGAGAATCGGAGTCCAGGAGCACCTTGAAGACCAACAAAGATTTACTCAGGTCTGAGTCTGAGGAAGCGTGCTTGCCCTCGAAAGCTCCCGCCTTGAATAAATCTTTGTTGGTCTTCAAGGTGCCCCTGCTGGACTCTGATTGTATTGGTAGAACTGGACAAGGATGCTGAAAATAACGGGGGGGGGGGGTGAGGATCCCATTCCTTGTTTTGTTTTGTTTTTTAAGGCACAAACAATTGTGTGGCTTGGTCTGCTGGAGGACCCGACAGAAGTATGCAAGTCTCTCTGGCCAGCTTCTAACCACACACCATGTTGCCCACCCACTCATGACTGGCAGGCAGCAGTTCAAGGACAACACAGCAAAGCTCTGCTCTAGACTCTTCTCTATTAACCCACAGGCTGCTTTGGTGGCCGCCAGCATAAGTAGATTATGGGGCTGCATCAAACACACCCAGAGCCCAAGGAAGAAGCACGGAAAGGTGGGCTGGGGGGGGGATCTTGCTTACCCCTCGCCCTCTGAAGCGCAGGACATAAAGGGCGGCAGAGCCCGAGAGGCCCATGAGAAGGGCCCACATTGGCAGTGAGAAGGGACAGTCCACGCCCCCAAGGGCAAACCAGGGCTCGCCAGTCCCAGGAGAGCCAGGGAAGCGGGGGATTTCTCCCCGCACGGGGTCCAGCTCTCTGAACCGCTGGCGCTTCAGCTGGGCTTGATTCATGAAGAGCATGGCCAGCAACAGCAAAGAGCAGCCCCACAGCTCCATGATGCCCACCCGTGTGCAGGGTGGCTCAGCGGTTGCTAGGATGCGGTTGCCAGAGAGACCGCAGTGATGTGAAACTTCCATGCCCCACCGGGAGAGGGCCCTGCAGCGGGAGGGCTGCCCTGTGAGCCCGTGATTCTCCCTGCGGCCTGCCAGTCCAGGAGACAAGCCCCCTCTCGGAGCCAGCTAGCTGGGAGGCCAGAGCATCTGTCTGCAGGGATGCCAGGCCTGGCCATCCCGTCCCTCATCTGCTTCCACAGCCAGACTACGTTGCCACATTAGGAGCGAGATGGAGCCTTCCGCCAAGTGGCCCTCGGGTGGCCTCCAGAGGGGCTTCTCGTGGGATGCTGTGTCTGCGGCCTTTGGGGTGGCCGTGCCGCTGGGGAGGGAGGTGAGCTGGCCCACTTCTCTCTCCAGTGGCATCTGCTCAGGTCAGGCCCTGGCACCAGGACCAGGATACAGATGTGTATTCCGGGCGGCCTCTGGCGTTAAGCATAAGTGGGGTAACTGCGGGCTTTCAAGGAGCCCACAGGACTCCAAACAGGCTGCCTTTCATTCCAGCTGGGAAGTGGGGGCTGCCCGGTGGCACTGTTTGTGCCCGTCCCGCAGGAACACTGTGATCCTGCTGAGGGCAGACAATGGGCCTTGTCTCTCCTCTGCGGCAGGGGCACGTGTGCCTGGCTAGTGAGGCCAGAATCCCGCCTTTTGCCAGCCCAGCAATGTAGCTGCTCCTTGGCGGGGCTGGAAAGCCACTGCAAATCCGGTGATCCAAGATGCAGCCCCTGCCTCAAAGAAGAAGATGCCAAGCTTTGGGCCGGCCGCTCCTGCAAAGGACAATGTTCCCCCCATGTCAAACGGGCAAGGCCACACGTCACTTCATGTGTGTGCATTGCCCAGGGAAGCCATGCTTGCTTTTGCAAAGCAGTGGGGGTGTGGGCTGAATGGCATCTGAGCCCTCCACCTTTGGCCAGGAGTCACATGTATAACAGCAACCCCAACACCCCCCCCCCCCGCAGAAACAAACAGCAACCACCATAAAGGGCGACAGGAGCAATTTTGCACTTTAATAACCTGAAATTCTGAAAAAAGTGTCCAATATAAAATTACTGCCACCTCCATCTACCCCAGCCTGCGCTCCTCCCTCCCCACATCAAGGGTGGCCAGGGCCCCATGGGACTCCCCCCCCCCCCCGGCCATGTCAACAAAATGACTGCAGAACAGGCCTGGCTGTGCAGGGGGGGAGGAAGGTCTGACCAATGTGGCACTTTTAAGGATCACCCCATCAGTGAGAGACCTAAAGGTGCCCTCCCCATACTTATCATGTCTTTGGTGAAAGATCCCACTCCCTTTCCAGAACTGGGGGACAAAACCAAGAAGTCCTGTTCTACCCCCCTCCCCCCCCCAAAGGCACATACTGTGTTAGTTATTCCCCTTCCTCCCCCCCCCCCCAAAAAAAGGCTGGCTTCAAACACGCACGCACTCACGCTCCCCCCCTGCCTGCTGTGCTCCACCCCCCCTTCACATCTCTGGGAATCTGTGACTCACGTACCCCCCTGCCCTGCCCTGCCCCAACACCGCAAGGGGTCACACCGTGCTGCTGGGGGGGGGCTTGGCGGCATGGAGCTGAGCCCTGGAAGCGGGAGAGCTGCTCGGTGCTGGCCAGGAGCGCAAGAGGGCATTTTCCTGCTCCAGCAAGGCGTTGCGCTCCGACAGCTCCTTGATCTGTTCCCGCAGCACCTCCACCTCCTCCCGCACGGCAAACATCAGGTGGCTCTTCACCAGGTTCCTGGAGGAGGGGCAGACAGGAGGGCAGCCTGTGAGGCACGACGGTGCTCTCCCCCCCACACACCCCGCCCCACACACAGAGGGTGCCAGAGGGGCTGCAGTCTTGGTTCACCCTCCAAGTAACCCTGATGGGGTGGGCTGCTCATGCCTACGTACAGAGGCAGCACTCAAACCCAGAGCTCCCGAAAGGACTCCAGAGAGCCACAAGTAGCCTCCAGTCCTTCCTCCCCAGCTTTCTATCACCTCAAAGGTGCCAGATACTCAAAGCTCATGACCAAGAGGTGAATAAGGGGCATCAAAAGGCAGCTAGAGGCGGGCCCTGCAGCACCTTAGAAACCAATGAGAGCTCTCGAGAGTCAAAGGAAATATTAACAAGAGTGCCCATGAGCACATGCAGAGTGGGTCACTCAAGGCTGCCAACGTTGGAGTATTGGAGGTGTGCAAATTGAATCAGTCATGCCAACCCCTTGGAAAGGAACCAGCAGGGGCGGCGTGAGGAAAGAGATGGGAAGTCTTCTACCTGCAGCGGCAGCTTTCAACTCTCAATAAGTTCTGGCTACTGTGTGGACAAGTGAGCCCCCCCCTCCCGTCTCTGCAACACTTTGGGGACTGTTTCTGGGCCCCCAAAAGAGGGGCAGCCATGCAGAGCTACGAGAGGCTTCTGTCCACCCTGCCGGCAGCCCCCCCCCCCCCGTCTCCCGCTGGGCCCCTCAACTCACCATGGCTTGTTCAATCTTGTTGTCTATTGCGGTCATGCTGCTGCTGGGACCGCTGTGAGGCAGAAAGAGACAGGCAGAGGCGTTAAGAGGCAAGGGGGAATCCCCCCCCCCGGGCACAACCCCGCCGCCCCCCGCATGCCCAAGAGAAGAACTGGCCGGGCCCCACCCCGATCTCCATCTTTCATTTCCTGCCCCTGTTCCAGACAACTTGATCCACTAGAAAATCTTCCACAAAACCAGCCATGCGCCTGAGAGGGGCACAAAAACACACTGAAGCACACGAACATGCTTGTCAAAGCGCCCTACTCCGAGTGGGATGGTCAAAGCACACATCCAGCACCTTTCCTTGTCACAGAAGAGCACTCATGGTGGGTCCGCCAAAGGCAGGGAGTAACTTGTGGAGCACGGTGGCCCTGAAGGTTCAACACACCCCAAGGGTCTTCGGAGTAACTGCTGGAACGTCTCGCTCCCCTCCCTGCCCTTTCCAGAACTCGGGCTGCTGACCTGTGGGGCAGCTGTTTGCGGGCCACAAGCACAGCCTCCAAGCCCCGGCCCTCCCTCCTGTGCTGCCCTTGGGATGAAGCAACCTGAAGGCTCTTCCTGCGACAGAAACACCATGACTTGTCCTGCCAGACCGGCTTTCCCCTCCTCAGTCAGAGAAGCCCACGGTTTCCACACGGAGATCCCCTCCTCACACTTCTTCACAACAACCGTGCAGGGTAGGCCAGACTGCCAGTTCAGGGGACTCCGCCCACAGTCGGATGGTAGAGCAGGGCTCTGAGCCCATCTCCCCAACCTTGTCCCCCCCTCCTTCCCACCTGCTCCCCCACACCCCCTCCAGATCAGTTCCCGCAGCGCAGAGGACCCTGCTCACTACCTGTGGAGGACAAGCATCAGAGACACCAGCGTTTGGTCAGCCTCCTTTTTCCGGCCACCAAGCTTCCTGTGGCCTTTGGGGGTGTCCCCTGGCCTAGTCCGGGCAGGGGACACGTCCCTAGAAAGGACCGGGGAGGTGCAGCCCTGATGCCGGTGGAGGCGGGGGTCCGTTCCATCAGGAAGCAGGCAGCAGCCACAGCCTCGTGACCCCTGGTGGGCCTCGAAGGCGTTCACCAAGGCCTTGACTGACGTCCCTGGGTGATCCAGGGACATGGCGGCTCCTGGCCAGCCCCGGCGCAGGCCCTCACTCTTCTGGCTTGGGGCTCCGTCTCCTGGGAGCTCTGGCTCGGCTATCCACGGGTCTTCCCTCCTGAGCCCACGGTCCCCGAAGACTCCCCTCTCTGTTCCCCTCTGTCTGCTTCTGCTCCGAGACCCGGCTGCTGAGGGACCCTACAAATCCTTTCCTCTCATAAGGCTTTGGGGCTGCAGCGCATGCGATGGGAAGGGACGGGGCCCTCCGCTCCACAGATGCCCGGCGGGGCTCCGTGGCCAGGCATAAATAGCCGCCTCTGTGCCTGGCACCCGGCCCCCTCGCCTGCCCTCCCATGGGCCAAGCCCATGCCTTGTGCCCTGAGACACTGAAGGGAGGGCCGCCAACACTGCAGCAGCTGCACCAGCAGGCAAGAAGGTTCCCGAGCAACCCCTGGCCGTCCTCCTGTCAAGGCCCGCCCCCCACAGGGTCAAGCCAGGACCCTCTGCAGGGGCACGGGTCAGATCAGCGGGCCGGATTCTACAAAGGCATTTGGTCCCCCCCCCCCGCCAGCCGTTCTTGGCTGTGATGCAGCAGGGGGGAGGGGGGGCACAAAGGGGCCATTATACGCCTGCCCCCCTCTGTTTATACCATTCGCAGGCAGAGGGTGGGGGTGTCACTATGGAAACTGGCCAGGAGCCCAACGCCAGTGACGTCACTCAGCACCAGGAACTGCTCAGTGGGGGCAGAGCCCAGGCCTTGGGCGCAGGGGGCCTAATGGGCTGCACAGATCGGAGGGCTCAGCCCAACCACGGCCTGCTGGGGGAAATGGGTGCCAGCTTTCCCCACCCCACCCTTGGCTTCTCTGGGACCCCTAGCATCGCCCCACTGTTGCTTTCCACCCCCTGTGGAGGTGGGGTGCACATGGAGGGCGTGAGAGGCAGCAGGCCCCAGCGGGCCCAGAGCCAGTTGTTCCCGGCCCCCCTGCCCCCCCCCCACGGCCCAAGCTGTCCCACCTTGAGAGGCCAGGCAGTGTGCTGAGCATGCAGAGAGACTGCCCTCCCCCCCCCCGCGTGAAGCCACGCATTCAGGGGCCTTCTCCGGACACAAACATGTGTCCTGTCAAGCCTGGCCTTTTCCCAAGAAGCAGCAGCAGCAGCAGCAGCAGCGTGTTTTTCTGCAGGCCGCTCGCAGAGCTCTCCCGCAGGCGGGGAACGGGGCAGGCGAAGTGTCCGGCCAGTCCAGGAGGTTGGCTGGCTGGCTGGCTGGCTGGGAGAATGCCCGCTCTGACAGACTCCCTGGTTAGCTTTGGGGAGTGAGTGAGGGCCCAGCCGCCAAGCACGCACCCGGCTCTGATTTGGAAGCAGAACTCCGGAAGCTGGACCTGGCCGTCCTGACGTGCAGCCTGGGACTCTGGCCAGCCGTTCTGGGCCAAGGCGGAAGCTGCCTGCCCCTGCGTGAGCCAGCCCCTCCTGCGCCCACCTCTCACAGGGAGCCCCCGCTGCTCATGGCTCATGGACCCAGGGAAGGCGGCCAGGCAGGGGCGTGTCGCAGGCTCTCGGGTGTTAACTGCACACCTGGAGACCCACCAGGGTGGGGTGGGGGGGTCAGTGGGCCGTGCCTTGGGTGAGTTTAAGAACCAGCCCGGCTGGTTTATGTGTGACACCTGAGGGAGCCTCCTTGCCCCTGGGCGCAGGGTCGGAGCAGCTGGCACGGAAGAGTGCCAAGGCACACACGGACGGCTGCACACTGGCATTCACAAAGCCATTCAGCCCTGGTGCTCCCTTCCCACCCCCGCCCGAAGCAGCCTTCCTGTCTCTTCTGGGGCTGGGCCAAGACCGCCACTGGGCAGGGCCCGCACCCTCCCTCGCCCGCCCGCCCGCCCATCCACCCACCCCTCGTGCTCACTGGCTGCTCCGTCCGGCCTCCTGGCAGTGCTTCCATAAACACCACCAAGAATAGCCCATCAAATCCCAGGAGGAATGTGGGGGGGGGGGGAGCTTGAGCCAGCCCGGTTTGCCCTTCTCCACTGTAGGCAGCCAAGCCAGAAAGAAATAGTCTTTGCAGTTTAAAAAGGGGAGACCCAAGTGCGAATCTCTGCTAGGGAAGCCTGCGGGGTGACCTTGGACCAGGAATGCTCTCAGTCTAGCCTACCTTCCAGGGCTGTTGCAAGGATGAAGGGGAGACCCATTCACACCTCTCTGAGCTCACTGGCTGGACAGCAGGGTAAAAATGTACCAGACGGGTAGAGAAATAGAAGGGGAATTCAGCTTATGGGGAGGCAGAACGGACTTTCCCAGGAACAATGGGGCAAGATGGCTGGGCCAGGAATCCTCTGCCCAGCCCCCCAGCCCTGTGGCCTAAACTGAGAAGACTCCTCCAGGAAGCCAGCCCCCCAGCCACGGGTGAGACTGCCCCAGGCCTCTCCAGGAAGGCCTTGGTCAACTGCTTTGACAGGGGGCACAGCCCCCCAAAGAGGCACCCCTGCTGGCTCAGCTCCCTTCCCAGCAGCCAGTGCCCAGTCAGGGTCACGGGAGGTCACCCCGGGAAGGATCCCTCTGCTCCAGGAGGGCCAAGATGGCACCAGAGCACCACATGTCTCACCTACCTGGGAAGCATTAGTGGGCTGCCCCACTGCTTTGAGGGGCAGGGCAAGTTCACTGCTCTCCCCCCCCAATTTCCACCTAACACCCCACCCTCTCAGGAAAGCAGTCATCAACACCTCAGCTGATGCAGCCCAGCAAGCCAACACGGAGGAGGAGGAGGAGGAGGAGGAGGAGGAGAAGGAGAAGGAGAAGGAGAAGGAGGAGGAGAAGGAGGAGGAGGAGGAGGAGGAGGAGGGTGCCCAGCACCCAACATTCCAGCCACAAGGTTTGGGGAGGGGGAAGCTTAATGCCAAACCCTGCCCCACCCAGCATGGCCTGTTGCATCATGGCAGAATCTCCAAGCAGCTTCACCCTCTCCGGTGGCCGGGATGACACCCCCCCACACACACACCACACAGGGCCACTTCCGCTCCTGCAGGCCGATTCCACCTCTGTCCTCGCTTCCTTCCTCTTGCCGAAACGCAAAAGACTTCCCCATCAGCAGAAGGTCGCAGTCCTGAAGCCCAGGGTGTCCTTGCTCACAGGGTGAGACTCTGCACGCGCACAGACCCCACATCCCCCTTTCACCGCGCACACCCAGACCAGGTTGCCCTGTTGGCATGGCCTCCCCAGGGGCCCCCAAAGCACCTACCTGTCATCGTCGCTGTCATGGGCAGCCCCCATGCCAAACATGGACCGTGCCAAGCTGAAGCGGGCAGCACCAAAAGGGTCCGAGGTTCTCCGGCTGGGGCTGGCATCTCGGAGGAGGAGGAGGGGTGCTGGGGACGAGGACCGTGAGCGGGATTCTCTGGGCGCAGCCTGGCAGGGCAACAAAGAGTTCAGCCTTGCGGGAAGCGGCCGCCAGCCCCCCCCCCGCCTGCCCGCCCCCCCCCTAGGCCTACAAGCGGGGGGGGGGACAGTCGCCCGCGGCAGAGCAGAGGACAAGAGCCGGGTCAACGGGTGTTTCCTCCGCCAGGCGTGGAGCGGAGGGCCGGCCGGCCGGCCAGGACAAGGCCCTTCTGTGTGCCCCGGCCAGGGCCAGCAGGGAGGGGTTTCTAGGAAGAGGGGAAGCAGCCTGGGGGGTGGGGACAGAGCCCCAAGGAGGAGGCCGGCCCCTCATCAATGGCTCCTTGTTCTGTCCCAGGGGGAGGGGGCAACTGCTTCTAACCACCCCCACCCCCTCAGCCCAGGCTGGTGTTGCAGCTGGAGTGCGGCTGTGGCCTCAGACAGGGCCCGCAGGCCCCAGGCCAAACCCACACCTCCGAAGGGGCCGGGCCAGTGAGGGGGCCCCCAGCCGGCGCGACCCCAGCCCTGCGCCCACCACGGGCTCCCCCCTGGGCCTGCTTCAAGGAGCAAGGGCTGCCCCGGTGCCCCCCCCCCGCCCCAGCCCCGCCAGGCGCTCACCTGGCCGCCGCGCTCCTCCGACTCTCTCTGGATGAGCTGCGTGACGCTCTTGGGCAGCAAGTGCTCCTCGGGGCCGGGGCCGGGGGGGCTCCAGTCGGCGGGCTCCGCGGGGCCGTCGGCGGGCGCGGGCGAGCGGGGCTCGGGCAGGGCCAGGGGGCTGCGCAGGGGCCCGGGGCCGGCCGCAGGAGTCCGGTTGGGGTGGGCGAGCAGGGGCAGGCCCCCGCCCAGGGAGCGCGCCTGGTGGCCGGCGGGGGCGGCGGCGGGGGGCCCGGGCAGGAGCAGCTGGGAGTGCAGGTGGGCGGCGCGGCGGGGCGGCTGGGGGCTGTAGAGGCCGGGCGCCTTGGGCAGGAGGGCGGCCACCTCCAGGCGGGAGTCCAGGGAGTGCGGGTGGCGCGCCGAGTCGGCCAGGCGGCCCCCGAGGTGCTGCTCGGCCTCCGCCTCGTAGAAGTCCCGGCAGGTCCAGCGGCCGCGCTTGTAGGGCTCTCCGGAGCCCTGGTCCAGCTTGACCACGCGGAAGCGCGAGGCGGGGGGCGCCCCCGGGGAGCCCGGGGCCGAGGAGGGCCCGTTGCGGGCGGGCGCCGCGCCCTCCTTGGCCCGCGCGCCCTCCCCGTCGCCGCCGCCATCGGCGTCCTCCCCTGCGGCCGGCGGGCCCTCCTTGGGCGGGTAGTCGGAGGTGACGCTGGTGATCTGGAAGCCGCTCTTCTTCTTCCCGCCGCCGCCGCCGCCGCTCATGGCAGCGGGAGCAGGCACGGCTGGCGCGGGGCCGCCCTCGGCTGCGCTACCGGGAGCGGGGCCGGGCCGGGGCCATGGCCCGGTGAGAGGCGGCGGGCCGGAGGGCGGGGCGGCCGGCGGGCGTGCCAGACCCGCGGGAGAGCCGACCGGAGCGCGGGCCTTCCGCCGCCCGCCCGCCCGCCACCATCCCCCGCGGCTCCGGCGACGCTCAGGGGAGCGCAGCCGCGGGAGGCATGGCAGGGCGGCGCGCAAGGAGGAGAGCGGCGGAGGCAGGAAGGCGGGCGGGCAGGCGGCCGGACCCACCCACCCAGCCACCCGCTCGCCCGCGCTTGCCGCCCCCGGGACCGCCGCCGCCGCCTGGGGAGCAGCCCCGCTGCAGCAGCCGAAGCCGAAGCGGCGGAGACAGAAGCAGCAGCAGCAGCAGGAGGAGGAGGAGGAGGAGGAGGAGGAGGCGGGGAGGAGGCGGAGGAAGTCCGGCCCCCGCCAGACCAGCTGACTGCCTCCCGCCTCCCCCGGCCCGCCTCACTCCTGCGCCGCCCCTTGCCCGGAGGGGAGGGCGGGGTGCCAACTCCGGGCTGGGCAAGGAGGCCCGGGCAGGGCGGGGGTTCCGGGGGGAGGAACATCAGGGGGGCCCGGAGGGCCCCCTCCCTCCAAGGCGGATGCCTTCGCCCGGTGTCATGCCGGGACACCTCCCGACAGCACCTGGAGGATGGCAACCCTGGCTCGCGGCAGCGACTCCCCCTTTGGTCCAGCTACCAGGAGGAACCTGGAATTTTCCCGGACCGACGCCTCGATCGCCGGGCGACGTAACCTGAAGCAAACGGCAGCTCTGGAGGTGGGAACGGAGGCGTCCCCTTCCCAAATCTCCCGGAATTTCCCAACCGGGAGCCGGCAACCTCCCCCCCGCAAGCCCCAGCCCGCGACGGCCTCTTCCCCCGGGCCGCGTTGGGCGCCCAGCCGCAGAAGGGCCCGCGCAGCGCTGCCCGGGGTTACCCGTGGCGGGCGGGGGGCCCGGCCTAGCGTCGCCCCGGGAAAGCGGCTCCGGAGTCCTCCCCGCCTGAGCCGCTGCTGCCCCCCGCCGGCCGAGCCGGGCGTGGCAGCGTGTGCCCGAGCGGCCAACGGAGGTCTCGGGGTGCCGGCCCCACCCCCGCCCCTCCCTGCCTCCGCCGGGCCCCCGTGGGCGACTGCACTCTGCACATGCTCAGTGGCATGCTGCGACTCCGCCGACCCCCCTCCCGGCGCAAGCCCCGCGGCGCCCGGCAAGCCTGACCGAGGGGGCTTCGAGCGCTCCGTGTGCCAGGGCGCCCCGCGGAGGCCAGGCGGGGACAGATGCCCCGGCCGCACCACCCCCTCCGCCTCGCTGAGGGCGCCGGGCGGCAGAGCAAGCGGCCGACTGACAGACACACCGACCGGCCGGCCGGCCGGGAGCCCCTCCCCTCCCCTCCCCTCCCGCGCTCCGTCTGCCGGGCGGAGGGAGGCGCCGCGACGCTGCGTCAGGCGGGCTGGGCGGCGGGGGGGGGGACCGCGCGGCCGGCCGGGCAGGCAGGCAGGTAAGCGGCGCTGCGGCGGGAGGAGGAGGAGGAGGAGGAGGGCCCTCTTCGCGCGGCGCCTCCCTCCTTCCCTCCCCGCCTCGGGCGGAGTGGTCCTCCCTGGCCCCGCCCGGCAGCGTCGCCGCGGCAACGGGATGATGGGCGCAGCAGGGGCGCGGATGCAGGAGAAGGAGGCGCCGCCAGGTGTGCGGTGGAGCGGGGGCTGCGTGGGGGGGCTGCGGGCGGGTGGGGTAGCGAGACCCTGGCCGGCCCCCCTCCCGCTCTCATCCCGGCCTTTCTCTCCCTCTCTTCCCCCCCCCCAGCCTGATAAAGGACCCCACCCTTGGCGGCAGGCCCCGGAGCAGCGCAGCATGGACTGGCGACCCCCGGAGCAGCCGCGCCTCGCACCTGACCCGCCCGGCCACGCCACCATGCCCTGAGCTGCCCCTGGCCAGTGGGGCTTCGCGGCTGCCGCCGCCAGACATGCCCTGCCGAGCAGGCCCCAGATAGTAGGTAGGCGCCTCGCTTCCTCCGGCGGCACGGCCGGGCCGGGCCCACCTCCAGCCTCATTGAGATCTGTGCAGGCTCAGAGGCCTCGGGTCCCCCTAATGCCCTCTTTCTCCCGCAGCAGCGCCCCCCTCCGGGCGCTCCCCTACGCACACCGCCTGCCAGCCCGGAGAAGATGAATGCCAGCCCCCAGGAGGCCCTCATCTCCGTGTTTCTGCAGTTCGTGGAGGATCGGGGCCGCTGGGCCTACCGGGCCCTCAGCCAGACGCACCAGCCCCAGCCCCGGGAGCAGCTGCACAACGAGATGAACCTGCTGTACCGCAAGAGCAAGGTGGAGTGGAAACAGAGCAAGGACGAGGAGCCCAAGAAGGGGTAAGCGCCCCCCTCCCCCGGGTCCGGCTGTCCCTCTTGGCCTGGCTTCTCATCCCTATCAGCCGGGCAGGAGCCTCCTTGTCGCTGGACCCCAGACTGAGCCCTTGCAGGGTGGCATGGGGGGGGGGAGGAGACCAAGTCACCAGGACTGAACCTGCAGCAGTCCAAACACAGGTGCTGCGCTCAGAAAGCACCAAAGAAATCACAAGTACCTTGACACAGAATGCTCCCCGTTGTGGTTGAGGAGGTTACCCCGGAAGGCCAGGACAACAAAGCAAATGTCTTGAGGGGGATGTTTTTGTCCTGAGGGATGCAAACATTATGAATATAGAGTCTGAGTTCTGTGCTGGCCTGAATGCTGGGACTTCCCTTACTGTTTTGCCGGATTGGCTGTTGCGGCCAAGGGGTCCCATGCGTTGGCACCGGCGATGCTGGGAAATGCAGCGAGGGGGTCCCAGAGAGAAGGTGCCGGCTCCCGGGCACAAGGGGAAGGCCAGGACCCCTGATGCCACAAAACTGCCGGTTGCCAATGGGGGACTTAGATGAGCCTGTACAAAAGGGCGGGGGCTTTGCTTCCTTCAGCACTAAAAAGGTGTTAAGAGCAGCACTTAGACTGGTGACTGAGCCTTAGACTGGTTACTCAGGCCTTGCTTTTCTGGCTTCTTTTATTAAGTTCATCCATCTCACGTAGGGTCTTCCCCATTTCCTGCATCCTTCAACTTCAGCCCAGCACTATTCTCTTTTCTAGGGACTCTTTGTCTTCCCGTCATGTGACCCAAGAGCCTCAGTTCAGCCAGTTTAGCTCATCGGGGGAGTTCAGGCTTAATTTGGTCTAGGATCCACTTATTTGTCTTTTTGGTGGCCTGGGGTATCCATAAAACTCTCCCCCAACGCCATGTTTGAAAGGATTCTACTTTTCCCCTGCGTCGGCTTTCTTCAATGTTCACACATCCACATTGTAATTGGGGAAAATTATGACATGAATTAGTAACTCAATCTTGGTCACCAGCAACACAACCTTCAAGATCTTTTCTAGCTGCTTCATGCCTGCCCTCCTTGGTTTCCGTCTCCTCTTGACATCTTGGTTGCTGTTTCCCTTTTGGTTGAAGAGGCAGCCAGGGAACAGGAAATAGTTAACAATTTCAGTTTCTTCAGCATCAAATGTAAAGTTGTATTGTTTCCTAGTGGTCGGTACTTTTGTCTTCTTGATGTCCAGCTGTCATCCTGCTTTGGCACTTTCTGCTCCAACCTTCATCAGGAATCATTTCAAGTCTTCCATGTTTTCTAGCGATAATGTAGTATCATCTGCTTATCTCAAATCATTAATGTTCTTCCCACTAATTTCCACTCCAGCTTCATCTAAATCTAATCCACCTTTCCTTATGATCTGTTCTGCATACATGTTGAAGAGGGAGAAAGATAAAATGTATCTTTGTCTGAACCTTTATCAACTGGAAGCCATTCTCTTTCTCCATATTCTGTCCTAACAGCAGCCTCTTGCTTTGGGCACAGATTGTTTTGATGGGCGATCAAACCGCCCAGAGCTGCAGAGAAATGGGCGGTATAAAAATCTAAATAAATAAACAAACAAATAAATAAATAAATAAATAAATGTTGTGGCGCCCTCATTTCCTTTAAAGTTAGCCATAGATTTTTGTGATCCACACAGTCAAACGCATTGCTATAAAGGAAACACAAGTTGGTTTGCTTCTGAAATTCTCTCACATGCTCCAGGAACCAATGTACATTTGAAATATGATTTCTGAATCCAGCTTGAAAATCTGGTATTTCTCATTCCACATATAGTAACAGTATTTGTTGTAAGATTTTGAGCATCACTTTACTTGCGTGAAAAATAAATGTCGCAATCCGGTAGTTGCTGCAGTCCTTGACGTCTCCTTTTTTTCCAGCACTGGGATTTAAGTTGAGCACTTCCAGACTATGGATCATGGTTTCATTTCCCATATTTTATGCTGGTCTAAGACTGTAACAAATTGAATTGGATTGTTTCCCATATTTGTTGGCACAATGGTGTTAAGATTCAGATGGATTCTGTTTCTATGGCTTGGAATCGCTCTATTGACATCCCATCTACTCTGGGTGACTTGTTTCTCCCAATTGCTCTCAGTGCAGCTCTCACTTCACTTTCAAAAACTGTAGTTTTTTTCTTCAAAATATGCTTTTGGGAAGGAATCTGTCATTTCATCTTTTTTGAACAGTTCTTCAGTATTGTTCCCATTTTTATTTTGTTTGTTCAGTTAATGTATTTCCATATTGATCTTTCAGCATGCCTAACTATGATTTTAATTTCCCTTTGATTTCTTGGATCTTGTGGAACAGATCCCTTCTTTCTTGTTGCTCCCTTCTATTTCTTTATAAGTGTTCTCCTTTTTCTCTACTTGTGAGTCACTGGAATTCTGCATTTAGGCTTTTAATCCTATTTCCCTCACCTTTTACTTTTGCTTTTTCATCTATCTTTAGCAATTTCATCAGTCATATGTTGAAGGTTTTCTTTTGACTACTTCTTTGTACATTCTTCCTTGATAACATCTCAGGTTTCAACCCATACTATTTCTGGTTTACATTCACTTGAACTTAATAATGTAAGTCTGTCGTTTACATGGACAGAGTAAAATCACATAAACCAGGAAATAGAGAATATGTTTCTCCATGGAATCACTAGGCGTGAAGATTCTGGACCCTAAGGAATCCTTAAAAATGGGGGTGTGCTATCATACATCTGAACAAAGCCATGAAGCAGAGTTTGAGTTGGAAATATGGAAGATAACCAAAGTGGAAAGGTTGTAATACTGGTGACTTCAACCTCTCATACTAATTGGCCAAATGTGAGTTCAAGTCTAGACACAGAAGCAGGATTTCTTGCGATCATAAATGAGTGTGCGGTGGAGCAGTTGATCACGGATCCAGCTCGAAATGTCAAAAGTCCAAATTAGGTTCTGATTGGGAGTCAAGATGCAATTGTGATTGTGCTGATTGGGAATGATGACCACAAGACTATTTAAGTTCAGAATTCATGTTAATGGAAAGTTGCCCCAAAGTCCAAGACTAGAGATTTTGATTTCACAGGGGGAACTTTGTGAAAAATGTGGGGATTAGTCAAAAGGAAGCTAAAAATTAGATAGTTATTCTAGTTCTCTTAAAAATGAAAATCAAGAGAATCAGTTCCCTCTGGAATGCCTGAAGACCATTTAAAATCCCCTTACCTGAGGCTCAGTTAAAATGTTAAATGTTATGTTTCATCTCAGGAAATGTACTGCCTAGTCTAGAAGGATGCTGGCGCGACTATTTACCCACGTCAAAGAAGCCACTGAAAGGGGAAAGGTTTTGTTGAAACAATGGAAGGTCTAACGGAGTGAGGTGAACATCAAGGAGCCCAGAAGCAAAATGCATGTAGATTGACAAGAAGGCAAACATAAAGAATATTTGAGGATTGTGAAAAAAATAGTCAGCATTACTTCAGCTAGTTGGCGTAGTCGTGGTAAGGAGTGCGGACTTCTAATCTGGCATGCCGGGTTCGATTCTGTACTCCTCCACATGCAGCCAGCTGGGTGACCTTGGGCTAGTCACAGCACTGATAAAACTGACCAAGCAGTGATATCAGGGCTCTCTCAGCCTCACCTCCCTCACAGGGTGTCTGTTGTGGGGAGAGGAAAGGGAAGGCGACTGTAAGTCACTTTGAGACTCCTTCGGGTAGAGAAAAGCGGCATATAAGAACCAACCCTTTTATTCTTCTTATATGAGGAGCAAGAAACCAGCCAGGGAGGCAATTGGGTCAGTGGATGACAAAGAAATTGGAGGATTGTTTATTTATTTATTGAAATTTCTGAGTTACCCCCTTTCCTAAAATGGTCTTGGGGTGATTTCTAACTAACAGAAATAAATCATACAATAAAACATTAAAATCCTAAAGATTAATCTATAAAATTACTCGGTCATTCCCTCAAGTGTCACTCTTGTGGGCCTGAGGTTACAGAATTTGGAAATGAAATTATTAGCCCAATTTAGGTGGGGGAGAATGGCTCAGCCAAAACCCGGGCAGGGAATTAGGCAGGGGGCTCATTTAGATGCTAAGAGTGCGCCCTTGGTCTCCAGCCAATGCCTGCTATAAGAGCACCCTTTGGGACTTTTGTGAGGGCCTGGATGTTCATGTAAAGAAGATAAGGAAATAATACAGGAAGTGAATGAATTCTTGCAGCAGGTAGCCACGTGGGCTTGCAGTAGAAAAACTAGATTCCTCCAAGAGCATCTTAGAGATCAGAAAGATTTGGGAGGCTGGTTACATAAGCCAAGCTCCTTTCCTCAGAAACAAGAATGAATTCTTTGTTTTTACTGCACAAGATGTGAATCATGGACCTGCTGCTGGAGTTGCTGTTTCTGAGAAGTGTGTTTAGCGAATTGGGACAAATTGAGGTGACAAGAAATGAGGTTCTAGAAGGAACTCTGAGTCTGTGGCAAAAGTAGCACCCAAAAGGGGCAAAAAGGGGATCCAGGGAAGCACAAACCAGTTGCTTGGGACAGATGCCAAGGCTTAACTCTGGAAACAGTTAGTTTTTGTTTTTCCTGAAAATGTTTAAATTGCTGTCATAAGTTGCCTTGAACCACAGAGAAAACTGGTAGAGGAACAAAGTCTGCTGAGGAAAAATCAGCCTGGCTTCTGCAAAGGGAAGTCTGGCCATCTAGCAGGCTAACAAATGTGTGGTCAAGAGTGGTCCTCTAGATACCATCTTCCTGGAGTTCCGAAAGGCTTTGAGCAGGTACCTCCCCAAAACCTGCTGAATAGACTTAACCAACCCGGGACAAGAGGACAGGTTTTGCACTGGAGGGGAGGGATCCCACAAAGATCAGCACTGCGGATGACGCTCTTTAATTTGCTCGCTCGTGTGATCTAGGATCAAGCACCGTAGTGGCCAAATTTGCAGATGATACAAATTATTCCAGATGTTGAAAGCCCAGGGGAACCTGCAGAGCTACAGGTAGAACTCTCTAACATGAATGAGAGGACAACGTTGCAAATAACATTCCCCAGCTAGAAGCACTTCCTAATAGGATTTGAACTTGCTGAGACAGAGAGGGAAAGAGACCTTGTGGCCCTAGGGAAGCTCGATGAAAATGTCAACCACAGCTGAGACAAAGGCAACCTCTGTGCTGCGGATTATTAGGAAGGGATTGAGAATAAGACCACCAGAATTAAAATACTCCTGTGCAGATCTGTGGTGTGGACTCAGCTGGAAAACTGTGCTCAGTTCTGGTCACTGTATCTCAAGAAGGGCGTAGCAGAGCTAGAAGTATAGAAGAGGGCAGCCAAGGTGATCCGAGGAGGAAAGGCTGAACAGTCAGGGGCTTTTCTCACATAGGAAGAGATGGGGGATTGCCTTAGTCTGCCTGTAGCAGGAACAGTGTAATACAAATGTAAAGAATATAAAAATAAATAAAAGGGTTGAGGAGCACTTTAAAGAATAATAACATTTGTCAGGGTAAAAATCCATAGGGAATTAATATTAGGAGGCAGCTTGTAATGTAAGATTGTTTTTTTTTTTGTAATGGTTTTACTATGTATGACTTTATAATGTTAATCACCCCAAACTGATAGGGTGGGGCGGTATACTAATAAAACATTTACTACCATTTATTTTTACACTGGTCCAGGGAAGCTCCATCCACACGTGCAGCTGCCTGTTCCCGAGGCCAGCAGAGTCTCCAAGTCCCAAGAAGAGCAAGATCTGCAGGGGGAGGAGAGAGGCTGCTGGCTGAGGAAGCCAAAAGGGCAGAGAATCCAAGAATGCAGCACTGTGTGGGCTGCGGGTGGAAAGGTTTCCACTACCATCAAAGGAGGGGATTCTACAGTCTTTGGGGGTCCCTCCCTGTTGCTTGTATCCTTAGGAAGCCTTTCCTAACTTTTAGCTTAAAGATTTTGAGCGAGGAATTCTTGGCCTTCTCTTCCTTCCAGGTAGTTGAGTCCTGTCCTCTTATGTCCCACCCACCCAAGTTCTCTTTGGCTGTCAGACAGGGAGGCGCTGGAAGATTCTGTACTTTGCATACAAAAGGTCCCAGGTTCAATCCTCTGCATGTCCAGTTAAACCGATCCAGTGATGTGAAAGCCCTCTCCCTCCCCTGGCCTTGTGACCACCTTCACTAGAGGCACAGCCTGGTGGCAGAGGTAACTCCTCTCACCTGTCCCAACCAGGCAAGCAAGCATGGCTTCCCCCAACCCAGTCTGCAGGGAGTGAAGGGTTAAGACACCAGCAGGCAGCCAATGCTTGGCTCCTGCAGGTCACCCAGATGCAGTTTCCATGGAAACGGCTGGGCCACCAGCCAGCATCCTGCTGCATCCTCATGGTTTTGGTACCCAGGCCCCTGCACTCCAGTGAATGAAACCTGGGAATGGGGGGGGGGGGAGATTGGAAAGGAAGAGGTACTGCTGGGAAAGTAGGGTGCAGGGAAGGAAGATGGGTGTGCTTGGCTGTGATGGGGGGCAGGCTAGAAAGAGGATGCATGTGTGTGTGTGTGTAGGGAGGGGTCTGCAGAAACCTTAAGGCAGGCCAACTCCCCATCAACCCAGCGATCTGCAACCGCCTTCAGGTCTGAAATGTGAATCCTGTGAGGCAGGGTGGACCGACCGTTGTGGTCATTTCTTGGCACCCAGAATTTGGAAACATCCTGGGGCTGTGCCCATTCTTGTCTGAGCAAGGTGGACAAGGGCGAGGGCAGGCAGGAGGGCCCTGTTCAGGTTGGCGAAGAAGGGAAGCCAAAGCAGCACGGGGAGGGGGGACTGGCCCCTGCCCCTTCTCAGTCGGGATGCCCCCTCCTGCCATGGCTGTGCCGTCTCACCCAGCTCTGCTGCCAGGGGTAGCAGCCGGCCTTTCCATCTCGGCAGCAGCCGGGGCCCAGCCTCTGGGGTTGCATGCTGGTTTCTTCTGCCACGCTAAGAGAAGGGCGCTGGGTTGCCCCTGTAGAGGCCCGCTTGGGGGGAGCTGGGGAGTCTGCTGAGGGGGGTGGAGGGGGCCCGGCTCAGTGGAAGGGCCTTTGCTTAGCATGCAGAAGGTCGCGAGCTCAGTCTGCAGCGTCTTCCATTTAGATGACCAGGCGGGAGTGATGTGAAATGCCTCCCTCTGTCTTTGAGGGCAAGACGGATTTTGAGGGGCTGATTCAGTAGGAGGCGGTTTCGTGTGGCTTCCTGTGTGGGAACTGAGGAGCGTTCTGGGCAGGCTCCTCCCAGGCATTGAGGTTTGGCCAGGGGTAGGCTGACTGTGTTTCTTCGAGGTCCTCCGGAGGCAAGGAGCGGGAGGTGGATTCAGAAGACCGGGGAGGTGGGTGGGCAGGGAGTGGCCCTGGGCAGGGAGGTCTGCAGCTCCGGGCACTGCCCGTGCTGTCCCCTTCCTCCAACCCTGAGGACCCAGGCCTCCTGTTTCCCAGGGCTGTTTAAAGGAAGCAACGAGAGAATTTGAAGTCACGAGGCTTAGACTGTCTCCACAAGCAGAGCGATGAACCTTTGCCCGGTGGCCATCCTCTGGCCAGGCCACGGCCGGTCTTTCCCAGGGAGCAGGGTCTTCCGTGGGCCGCCGTGGGCTGAATGAGGTGAAATAAACCTGTAGGATTTCATTCCCACATCAGTGGTGTCATCATTCTTCAGAGGTTGCAGGGGGGCTTCTGACTCTTCCTCCTCTCTCTCTCTCTCCTCTGCAGTTCAGCTAAGGAGCCTGGGGTGGGGAAGGCGCGGGACGTGGCCTCCTTCCGTCGCCACTTCAGGATGGGCTTCATGACCATGCCCGCCTCGCAAGAACATGCTCCGCACCCCTGTGCCAGCAGTATGGCCCCCCGGTCCCTCTCCTGCCACTCCGTGGGCAGCGTGGACAGCGGCTCGGGAGACGGGGCTGCCGGCTCTCGCAAGCCGCCCGCCAAGCCCAAGCGCCATCCCAGCACCAAGCTGAGCGCAGATGCCAAGGCCTCCTTGGAGCCTGCGGGGAGCAAGAAAGGAGGTACGGGGAGCAGGGGGCCGGGAGGGGGACTCCGCCCATCTCAGCAGGCTTGCCTTTCGAAACCGTGCTGGAGGTTCCTTGGCTGTGTCCAGTGGCTCGGGCGTGGGGCGAGGGCGGAGGAAGCGCTACTGTGGGCCCCACTCCACGCACGGGCTCTGCCTCTCAGAGCAGGGCAAAGGGGAACTGGCCGGGGGGGGCAGAGCCTGTGCCAGATCCCATCCCGCCCGACGGCCCTGTGGGCACTGCTAGGCCTTTCCCGTCCCCAGGCCAGACCGAGCCTTCCGTCTGCTGGGATGCACTGGCTCCTTGGTCCGGCTACTGGCTCTCTACAGAAAGCCACGTGACTGTCCCTTTTGTGTGACTGTCCATCCTCCAGGGCCGAGCCCTGGCACTGAAAAGGTGCCCCTCCGTGCCCCCGTTGACCTCCCAACCGTCACCGGCAGACTGTCCTCTGTGCTTCTCTTCCACACTAGGTTCCCAAAAGTCCAGCTCCGAAGGTCGGGAGCTGGGACGCAAGGTGCCCCCCCAGAAGCCCAAGCGCAGCCCCCACACCCACTTGTCCGTCTCGTTTGATGAGGCCTATGCGGGCAGGCTGCCTGGGCCCCCCTTGGGCGGGGCCCTGCAGCGCTACAGCCGCGCCTTCCCCCACCCTGCGGCCAAGGGCTCCGATGCCGAGGAGGACGAGCCGGTGTACATTGAGATGGTGGGGGACATCTTCCGAGGCCCCGGGCCGCCCTCGCAGGGGCCAGCTGCAGCAGACGAGGACTCTGACGAGAGCGAAGCCATTTACGAAGAGATGAAGTATCCGCTCCTGGAAGAAGGGGGTGAATGCCGGCCCAACGGGGCACTGGCCTCCCCGCGCCACCATCCGGCCAAGCGGGAGGCTGCCAAGGCGGTGCCCAGCACCAAAACCTCCCCCTGTGAAATCCCGCCCCCCTTCCCCAACCTCTTGCAGCACCGCCCCCCTCTGCTGGCCTTCCCACAGGGCAAGAAGGGCTACAAAGGACCCAGCCAGGAAGGGTCCAAGTTGCCTGTCCCATGCCACGCAAAGGATGCCCCAACGGCCCCCATGACCCCCCAGGTTCCCAGCCACCAACAGAGGCCAGGGGATGGCGCAGCCTTGGGCCCCTCAGGTCGTGCCCGCAGCCACTCCACGCCACTCCCCCCCCAGCCCACTGGCCAGAGCAAAGCAGAGAAGGAGCTCCCCAACTCCCACAGCATGATCTGCCCCCCGGCCAAGCAGGCCCCTGGGCCAGCCGCCCCAGCGGCCTCCACCCCCTCCATGCTCCCGGTCAAAGAGAAGCCCGCTGTCTCCTACACCATGGTCTACTCCGCCGTCAAGGTCACCACACATTCGGCCCCCATGGAGCAGAAGACCGAGAAGGAGATTTCGGTCCTGCTGTGCGCCCGTCCCTCTACAGTGCCCGCCTGCAGGCAGGCCCAGAGGGCTTGCACGCTGCCCGAGCCCCCGCCCCTCGGCATGGTCTGGACTTATCCTGCCCCCTGTGTGGGGCTGAAGCGCCCACCAGCCTACGAGAGCATCAAGAACGTGGGCACCAAAGCTGCCTCCGCGGTCAAGATCCCACTCCAGGACCGGGCATTCACCAGCGTTGCCTGCGCCCACCTCCTGCCTGGCGAAGAGTGCGCCCGCCCAGCGGGAGACGAGGAGCCCTTTGGGTGGGTGCTACAGAGGAGAATGGGCTACGTGAGCCGGAAGGGGAAGGAACTGGACAGTGAGTACTGGCTGCAAGTGGGGGCGGGGGGGGGGGAATCTCGGGCTGCGGTCTCTGAGAGGGGGCCGAGGTCAGCCTCCCTCTGGCTGACGTTCGGGGGGTCCGTTTTGTTTGTCAGTGCTTTGCATGGGGGGAGGTGTTAGCATGTTTCAAACTGTGTCTTCATCACTGAGGAGAGTCAGCATGGGACTGTGGGTAAAGTGCCGGAACAGGACCTCGGGGCCCCCAGGAACAAATCTGAGGCCCAGCACAAACTCTCCGCCTGGCCTGCCTCACCAGACTGTTGTGGGGAGAACAATGTCCTAAGAGCCACTTGGGGCCCCAGCAGTGGGGGACCGGCCCAGTGCCCACACGGTCCAGCAGACGGCTGTCTTTCCCGCCTGGGGGGGTCTGCTCTCTGCTGAGCCCTTCTCCCTTGCCCTAACAGAGGCCCCAGACTGCCCCAAGGCTTTTGGAGAGAGTGACAGCGCTCCCCCCAGGATGGAGAAGGAAGAGAAGGCCGGGCCGGGCCTGGCACAGTCTGGCATCCCCGTCCGCACGCTGGGGCCCGAGGGCATAGCTGCCAAGATGCCCGGGGTACGGACAAACCTGCCCGTCCCCTGCCAGACCTTTCCCGCCTGTCACCGGAACGGAGGTGAGGAGGCTGTGGGGGCGGGAGGGCAGGCCCTAGATGGAAACGCATCCCCTCTGAGGAAAGGGGCTCTGAGGGTTCGGGGCGTGGGGTCCCTGCTTGCTCTTGGGCTGCAGAATGTGCCTCTGATGCAGCTGCAGAAAAGCAGGTGACCTTCAGATGAGGACAGGCTGCAGAGAGCAAGACGGTATTGCAGAGAGAATCCAAGCAGGGGAGAGGCAGGGGTTGGCCTACTTGCTCTTGAGGTTGGATTCTCTTTACCTTTGGGGGGGGGGGGGGCTTTGGGGAACGCCCCTCATCCCTCCCACCCCTAGATTGTGCCATAGTTTGCTTTGGGGGGGGGGGGAGCCAAGACAGTGATGCTTCGTCATGGAGGTGTCTGTGACTCCCGGCCATGTTTCTGCCCAGCGTGATGGGTGCCCAGAGAGGGAGGGCTGAGCGAAGGGCGTGGCATTGCTGAAGAGCGTGTCTCCTGCTTCCCCCTCCCAGATTTCACTAGCGGTTACCTCCTGGGTCGCTCTGCATCCACCTCTGGGGTTCGCCATGCTGTGGTTCACGCACAGAGGCCGTGCAGCCACCCCCGGGACCCGGCCAGTCTGGTATGGAGGCAGGGAGGTGCTGGGGGGAGGGGGGCTGGAGGCGGGCCTTGGTGGGAGGGGCCCATTGGCCTGCCTGTGGAAAGCAGAATCTCAGGCTCAGACATCCTTCCTGGCTCAAACCTGGTTTCTTGACTTGGCTGGGAAGGGGGGAGGGAAGCCGTGACCCCCCTCCTCACAGTGCCCTTCCCCCACAGGCTCTGCAGCAGGGACCACTGCCAGCCCCCGGGCCCCCCCAGGGCTCCCGCGAGCGAGATGGCAAGCTCCTGGAGGTGATTGAGCGGAAGCGGTGCGTGTGCAAGGAGATCAAGGCGCGACATCGCCCCGAGCGCACCCTGTGCAAGCAGGAGAGCATGCCAATCCTGCCCAGCTGGCGGAGGAATACAGAGAACCGCAAGTCCGGGACCCCCCCCTGCCGCCGCCAGCAAACTGTGCTTTGGGACACAGCCATATGAGGGCGCGGGGCTGAGCCCCGAGGAACCGGTGCCTTGTGCGAGCCGAGCGGGACACGGCGCAGGGCTAACTGCTGGCAGCGTGGCGCCCTGCCCGTGGCCCCTGGCCTGGGACTCTGCAGAGACCGTGGGCTGCTTGGGTGCTGCCCCCAGCTGGGCGATGGCAAGAACACAACCGCGGGCAAAGCCAGGCAGACGGCTCTTCAGCCAAGATCCAGGGTCAAAAGCAGCTCTGGGAAAGCCGCGTGGAAAGCCTGTTGCCTCACCTCAAGGACCCTTGGCGGGAACGGCTGCCCCAGAGGCTCACCCCACAGGGGGCTGTGTCTTAGAGGGGGGCAAGGTTACCCGCTGGAACCCCTGGCCCTCACCCTCCGCACCCACCGCGCCTGTGCCAACCACCCACCTGGAAGATGCCGCCATTCCTCTTTCCCGGAGGGGGCCAGCCTGGGAGTGTGAGCAGGGCAGCCGCACGTCTGTGGTCTTTGCGAAGAGGGAGGGCTCGGAGTGCCAGGGGCATGTCCAGATTCTCACGGGTGTTACTCTGTCGCGGGGGAGGAGGGTGGGTAACGGGGGTTGTCGTTTCCAAGCAGAGTCCAGACCGGAGTGGTTGCCGTCTCCCACTGCATCTGCCAAGCCGTTTGGGCGGCCAGTTCTGTAGGCTGGGATGCCTGGACACAAGCTGCCTCTCCATCCCCAGGGGAGGGGCAGAGGGGAGAGAAGAGCAGGCGCTTAAGACTGAGCCGCTGCTTTCTTGGCATCTGTATCTCTGGCTGTGGGGCAGACTCCATCAGCTTACAAAATAAAATAAGCAAACATTTCCCAGTCTAGCAGTGAAATTGTGAAATCAGAGTTTTCTAGTCCGGCAAATTAGAAGAAGGGGCAGAAACTTTGGGTTGAAAATGCAGTTTTCCATAAACTTTCCTCCCCGATAATAAAAATGCCAATGTTTTCCTTTGTAGGAAAACTGTTAGCTACATCTCCCGTTTACAAAAATAATCCGCCGCAGTGTCCGTTCCCTTCTTCCCTGGTTCATTTGGCTTACATTGAAAGCCAGTTCTGAATGTCAGCAGGTGCCTGGAGACTCCAGGAGGGGCTGTGTGCTGTCTTTCCTCTCCCGCTGACTCTTCTCACTGAAATCTGCTTGAAATGTCCCTTTTTCACTGGTCAGAAAAGCCAAAATCCAGGGTGGGGATGGGGAGAAGCTTTCAGTGGAATCAGCCCTCCCTGGGGGGATGAGCTTGGCTTGAAGTGCTGCTGGAACTGTGCTGCCGGGCCACGGGGCGGGGAATGCGGGAGCTCTCCTGCTTGTGTCTTCCCCAGGCATCCGGCAATGGCGCTAAGTCTGAACTCCAGCCTGGCTCCATGTCCTGGCAAAGTTTCTCACCCTCTTTGGGCAACCTCACAGGGTGGGTTTTGCTCAATGTGGGCTACAAGAGACAGGGTGGGATTCCTGGTGGCGACTCGTGTCGCTCATCACTGTTGTGATCATGCGCTCAGTGCCTCCCACAGGGGTGAGAACCTTCTTCTTTGGGTATTACCCCGTCCGGTTCATAGGACTAGTCGGTGGGATCACAGGGGAAGCCCAGGCAGGCTCTGCAGTGTTAGAAAGATGGCCCCAACCAAGCCTCCAGGCAGGACTGGCCAAGCAGCAGCAGCAGCAGCAGCAGCAGCCTCTTGTCCTGACTTCCCCCCTCACCGGCCTTGCAGCCTCTCTCTCTGCTGGTATTCCTCTCCGTGAGGCCACCTCTTTGTGCTGAACTCTCCGTCTCTCTCCTGGTGACGGCCCATGCTGGCAGAGGTGGAGCCAAAGGGTTTTCCTCTGCCCTGTGCCAGGCAAGCCACTCCAGGCTGGCAGCGTTTTGTCCTTTCTCATCAAAGACTCACCCTCAGCCAACAGATTTGGGAACGAAGCTTCTGGAACTGGTCCGGGGCCCTCTCAGCATCATCCACACCGTCCCCTCACCCACTTCTGCTTCAGAACCATGAGCAAATCCATCTGCCACCATTTCCTGTTAGCGTCCACAAGACACGGCTGGACCGGTTGGGGCGTTGGCATGAATTAGGGTTAAAAAACTGGGTACGGCGCCGTCAGGGTGAAGGAGAACCCAGTCGGGACTCCTTGGTTTTATGCTCCAGCCCCTGATTTAAATATTTCACAAGATTGTCTAGCGTAGCAAGATGATGGAACTGCTTTGCAAAAATATTTATGCTGGGGATTCGTGGGAGGGTATTTATATATTGAGAAACAATGAAAATAAAACAGAACTGTCACACTGGGTCGCTCTACTGTGGACTAGTTTCTTGTGTGTGGTTCTGGGCTCTCTAGTAGAGACAGGAGCAGAGAAGAACACCAGGAGCTTGGGGGCTGTGGCTCAGTGGCAGGAACTTCTCCTCGGCATGCAGCAGAACCTGGTTTCTGTGCCATTTAGGAGTATGAGACTGGCATAAAAGACACGGGCCCTGCCAATCTCGGCGGGGAATGCTTCTGTGGACTTCTGTTTGTCAATAGGCAGGAGGGCGACTGAGCTGTAGGATGCTGAGCAGAAAGTCTGAAGAGCCCCCGTGGCTCCAGCAGGAAGAAGCAAAATCCTGGATACCTTTTGGGCCCACCCGCAAGCCCCCATCCTCTCTTGAGCCGGCCTCCTCTCTAGATAGGCCTCTGCCCCCTGCCGATCTTTCCCAACTTGGACCTAGAAATGCTACATACTGGAGTCCACCCTCCATTGGAGGCATTTTCTTCCGAGGAATTCATCTTGGCCACCTGAAGATCAGTTGGAATGGGGAGGGGGGATCTCCAGGTACCACCTGAAAGTTGGTAATCACGCCAAAGAAACAGTGGGCCAATGTCTGGGAAACAGAGACCGAACCAGACTGAATGCTGGAGTTCTGACCCTGCTGGTTGACTTCCTAATGGCACTGAGTTTTGGCCACTGTGTGATTTACAGAGTGTTGGACTGGATAAGTCATTGTCCTGAGCCAACATGGCCTCTCTTATTTTCTATGTTCTTAGGAATTTTCTCCTCTTTTGCTTCCCGAAGAACTGGGGGAAAGGTTAGTGTCCTACTTGGAACTGGTGGGGTACTGTGGGATACAAACTGTGGTCCACAAACCCCTTCCCAGTTTTATAACCTGCTGTTCTGAACCCCACACAAATGCCGTGCTTGCAAAAGCTGCCAGTCAGGTGCATGAAGCCTCCTGTACAGGAAAAGGTTTGTAGTTAGCTGTGCAGGAGAACTCCAGAAAGTCAATTACTGGACTGAAGGGAGGGGGAGCACAGGCCCCAAACAGGTTCAGAGAGCACATGACAAGAGTTTGCAAGAACACAAGAGCTGTGTGTCTGGAGGTGTTAGGTTATGCAGGGGCAGTTAAGGTGACAGGACACCTTCACCCCTTGCTGCTGTGAACTCCCACAGGACTGAGGGATGGAACATGATTCCCTGAAAACCTGTGAAGTGCTAAGTAGCTGCTTCTTTACCTACCTCCTTTTGCAGTGATTGGAAAACTGCACAAAAACTGGTATTTTTAATGAAGCAAACAAAAGATTTGCAGTTCCAACACTCCCATACACAAGGCAGTTTGAAAATCTAAACTCAGAATCATTACCCCCTCCCTTCCCCCCCCCCTACCAGTCCCTCAGAATCACAAGGCTGGCTTTCAAAATCAAAAGCTTTGCATACCTGCCTAAGAAGCCGGACTGGAGCAGGCTGCTGTGTTCACGCGTTCAGGATCACAAGCCCTTCAAAATGCTCAGACAAGAAAAGCCCGGAGGGCCACCCTCTCCAGAGCAACCAGTGGAAGGCTGCATAGTCGTCCTGTTTGTCATTATGGGCTTTCATCTTTTGTATGGTTTTAACACGCTAGAAGCTGCCCTGCAGCAAAGAAATCTGTCCAGCAGGAAACGCTTCTTTGCTTGAAGAATTGTCCTGTGGAACTCACTGCTGGGGAATATTGTGATGGCTACATGCCTATCTGGCTTTCGAAAGGGGCTGGCCAAATTCACCAAGGAGGTCCTTAAGTGGCTTTTAGTCATGGCAATGAAATGAACTCTCCAGGGCCGGATGCGGCTTACCCCTGGATTCCAGTGCTTTGCTCTCCTTGTGGGCCGTTAGAGGCGAGACCCCTTGCATTCTTCTATCCCGCAGTGTCCATGCCAATGTATACCCAGGGGTTGAGAATTGCATTTCAAGCACCTGACAAAGTGGGCCTGAAGCACACAAAGATTGTCACAATAAACCTTTGCAGGGCCACGAGGGACTTGCGCTTCTGGTCTCAGGGGGCTGCCCCGCTGGACTTCGAATTCAGATGCTCTGGATGACAAACCATAATTGGTTTTAGATGATATATTCTTATTGACCACCGAGGGAGACCCAGGAGGGTCGAAACGCATTTGGTCTGTTCATGTGTCGTTAGAGCTGTACAGTTTTTTAATACTTTGTTTTAACCCAGTATTGGTGCACTTTAGTGAACAATGGTTCCTGAGACTTTATATTGCTTGATTACAGCTCAGCTTTTGGGTTCCTGGCTCTGTCGCGGCTGGGCCTCCCTTCCCTTTGCGGAGGCTGACTCGGGACCAGGCCTTTCCCCCTGCGGAGGATGGAGAAGGGGGCTGCCCGGGGTCCCTCCGTCCCCCACTTCGGGGCCTGAGGCCGAATTCCTCCAATGGGCCCGAAGGGGGGGTGGGGGGGCACTCGCCTTCTGAGGGGGCCTGGGGGGGGCGGGGAGGGCTCGCGCCTGCGCCGTCGGCGATCGGTGGGCGGGAGCGGGGCCAACGCGCGCGGCACGTGACGCCAAGGGCGCCCCTGACGGCTCCCTCCCTTCTTCCCGGGCCCCGCCGCCTTGGAGCATGCGCCGTGCAGACGCGAGGGGCCGCGGCGACGGTCGGGCAGGCGAGGCGCCGAGCGGAGCATGCGCCGGGGGCGGAGGGCGCGTGCGCAGTGGCGGGGGGCGCCTGCGGGGCGAGGGATGGCGGCGGCGGCGGCGGCGGGGCCGGGGGCGCGCAAGGCCGGCTCCCCGCGGGACTCGGAGGCGGAGGTCTGGTCGCGCCGCGTGCGGGAGCTCGTCGCCTCGGAGGCCGCCAACCGGCTCTGCTTCGAGTGCGGCCAGCGCGGCGTCACCTACGTGGACATCACGCTCGGCAGCTTCGTCTGCACCGGCTGCTCGGGGGCGCTGTGAGTGCCGCGCTAGACTGCGCCGGGCCGGGGAGGCTCTCCGGAGGCAGGGCCAGCGCAGCCGCCTGGGGGGCCCACGTGCCGTGCCCCCCCCCCGGCCAGGCAGGGCTGCCCCTCTCAGCTTTCTCAGGCAGGGGGCAAGATGGTGCTGAAGGGGGGGAGGGGGAGGGGGAGGGGGGAGGCGCCCTTTGCCTGCCCCAGAACTGAGGGGCTGGTTCCCATGTTTGGTCGGGAGCCAGCGAGGAGCCCCGGGATAGGCCTGGAGGGGGCCCAGAGGGCTTGTTTTGGCAGGAGCCAGGCCGGCCCCCCCAAACAGGACGCTGCTCAAATGGCTGCCCAGCCATTGACCTCCGAGGAAGTAGCCTTTGGCCCAATGCCACGCGCGGCCTGCGTTTTGCCCTCGTCCGAGGCCAGTTCGGGGGATTCTGGCAGGTAGCCCTGTTGGCCCAGCAATAGGACAGAGTCCTATTGGCCCAGTTAAGCGCTGTGGGCCTCAAAGGTGCCGCTGGATCCAAAGCTTGCTCTCAGGCAGCCTGGCGGGAAGGCGGTCATCCGCACAGAGCACGATTCCTTTTCCAGGAGGGAAACGAGTCCTTGACAGAAGCGCCCTCCTGCCAGGGCGGGGGTGCCAAGCAGGCAGGCTGTCAGTCACACCGGAGCGCTCGCTTTGCAGGGCCTGGGGAGTTTCCAGCAGATAACCCCTCTTGTGTCCCCTCTGTGACCCCAGGACACCCCTGTGCCTCTCTCCGGTGCTTGCAGGCTCTTGTGAGGAAGACCCCCAAGTGGGACTCACTGAAAGATTTAGGGCCCTAGCTCTTCCCTGAACCCCCCCCCCCAGCTGCCTGGACCCCCAGGTGGGTTATTCACATGTGAAAATAGCAGCTGCAGAAATGTCTTTCTAAATATTTCATGTGAGGGCTCTGAATAATTTACAGCTGCAGACTAGGAACTTGTATGTCAGCAGTTCTGGGTGGCAGAATGTGAGGGCATAACTCGGCCAGCAGACGTTTGGGAGGAGGGCGACGTCCAGATGTGGCTTGGTCCTGAGGGCTGGTGCTCCTCCTGGGTCTCTCTTGACCCCTCCCCTCCTGCAAGATGGACGTGGGAATCTTAGTTTTGTTCCTTTGGGGGCTGCTGAGGCTTGGCTTTCTAGTGAACATGCCTTGTTCTCCTCTCCCTGCAGCCGTGGCCTGAACCCCCCTCACCGGGTCAAATCTATTTCCATGACAACCTTCACGGAGAGCGAGGTCCAGTTCCTCCAGTCCCGCGGGAACCAGGTGAGCTGGAGGTTGGCATCTTCCCCCTGGGACAGGAGGCCCTGGGCTTTGGCTGGGAAGTGGAGCCAGAGAGAGGAAAGGCTTCAGAGGGAGGTGGTCTGCTTCGACCCCTGGGCTGCCAGTTCCCGCTCTGATTCTGTCTCCCCCCTCCCCAGGCCTGCCGAAGGATCTGGCTGGGCTCTTTTGACTCTCGGGCGTCTCTGCTTCCGGACTCCCAGGACCCTCAGAGGTTAAAGGAGTTTCTGCAGGAGAAATATGAGAAGAAGCGATGGTGAGGCCAAGCAGAAGGGGCTGGGGAGTGCCAAAGTCATTGCAGACTCATTGATCCCGTGCCCAGTGTGGGGCAGAGTCAAAGAAGAACACGGATGCAGGGGAAGCAGGAGGGGAGGTGGCTCTCAGAGGCTGTGCTGGGTGGCTGATGCTCCCCTCTGGCTTCGCCTGCAGGTATGTCACGCCGGAGCAAGGAAGAGGCCTAACCTCTCTGGCAGCCCAGAATTCCACCACAGAGGCCAAGGCACTGCTGGGGGACGCGGGGCCAGGGGCTGCAGTGGGAAGGCCAGTCCAGGTTGGTACTGCTGCGCACAACTCTTGATTGGACAGACGAGAAGAGTCCTGCTGGTGCTGTGGTCTCCCAGTCAAGCTTGTGCCAGCTGTGAACAAGTGAAAAGGGGGCGTGGGTGGCGAGCAGATGGTTGCCTGCAAGTTGCTCTTCCAAAGCCCGCAAGCCCTTTGGCCCGTGCAGTTGGCCTGCCCTGTTGCAACAGGAGTGCTGCCTGCCTTGCGTGGTTTCCACTGCCCGCCATGTCCTCCTCTGGAGGGGGAGGGGGGCTGCCTCCCCGTATGGCGCTCGGAGATCTGTATTGACAGTATTTATCATCCCTTTCCCACACGGACTCGGTCACAGAGTGAGTCAGCACAACCCACCAAATGGGCTGTCAGATTGACGAGCTTCTGTCTTCCAGTCCGCGGACAAACCCCAGCTGCCAGGCCCTCAGCCAGCCAAGAAAGCCAGCATGGATCTTCTGGCCGACATTGGGGGGGACCCCTTTGCTGCCCCTCCGTCCGGACCGGCCTTCACCGCCTTCCCTGCCTTTGGGGGTGAGTGGGGCTTGTCCTGTGGGAGGGGGCCTGTGCGACAGTCGGTCTGAAGTCTCCCCGGGAGGGCCGCCTGGGGCATTCTTGAGCGAACGTTGCTCTCCGCTGCAGGGATGGGGCCTCGCCCGCTCTGTCCAGCTCTGACCCAGCCGCTTGCTCTCTCAGGCCCGGTGCCAGCCCACACCGCTTTCCCCAGTTTCGAGGCCTTTGGGGACTCGCTGCCCTCCAGCCCGAGTCCTTTCCAGAGCCCGCCAATTGCAGCCGGTAAGGCTTCCTCTTCCTGTGCCTGCTTGGAGGTGGTGGGCAGCTCGAGAGCCAGGACTTGGGAGCCTTTGGACAGGGGACTGGTGCTCCGGTGTGGGGGGGGGGGGATCAGCATTTCTTTAAGTGTGTGTGTGGGGGGGGGGGCTTGGAGATTGTGTGTTGGCTTCAGTGCAGCGTGGACCTCGCCTTTCCTCAAGCCCTTTTGACCCAGAGAAGTCACAGAAGCTGCCAAGTCCTCCAAGCCCCCTGCTTGAACCTGCTCTTCCTCCTTGTTCCAGGTGGCCCCCACCTGGGCGGATTCCCGGCTTCTCCTGCCGGCCAACCAGGAGTGAGCATGCCGGAGATGGGCGGCACTTTCAGAGTGGGAGGAGTCCCCAGCAGGTATGCTGCTTCCCTGGCTCAGATTGCCCTCCTGTGTGGGAGGCCGTTGATGGTCTTTGAGCCCCTCCGAGTCAGCTTCCTGCAGGACCACTGTGGTCGTCTAGAGTGGGGAGGGTCGGGTGAGGGGCCTCAGGACCTCCCTGGAGCCTCTTCTCCACGTTGAACTTGTCCCTGTCTTTGCCAGTGTCTTCGGTGCCCTGAGCCAGTCCCCTCTCCTGCCTCCGCCCAGCCCAGCTGCAGCCTACGGGGGTAAGTCCTCCCAGGCCCTTCCCGTGCAGGAGGGGGTCCCTGGCCTGCCGGTTCCCTCGGCTACCTCGCCTTTCTCCCTTGCAGCAAGCACCAACCCCTTCGCACCCTCCGCCGTCCCCCAGCCCACGCGGCCTTCCACGAACCCTTTCCAGAGCAACGGGTTGGCCCCAGGTAAGGCCCCACCAGCCCCTTCTCCATCTCCCTGCCCCAGAGGGCTGTGGGAGGGGAGGGAGGGAGGGGGCGAAGGTGTGGGGGTGCCCAGTGAGGCGGCCCCCCTCAGTCTTGCCTGATAGCTTCTGCAGCCCCAAGTCTTGCTTTCAATGCAAATGGCCTTTTCTGAGAGACTTTGCATGAGTGGCGCCCCATTAGGTGAGACGCAGTTCCTGTGCAGCCTCCCCCCCCCATCTTTGCCTGAGGCCTAAAGCTGTACTGTTTGGGAAAAACACAAACAAAGGTATGTTATTGTTTGAAAGGTTTAAACCTTGAATTTTATTTGTTTAAATTGTCTACACACACACGCCCGCTGGGTGTTGTGGAGGTGTTTTCTGTTGTCTGTGTTTTCACTTTTCTCCTCCTTGCTTCTTGAACTCATAGGATTTCTTATTAACCTGTTCAGCTTGGTGTGGTGGTGATGCAGGGCCTCTCACCTGGAGAACTGGGTTTGCATTCTCCACTCCTCCTCCTCCACATGCAGCCAGTTGGGTGACCATGGGCCAATCACAGTTCTCTCAGAGCTCACTCAGCCCCCCACCTAAACCTCTATCTCACAGAGTGTCTGTTGTGGGGAAAGGAATGGGGGAGTTGTTTGTGAGCCACTTTGAGTGAAGAGGGAGTGCAGAAAAACAGCTCTTCTTCTCTGCATGTTCCAAGTTTGGTTACTAACCGGTATTTGCTATTTTTGCCTGGCTGCCCAGGGCCTGTTTAATCCTGTTCTCTTTGGTCCTCCTCTTCTGGAGTCACCAGCAAGGGGGGTGAAGTAAAATCCCTCCCACTGAGCCACTGAATAGTTGCTTGCAAGTTAGCTGGGTGGTGTCTCAGTTGGCTGTCCTGGCGGAGGCTGCTTCTCCCTTCCCGGAGCCCCAAATGCACAAGAGATGCCAGCTGGCGGCAAGCTGAGGCTGAGAGGGTGGGCAGGAGTCCCGCTGCTGTTATAGGTTAATTGGGCTGAAATAAACCTTTAATGTCCTGTGGGAAGTGGGCTTCCCCAGCTCCGACTCTGGTAAGATGGCAACTGCGCAGATGAGGCCTGAGGCCTCGAGGGAGCCCCTGGGCTGCTGTTGGAGTGACGTGGATGTGGGATGGAGAGTGGGGCCCAGCAGGGAGCGAGGACTCCTGGCTGGAGATGGGGCTCCTGCAAGGCCCTTCCCTCTGGCTCTCTTCCTGCAGGGCCCTTCGTGGTGGGCTCCCCCAGCAGCTTCTCCGCCTCCCCCCTCTCTGGCATCTTCGCTCCTCCCTTGCAGCAGCAGCAGCAGCAGCCGCAGCAGCCGCAGTTTCACCCTCCGGCACTGGTGGGGCAGCAGCAGAATGGCGGTGAGTGGTCGGGGTGGCGAAGGGGCAGGAAGCAGAGCCTGGCGTGAGCAGCTGAGGGGCCTCTCCTTGCCCGCAAATGGGCAAGGCTTTCAGGGCAGTTAAGGGTCGGGCCGAGGGGGGGCTTCGAGGGCCAAGTCCCCGTGAGGCAGCTTTGTCTGTCGTAGGAACACAGAGCTGGAAGGGCCCTCCAGGGTCATCTAATCTGACCCCCTGCAGAACGAGTTCCCGGGCAGGCAGTTCTGGATGGCCCCGGCCAGACACAGGAGGGGAGACGGGGAGGGACTCTGCCTCACAGCTCTGAAGCTGCCTCCTCTTGCTTGGCTCCCCCCCCCCCTTGCTTTAGGATCCCCGTTTGGTGCATTTCCTTTAACCAAAGTCGGACAGCCAGCAGGCATTTCAACCAACCCGTTTGTGGTAAGGAGCCCCCTTTCCTTTCCCTCGGGGGGGGCGAGAGCAGTTGGGGGAGGCATGTGTGTGGGGAGGGGAGGCGAGGGGGGTCCCATTAGTGTCAGCCTGACCATGCCCCCAGAAACCTCCCCTTCCTCATCCCTGTATATTCTGAGCCGTGCAGAGGGCTTTGTGAGCACGGGAGGGGGGGGGGGCGTCCCGCTCCCCCCTTGTGCAGCAGCCTTTCTGTCTCCCCCCACAGGCCCCGATGACTGCAGCGCCGCCCGTCCCCTTCGCTCTGGGGAAGCACCCACCCACCAATCCTTTCTTATAGCACCAGCAGCCACGGATGCCGAAGGAGATGCTCCCCCCCCTCACCCGCCCGCCTGCCTCAGCATCCTGGACTGCATCTGCCAGGCAGGCACGGGGTCTGTCTCTCGCTGTCCCTGGGGGGTGGGGGGTCTGGGCGATGTGCTTTAACTACTGGCTGTGGGAGAGAGGGCCTGGCTCTAAGCAGGACCTGTTGGGACTTGAAATGGAAGCCGGGGGTCCAGCTGCAATGCCTGCCGGAGGGGGGGAGAGCAATAGGCCCAAACCAGCACCGTGGAGTGGCTGGAGAGGCTGCCCCCCCTCCCTGCAGTGCATGCTGGGACACGGTGTCAAGGTTGAGGCCCTTGCTGTGCTGCAGGGCATGCTAGGGAAAGGGAAGTCCCTTTGGAGTCCCAGCCTTCTCCAATCTCAGAGCTTCCTCCTCAGCCGCCCCCTTGCCGGTCTCCCAGCAGCCCCTGCTGCTGGCACCGCTGGCTCGCCAAGGGCCAAGGTTCGCTCTTCCGCTTGTCCGCCTTTGCTTATCTGCTTGCTGGTTCCCCTACCGAATTCCGCTGTGTGGGCGTTCAGCCAGAGAGAGGCTGCCAGGCTCCGTGGAGGGAGCGAGAATAAGCCGCAGCGCCCACACGGGGTGGGAGGACCCTTGCTCGGTCCTCTGTGCCACCCCCTCGTTTCTCTCAGTCATTGCACTAAAGGAAGGAACTCAAGCCGTTGCGTCCTTGCAAGAGTCTCTGCACGCATGCATGCCTGCAAGCCTGCCAAGGAGGGAGGAAGCAAGAAGGCTCCGTGGCCCTTGCCACCCACCTGGTGCTCTCTTGCGTGGGTCCTGGCATCCAGAAAGGCCACGGGTGGGGGGGGGGTGGCTGGCACGTGCCTGGACAGAGGAGCCCTGCACATCCCCTCCTTCTGGTGAAACTCGAAGCTGGAGACTTCAACCCCCCCACCCCATCCGTCTTAATTTCCCCTCTGCTGCGTGGCCAAGCACCGCCCCCCCCCCCCCGTCCAGGAAGGGGATTCACAGCTCTCTTGGACACCTCCCCTTCTCCAGCCGGACTTGCCACTCTCCTCTCCTCCTGCACTAGTCTGTTGGCCAGCTCCCCCACAGCATTCCCTCCCTCGGGGACCACTCCCACCCAAGGGGTGCCTCTTGGACCCAGTGGTCAGGATCTGAGGTTCTGGCACTCAGCCGCCGGTCTCATCTGCCATGGCCCAGAAGCTGAGCAAACTCCTCTGGGCCACGGGGGGGGGGGGGCAAAGGGCCCTATTACACGGTAGGGAGTTTGTGCAGAACACCAGGGGCTTTCATAGGAAAATGTGTTTTTTTTGGGGGGGGGCAGGTCCTTTAATTTTCTGCCCCCCTCCTTCCTCCCTTCTGTGCCCCTGCCTCTCCTGGTGTAATTCCAGGTCCTCATTGCCCCTCCCTGGCCGTTCCTCTGTGCTGGGGCTTATTCTTGTGACCTCTGGTCTCCCGGGAAGAGCAGGGCTGTGTTCCCTGAACAAAGACTGGAATTTATATTTTCGGAATGCAAACTGTGGACTACATTTTTAAAGACATATATGTATATCTCTATACTCACAAATTATATTATATATATAATATATATAGTGTACACGGGCACACAGGTTGTTGCACTAGAAATGTCTGGAAGGAGCTATATGAAAACCTCTTTAAAAACTCTCTTCCCCTCTCCTGTGTCTTAAGGCTTATTCGAGAGGTGGGTGGTGGGTGGGAGGGAACAGGCCACAGCCTCTGGTTTACGAAGCACTCTGGTGTTTGCACCCACAACATGGGGGGGGGAGCCAGACTGCTCCTGTGCTAAGGGGGGTCCTGTTTGGTGTCTGCTGAGCCCCTCCTGAAGAAAAGGGAGGGGTGGGGAGGATGCCAGCCCCCTAATGGACTGCCTGTAGCAAGTCTGCCTTGGTGCCCAGGACGCTCCCAGCACCGCACGGCTCACCTGGCAGAAGGTGTGGCTGTCAAGCCTTCCCCCCGCCCGCCCCTTCTTCCATGTGTTTTCCTTGGGGTCAGTCTTTCCAGCCAGATTAAATCTTTCCAAGTGGGGAGCCAGCTTCCCAGCCCCTAAACTGCTCCATCCTGGTCCCATGGCAACCCAGTCGGGGAGCCCCTGAGCGTGTGCAAAGTGCATGGCCTCGCGCACTCGCCCTGGACAGACTGAGGTGCTTCCCGCTCCCGGTGTTGCAGGAATAATCCCAACCCGCTCCCACCCCCGGCGTTGCAGTCTCGGACGGAGGCGTGGGAAGGGGGGTGAGAGTGTATTCCGAGGGTCAGTCGCGGCTGCCCACCTGCAGGGGCGAGGCAGACAGCGCTAGGCCGGCCAGGATCCCGGAGACGTGGCCCGTGATGGAGCTCCTGCGGGGAGGGAGACGGGCCGTGCATCAGCAGCTACCCAGGCGCCCCCCCTTCTCCCAGCCGCCTCCCGCAGCTCTCTCAGGCAGGCCTACCTGGGGTGGAGGAGGGCGAGCAGCAGGCACTCGAGGACGCAGAGCCACCTGGTTGTCAGGGCGACGCCGCCCGCCAGCGAGGCCACCGGGAAGGGCTCCACCGGCTGGCCCATGGCCTCCAGGGAGAAGAGGACCCCTAAGGCCACCAAAGGGAAGCGGGAGCAGGGCTAGCAGCCGGACGGCCACCACCAGGCAGATGCAGAGTTGTGGGGAGGGGAACCATTCCCTCCAGGTCACCCAGCACCACCCCCTGGAGACTAGCGGTCCTCTCCAGGCCCCACCTGGAGGTTGGCAAGCGAGCCACTGGCCAGGCCTCTGGGTGCCTAGGCCAGCCGGGAGGAAACACACCTGAGAATCCCACGGCGCAGTGTTCCCAGTACCACCCTTGGCCGGTGGCCACGGCCAGCGTGGCGTTGAGTGCCAGATGCAGGAGGCCGCCCAGCAGCGCCAGGAGCAGCAGCACGGTGCCCGTCCGCACACTGCCCACCACCTGCTCCATCCCTCTGCCCAGCCAGAAGAGGGTGGCCATGTTCATCAGCAGGTGGCAGGCGCTCAGGTGGTGGAAAGGAGCCAAGAACAGCCGATGCCACTGGCCCCAATCCCACACGGTCTGCACGCTCAGGCAGGCGCCTCCAGGAGGGCGGAGGGGGTGCCAGAAGATGGCCACGTTGAGGGCCACCAAGGCCAGGGTGGCCCAGGGCACCATGGGGGCAGCCTGCCCCGATGGGAGGTGTGGGGCAGGAGGAAGGCCTCTCTGTGACCTCAGGGCTGATGCCAGCTCTCACCTATGACCCCCTGCCCACCCCAGAGGAGGGCTGGGCAGGAACATGGCAGAGTTTCATGGCTGCAGGACGGGGACTGCATTTCCTTTCCCGCAATCTCTGGGCAGTGTCTCCACATGGAATCCTGCGGCTGATGGGCAGCCCAGAGAGTGGCCGCAGAAGGGCCGGTCAAGGCCTGCCCCTGCAAGTGAGGGCTGAGTAGCCCCTTCTGTACCAGACTGACTTCAAGGGCAGACCTTTGCAGAGGGTATTGGAGCAGTCTAGTCTTGAGGCTGTGGCAGGGATCCACCTTGACAGATTGACCAGGTTGATTCTAGGGAGCCCAAGAGGCCGCTGGAGGAATGCTTCTGGAGGTCTCTTCTGCTGCTTGACCACCTTATTGCCCTCTTCTGAATCTGTCCCATTGTGTTGGCTTCTCCCCCCAAGGGCTCCCGGCGGTGCTTGGCCAGTGGAGACCAGAGTGGACTTCCTGCTCCTTGTGGGTTGGCTTCTAGGCTCCTCTTAATGCAGCCTGGCATCCCACCGTTGACTCGGGGCACCCTGTGATCCAATCCCAAGATCTACTACTAGGCCTGGTATCCCCCACTCAAAAGGGGGCAAGTGCCAACCCAAGAGCTGCCCCAAGAGTGGAGCGATATACAAGGTTATACAAACTGCTCGTTGGTCCTTATAACATTACATATTGTCCCCTTGTTTTCTTAACCTTTTGGGGCTCCCTCCACTTACCTGTGCAGGAAATTCCTTTGGCCTAAATGCAGAAGTCTTCTCTGGTTCCTGCTGCAATTTATTACATCACAACCACACCTTCTGGCAGTCCATTGGACTGGCCCACATAACTCAAGGGGTCCAGAGAGCAGGAATGTCCCACCGACCCCAAGCAGAGACTGTAAAGGTGCCCTATCTGCTCTCCATTCCTCTCGGGTGTCCCGCCTGCTTTCCTGCAGCTCCCCGTCGCTGGCTGTGATCACAACAGTGGGCTGTCTGGCTGGGCCACGTGCAGAGCAGGGTGCCCACAGAGACTGTTTGCCCACAAACGCCAGGGCGCAAGGCAGAAAACAAGCTCAGGTTTGGTAAATAGCCTGGCTTGGCACCCACAACAGTACTAGGAAATTGGTTGGTCTGGCCGTGGGGCTCTGCGTCTGTCAAGGGGGGGGCTCTGGGTGGGAAGACATCCGGCCCTCGGCCTCAGGGCCCGCCTGCCCACCCTTAGAATGGCTGGATTTCATTTCATTGTGTCGTTTCCATTTACATCTCTTCTAGTCCGCCTAGCAAATGCCAGCGTGTGAGCCCCTACAAGCGAAGGGGACATTTAGTGAAGGAGGCAAGAGAAATGAGGCAACCAGAGGCCTAAAGCTAGAACGGAAGGAAAACGAGAGCTGGAACAGAGGGGGGGTTTGTACCACGCTTTTTCTACCAGGAGGCGGCTCAAAGTGGCTCACAATTGCCCACAAATAACACCCTGTGAGGTAGGTGGGGTGGAGAGCTCTGAGAGAACACCTCTAGCCGGACTGACTAGCCCAACGCCACCCAGCTGGCTGCATGTGGAGGAGCGGGGATTCAAACCCAGTTCTCCAACGTAGAGGCTACCCCTCTTAACCACGAGACGAGCCCCTGCACTAGCATCGCCCTGGGAGGGGGGGGGGGTGCCGGAAGAGCCTGGCGCCCAGCAGGGCTGCCTTGTGGTGTGGGGCTGTGGCAGGCCCGTGGTCAGGGGACAGCAGGAGCAATGAGCAGAGAGGCCCCTGCAGCGGTGCCTTGCGGTTGGCTGTTTGAGGGGCTCCAGCACCTTCTGAGGGGGGTGGCAGATCTGCCTCCTCCGCTGGGGTTGCATTCGTTGGCCTGGATCCCCCCCCCCCACCTCTGTTTCCCAACTGGAACAGAAGTCACCCCACCCCCCTTTCCAGAGGAGAGGAAGGCCACACCCAGGCTAACAAGATCACCCCCCCCCCCCCGCACACACACACACACCCCTCTGAATTTGTTGTAGTGACTGGAAGTCCAGCAAATGTGGAAGACAGCGGGGGGGGGGGGGGTATTGCTTGCGGGAGATGTTCTCAGTGTCCAAAGGACACGTCAAAGGCGCATTGGGGGAGGGGGAGAGGCCCGGTGGAGACAGGACTTCTGGGGCTGGAGGTTTGGTGTAAATAATTCCTTGCCCTTTGTCCGCCCTTCGTGTCTCTCCAAGCTGATGATGCCTCTCAGGGCAAACTCCCCCCCCCCTCACACACACACACACACACACACTTTTCTTGCAAAGGGGCAGAATTGGACTGCAAACACTGCACACCTGGGTGTGCATGTTCATATAAAAATGTCCATCTGCATGTGCCCCTCCCCCGCCTGGGAGCCCCCCTCAAGCCTTCTGCCCCAAATCTCAGCACCGCATGACTGGAAGGTGGGCTGGGGGTGCTCAGCCGGCCCCCAGGATGTGGGGACTGGTGGTCTCCGGCTGAGGTGGCCTCAAATAAGGTGTGTGTGGCTTTCAGTGGGACTCCCAAGTACAGAAGCCGTCTACCACTGACAATTCCTGGGAGGGGAGCTTTGCTTGTGGGGCTCCAGGGCCCAGCCAGAGGCAATCAGGTCGGAAATGGGGTGCGAGGCTTTGCCGCCCCCCCCCAAGCATCTTCACCACCAGATTTCTGCTGCTCGGAGGAAGAGGAGCCCCCGGGGGAAGTGACTAGCAGGGCGGCCAGCTCCGCCGTCGGGACTTCGGCTCTTTATTCCCCCGGGAATGCTCCGCCAGCGCGGCGTCGTGGGTCTCCCGCGCGCGTTCACACACCCTCTCCATCCCACGCAAGTCAGGCTGTGGGAAGCGGAGGCGGCAAAGGATGCGCGGCGGTTGCCAACTGACCTGGAGGAAACGCCCTGTGCCTTTAACAAGGGCTCAGCCAGGAGGGCCAGACTACTTTCTCTCCCGCCAGAAGGGGGGCCCGCACCGTTTCTCACCGCCACCCCGCGTCCCTCCGTCTGGCTCGGCGTTGTTGCTAGGGCTGCAGCGCCCTGGAGCCCGGGCTGGGGTGGGGTGGAGCCGTCGAGGCCGCCCTCCGCTTCCCGGAGGCCGGGTGCCGTGCCAGCCCTGCCGGCTCCCCCAGGAGGTTGGCGACGCTCGCCTATTCCCCGGGGCGAGCCCGCCTTGGCCATGGGCAGAGCACCCAGCCGGGACAGCCCCACCCGCCCGCGACGTCGGGAGCCGGTGATGCCGGGCGCTAGGGCCTGGGCGGGGCGGCTGCGGCAGGGCCCTATAAAGGAAGGGCGGGCGGGGGGCGCGCGCAGCCTGCCGCGGAGGGGCTCCCGCCGCTCGGCCTTGCGCTGCACACGTGCACCGCCGCAGCCCCTCCCCACGGGAGGCGGACGGGCGGGCGGACGGACGGGCGGGCGCTGCAGGCGCGGCTGGGGCTTGCGCCTCCTCGCTCGGAGGGCGGCCAGGGAAGGCCGCTTGGTCTCGCCGTCCAAGGCCAGGCGTCGGATGGAGGGCGCGGGCGGCGCGGGGCCGTCGGACGTGCGGCTGTGCGGCTACCTGCGCAAGGCCAAGTCCCAGCGGCGGCGCTTCTTCGTGCTGCGCTGCAGCAGCCCGCGGGGCCCGGCGCGGCTCGAGTACTACGAGAGCGAGAAGAAGTTCCGGGCGGGGGGGGCGGGCGCGCGCCCCCGCCGCGCCTTCCCCCTCGCCCGCGCCCTCAGCATCAGCCGCCGGGCCGACGCGCGCCACCGCCACCTCCTGGTCCTCTGCGGGCCCGACGGCACCTTCGGCGTGGCGGCCGAGAGCGCCGAGCAGCAGCAGGCCTGGTTCGCCGCCCTCGAGGAGCTGCGCGCGCCCGGTGAGCGAGAGAGCGAGAAAAGCCGCCCTGGGCATGATGCCCCTCGGGGTCCCGCCGCCTCCACAGCCCGGCCTGTTGGCGCGCCAAGGGGACCGCTGCGGAAGCCCCCTCCGGCCTGGCGCCAACCGCGGGGGGGGGGGGGAGGTCGCGCCCCGCTGACCTGCCTTTCTCAAGAACCGGGTTGCCTGGACCTGGGCTGTCTGCTGAGCTCCTCCGGTGTTTTTGCCTCCTTCCATCCCCGGCCCTGCCCTCCCCTCCCCAGCTCCCCCCTCCCCGCTGTCACTCCTTCCAGTGCCCCCCCTCCAAGCCAGTTGTTGACTCTCTTTCCCCAGAGATCTGGCTTGCAACACTCCGCTTGCTGGGGTGTGTGTGTGTGTGTGTGTGCACAGCTGGTGCCTTGCTTGGGACATGGTGTACTTTTCCCTGGGTCCTATTCCTGGGGTGGCGTGGGGGCTGGGCAGCAGAGGGGGCAGAAGGAGCAGGTTTCCTGGGCTCTCTGGGCAGGGGGAGCGAGGTCCAAGAGGGTGGGGGGGGGAGTGTGTGTGTGTGTGGGGGGGGGGTGCCAGGGAGGTTCCTGGGGGCTGGGAGTTGTTTGTCTCTTCTGCTTCCCAGAACTACTTAGCTTAAACATTGGCTCTGTCTGGAGACCCAGCAGCAACCTGTGCAAAAGTCATCCCACCGAGTATCCGTGGCAACTGCCTACATCCCCTGAGGAGGTGGGGCCAGTTGCTGGAGCACTGAGCTGGGGAGGGGGGGGTGATGTGTTTGCTGCCTTCCAGCCCACCCACCCCCCGCACCCCCCCCTTCTCCTGCACCTGTCTGCGGCCTCCAGGAGCCAAATAGCCTTTTTTGTGGGGGGTCCTTGCTGGGAGCAGCTGCAGCTTCCCCCTGGGCATGGGGTTGGGGGGAAAGGGAGACAGACTATCAGTGAAGCCGCCTCTCGGCCAGGGCCCCCCATGGAGGACGGAGGGAGCAGGGCCGCCCAGGAGGGCTGCTGGGGTGCCGCATTAAAGCTGGGGGGGGGTTGAGGCGTCTGCGTTCCTCGCCTCCTCTGGTGGGGCTTGCTTGGCCTTATCCAGCAGCCTGCGGGAGGTGGTAGAGCCTTGAATTAAGCCGTGTGTTGGGGTGGGAGTGGGGAGGACTTTTGTTATCACTTCCTCCACCACATCTTTGGGGTTTGCTCTCCCCTGAAGCTGGCTGGCCCTTCCCTGGACTTCTCCCCTCTGGCCCTGAAGGTTGAAGCCAGCCTAGCCCAGGCACAAAGTCCTTCCCTGACCTCCCCTGGCCCATCAGTGCCTGCAGGAGCCTCCTCCCATGGTGCTGCGGCAGAGCCGGGCCTGGATCTCAGGCAGGGAAGGGCCCTTCGCCTCTCCGGAGCTGCTGCCGGGGATTGAACCGGGGACCTTCTGCGTGCCCAGCAGGGACTCTGCTACTGAGCCCCTTCCAACTTGAGTGACGGCTCCCCTCTGTTCTCTTGCAGGACAAGTGTCCCGGGATGGAGACGGGGACTCTGCGCTCCCCAGCCCAGCCTTCAAGGAGGCCTGGCAGGTCAGCCTCCGCCCCCGCGGCCTGGGCCACACCAAGCAGCTGGCTGGCACCTACCTGCTGTGCCTGACGGACAAGACCATCAGCTTCGTGAAGCTGAACACGGCCGTGGCCGCCGTGGTCCTGCAGCTGCTCAACGTACGGCGCTGTGGCCATTCAGAGAACTACTTCTTCATGGAGGTGGGCCGCTCGGCCGCCACGGGCCCCGGGGAGCTCTGGATGCAGGTGGAGGACCTGGTGGTGGCTCAGCACATGCACGAGACCATCCTGGAGGCCATGAGGGCCCTGAGCGAGGAGTTCCGCACCCGCAGCAAGAGCCAGGCCCTGGCCTCCGCGCCCATCTCCGTGCCCCCCCGCCACCAGCCCCTCGGCACGCCCCCGCCCGGCCCGGCCGCCTTGCCCCGGAGGCCTCGCCCGGAGGGGGCCTGCTCTCTCGACAGGCAGGCGGGCGTGCAGAAGCCGGGGTCCTGGAGCGACTGCAGCGGCGTCTCCTCGGACGAAGGGGGATCGAGCCCGGCTGACTCGCGCTCGGCCAACACTCTCGGCCACCTGAGCCTCCTGGTGTCCGAGCGCAGCCCGGACTACATTTCCATGCGCAAACTGGCGCTGCCTGACGGGCGTGGCTTGGCCCAGTGGGGGCTGGAGCCGAACAAGCGAGCCTCACTGCCCCCCCTGGCCCTGGAGAAAGACCGCCTGCCCCGGAGGAAGCCCCCCCTCAGGCCGGTGGCCACCTCGGCCAGCTACCCGGAAGGCCTCAACCGCAGCGCTGACCCCGGCTACATGGCGATGCTTCCCGGAGGGGCCCGGAGCGCGGGGGGCCAGGCCTACATCTCCCGGGCCCCAGCCAGGGCCTCACCTCCCCAGGAAAGCGGGGGCTACATGCTGATGTCCCCCAGCGGGAGCTGTTCTCCAGAGGGGCCTAGCCCGTGGGGGGCGGGGGGCGGGGGCTGCGACTACATGAACATGTCCCCCCTCAGCCGCTCAGCCTCCAGCTCCCCGCCAGAGCACAGCCCCCTCCTGGCCCCCTCGGGCGGGGCCGGGCCCTTCTGCTCCCTGCCGCGCTGCTTCAAGAACGGCCCTCGGCCCTCCTCTTGCCCCTTCCTCGCAGGACGCCTCTCCAACTCTTCCTCCACCAGCTCCGACAGCCTGGAAGAGCCGGCCCGGGCCCCCCCTCCTGGGGGCAGGGGCTCCGGGGAGTACGTCCGCATTGAATACACCGCCAGTGACACCCACCGGGAGCTGGGAGCCGTGCTGGCGGAGGCCAAGGGCGGGCCAGGGCTGGCTGGCGATGGTGCGGCAGCTGCAGTGACGTGGCTGGTTCAAGCGGATGCCCAAGGGCTGCCCCTCCGCAGATTGGAAGGGCTCCCTGACGGGGAGCAGAGCCGGGGGCCTCCGGACGAGGCCGAGCCTGGCCTGAACTACATTGACCTCGACCTGGCGAAGGAGGCGGGGGCAGAGGGGTGCCCCTCTCTCCGTGCCGCCGCCCCCTGCAGCCAGGCCCTCCACGCCTACGCCAGCATCGACTTCCACCACCCCTGGAAGCAGCGCAGGTGCCCGCTGAGCCCTGAGCAGGCGGGTGAGGCGGGGGCTGGCACCGGTTGGGGGGTGGGAGAAGGCGGGCAGCTGACTGGGCAGCTTGTTTTAGGGCAAATAGAATGACTTTCTTCCCGCCTTGAGTTTCACAACATGCTTGCAAGGTAGCCTAATGGGGAAGATGGCTGCCTCCAGGGTGTGAAGAGCTGAGCAGCAGGTCTAGTGAGACTTGAGCAACCCCCTCCCCCCCCCCCCCCCAAGCAGCAGGCCATGATCCCCAGGCGGCAGGGGACCCACGGTGCCTTCTGCAGTGGCTGGGTGCTACTTGGGGCTGGGACTGCCTCATGGCACTGGAGTCTCTTTCTGCCCCTTGACATTTTGGAAATGGTGCATGCCTTCGTTCCCACCCTTAATTCCCAGTTTGTAGAGATTTCTGCCGCATGCACCCTCTGGCCCGGTGGTGTTCCTGGGAAGACTGCCTTTCCTCCTGGTGCCAGGGCCAGCCCCTCGCCAGCCCCTCGCCTGCTCCACAGGGAGCAAGATCCCCTCCCTCCCTCCCTCCCTCCCCCCCACGGCTTTCCCTTCCCTTCCCTTCTCAGGCTCGGCCCTCCCTCCCGGTCAGCCCCCCTTTTACTGGCCTTCCTTTTGCTGACTTGGATCCTCCCTAGTTCCCTCTTTGGAAATGGGGGGAGGGTGCACATGGATTCCCCCAGGGGAGGGGCCGGCTCTTTCTCCCCCTTGGCTTTTCTGTGGCTCTCACCCTCCTGAGTTTGCAGCAGATTAAAAAGAAACTCTCAGGGGCCCTGGGCCACCTGCACAGAAATCGGCATGAGCCTGCATTCTTGGGGGGGGGGGGGGCTTGGCAAGCGCCCTGGGGCTGATCTGGCGAAGGGGGCCACACCAGGGCCTGTGCTTGCTTCAGTGGCTGCTGGATGATGCTTTCTGCCTGCTCAGCGGTTTCCCCCCAACTTCTTTGTGCATCAATTGCCTTCCAGAAGTCTGGAGGGGGAGCATTAGCACATCTCTTCAGGGGCGCCCCGTGAAACAACCTGATCCTTTTCCTCCTCTTTCATTCCATAGTTGTGAAGCCCCCACCGCAGCAGAGGAACTGGGGCCCCTCCCTGGGATTCTGGTCATGTGCCTTTTTGGGGGGGGGCCTTCCTGGACTCCATCGAGGTGTCTCCCTCCCCACACGCCAAAGATGAGCTGCCCGTGTCCCCTCCTCGTTCCGTCCCCTCCCCCCACGTTTTCCCCTTCTGATGGGCCCACCTTGGCACCTGGCAATGATTTGGTAGGCTGGTTTGGCCACTCCCCTCTCCCAGCGCCTGCCCCTTCTCTCCTCTGCAAGCCAGGCTCTCGCCCCCTTCCCCCCCCCCCATTTAGTAAGTTGCCTGGTGCTTCTGCCTTATGTTGACTGTAGCCCCCCCCCCCCCCCCGGTCTCTGGATCACGGAGTCGCACAGTTTGGTTCTGGTCCTGGGCAATAAAGGCATTTTGAAATTCAGCTCCTCCTCCCTGCTCCTTCTTTCCACAAAGGGGCATGGATGGTGGGGGCTTGGCGAATTCCCAGGCCGGCCTGACTCAGGGGAGAGCAGGTCCTGCCACTACCTGGCCCTCTTCAGCTGGCCCCACCAGGCCACGGCCAATGGACCCGTGGTCAAGGGGCTTGGTGCATTGGACCCCCCCCCCGTGGTCAAGGGGCTTGGTGCTTTGGACTCCCCCCCCCCCCGTGGTCAAGGGGCTTGGTGCATTGGACCCCCCCCCCGTGGTCAAGGGGCTTGGTGCATTGGACCCCCCCCCCCCCGTGGTCAAGGGGCTTGGTGCTTTGGACACCCCCCCCCCCCGTGGTCAAGGGGCTTGGTGCTTTGGACTCCTGCAGCGGCTCCTTCGTTCACTTGGAGTAGTGGTTCAGTTTTGGACAGAGAGATGTAGACAAGCTGGAGCATGTCCCGAGGAGGGCAACAGGGATGGTGAGGAGTTTGGAGACCAGGATGTATAACGAAAGGTTGGGGGAGCTTGGTTTATTTAACCTAGAGAGGAGACGACTGAGGGGGGATCAGAACCGATAGGATGGAATTAATTCAAAAGAAATTTGGTCTAAATATTCGGAGGAAGTTCCTGACAGTTTCTCAGTGGAACAGGCTTCCTCCGGAGGTGGTGGATACTCCATCTTTGGAAATGTTTTAAGCAGAGGCTGGAGAGCCGGCAAAGAGGCTGATTCTGTGAAGGTTCGAGGGGGCAGCAGGAGACAGTGGATGAGCCAGAGGGTTGTGGGTGTCATACATAGTGCAAGGGTTGGACTAGATGACCCCTGAGGTGCCTTCCAAATCTATTCTAAGTTTTTCAGTGCTGCCTGCTGCTCTTGGGAGCCAAATTATGGCTTCAAAGGCTGGGGGGGCTATGCTACCCACCCCCACCTGATTGTCCTCCTGTTGCCTGGCAGCCAGGCAGTTCTGGAACCAGGGTCACGGTGCCCCTGGCAGTGCGGCCCCCCAGAGCTGCTAGTGTGGTGGGTACTCGGCCTGCTGTGTGTTGCCGCAGAGGCCTGGAGACGCTGTGGGGATGCGCTTGGAGGCCTCTCTCCCGCCCTGGGGCCTGACCCCGCTGGCCTATATCTCCTGGATGGCCCTCACGGCCCTGGCCTTGCTGCTCCTTTCCTCAGCCCTGCTGTTGGTCAAGCGGGGGCTCAGGGCACCCAAGGTCAGTCCACGGGCCTCCGGGCTGAGAGGGGCAGAGTCCTCACTAGGGGAAGAGGGCTTTGGGGGGGGGTGTTCGGGAACACCGCCAGGCAGCCTACCAAGCATGGCTGAGCTGGACCTACCCTGAGCCCCCAGGCATGGGGAGGCCACCCCCACTGCCTCAGAATCTGGTGGCTGCTCTGTCCCTCACAGACAGAGGGCAGAGTCCTTCCTGGAGAAGAGGCATAGCCCATACCCTGGAAACTTTCATGTGGGGCTGGCAGATCTTGCCTCTTGATTTTTCTTCTCACAGTTGCCTTGTCCAGGGGTGGGGAGGAGAAGGAGGATCACGGGGATCTGGGCAACATCTCTAAGAAGTGGTCCACTGGGGGGGGGGGGCTGGCAGCACGGGGCTCACCTTCCTCCGGCTCCTCCTCCATAGGCCAGAGTCCCCAGCCCCTCCAGGCAAGGTGAGGCGGAGCTGGCGGACGCCCTGCACCTCCTGGACGCCGTGATGGAGAAGCTCTGGCGCCGCCTGCAGCAGCTGGAGAGGAAGCGAGGAGAAGGCCGGGCCCTGGGCCAGCCGGGGCTGGAGCCGAGAAGGGCAGCCTGGCCAGGCCACCCCCGCCCCGTGGCTAATTAATAAAGACATTTGTGGAGGAGATGAGCCTTCTGGCCCAGCCGCCCTTCCTCTGCGAGGCCCACGGAGAACGCCGGATGTCGTTCGTGCCCCACTTCCCGAAAAGGGGGCAGAGCCCCAGGCCACCGACCCACAGAGGCGGCGAGGGAGAGCTCTTCATGACAGCCCCCCCCAGCCCTAGACTCCTGCCACCCCCACACCACCTCTGCCTGACCGACTCCTTGCTACAAGATGGCACAGTGGCATCCAGGGGATGGGAAGGGGGCGAGGGGTCAGCCAGTGGCTGGAGGGATGGTGCCTTCAGAAGCTGCTGGATGGCATTTGGGAAGTCGAAAGGGTGCCGATTCGGCTGGGCTCTCAGGTCGCAGTGGGTGGCTGGAGAAAATGGGGGGGGAGCATTTGGACACCTCCTGGAGCATTCCCATGCCGAAGTGTGCCCTCTGGCCCTTGCCGGTGCTGCTGCAGGTAGGAGCTGGAATGGGGGGGCATGGAGTGCTCCCCCCTCCCTCCGTGGGGCTGCCTTCAGTGTCTGGGCCGCAGCAGCCCCCTTCCCGGCCGGGGCTCTGGAGAGTAGCCGCCTCCCTCCTCTCCCCGGCCGCCTGGGCAAGGGGTTTGCAGGCACTTCGGTCCAACAGCCCAACTTTATTTCCTCGGAAAACGCTCCAGCAAAACAAACAAGGTCCCAACAGAATCTCTTTGCAGCTACCTCTGAATACCCCCCCCAAAAAAAGAAAGAACAGACCCCCATAGGAATAGTTCTTAGAGTTGACTTTGTCCCTTTCCCTTCGAGGACACTGAGACACATACAGGCCCATGCCCCCCCCCCCTTCTACTCAGGGTCTTCTCCCCTCCAGAGGGCAGACAGCCCAGCGGGGGCACAAATACCCTAGCCTGCCCCCCCCCAATCTGCTGCCATGTCCCTGCTGCTCAGGGTGGTCCTCCCTCTGCTTGCTGTGGGGCTTCCGGGCAGGCAGCTGGGGGCTCCGTTTCTGGCCCTTGTGCTGCTCCTGGGGCTGGGCCAGTGCTGGTACCAGCAGGCAGCGCCAGCAGAGCCAAGAGCGCCTGGCACTCCAGGTCCGAGAGCCAGCGGCGGCTGGCGGGAGAAGCCGGTCGAGGGCACATGATGGGAGCTGGCGTGTTGAGGGGCAGACCACGGAGGACCTAGAAGGGGAGGAGGCAAAAACATTAGCGTGGGGGGGGGGAGAACCCAGCCGGGAGAACTTCAGGCCTGCCTGCTTCAGGAGAGCCCCTGAGGACAGTGCAGGGGGGGGGGGCTGCTAGCTGAGCCCCTCCCCACTGTCTCCATCAAGGGGAAGGCTGATCTTGGGCCTCCAGGGAGAGCAGGTAAACACCCAAACTTGCCCCCCCAAACCACAAAAGTCCTTGTCTGCCTCCCCCAGAGACCGTAGGCCCAGCTCAAAGTGGGGCACAGAAGGTGCGTTAACCACCTGCACCTCCTGCCTCCTGCCTCACTCGGGGGCACGAAGGGCTCCAGGGCTATCCTGGAGTGGGGAGGGGGCTGAAGGACACCTACTTCCTGGGAGGAGGCAGAGAGGCGGTTGTAGATCCGGCATCCCGCAGGCAGGGTCGGGTCTGTATAGAAGCAGCTGTGGCCGTCCGCCAAGGGCAGGGGGGGGCCTGCAGGGAGAGGGGGGGCTTAGAAAGGGGAGGGGGGCATGCCCTGCCTCCTCCAAGGGAGATCTTTCCTTGCTTACCTCCAGTGGGCAGGGGCCCCATCCGACCCCCAGGGGCAGGCAGGCAGGCGCCACGATGGGCAGAGAAGGTGGCAAAGAAGGACTGGAAGGAAGGGTGGGAGAGAGTCCGAGAGGACGTGGCAGCCTGCAAGGGACACAGACAGACAGACAGACAGACAGACAGGTGGTTGCAGGTGGACGGGCACGCTGCCCCCACGTTCCCCCTTCGAGGCACTAGAAGAGTGCCTCGAACAGACCCCGATTCTGAGGGCAACTGTGGGGTGGCACGTGTGGGGCTCTCTCCAGAGTGAGTGGATGGGGAGCAGAGATGTCTGAGGGGAGGGGCCAGATTCCAGGACCACTTTGGGAGGCCGCCTTCCCAAGCCAGAGGCTGGGCTCGTCACTCTCCTGGAATTCCATCTTCCTCACTGGCCTCATGACAACAGCCCTGCAAGGAAGCCAGCATGCAGGGAGGGAGGCAGGGAAACTGAGACAGCAGGCAAGAGGGGCCCTCAGAACCAAAGCCAGATGGGAGTCCCTCAGATGTCTACCAAGAAACTGGCAGTTGGATACGAGCCCTAGGAGGGACAAGCCCAGTCTGCACGGAGCACTGCTTTCGAAGAAGCCCTGCACAACGAAGGAGGCGTCTCAGAGGGATCTATGCTGTGGGAAGGGGAAAACAGCCCTGAAACAGGGGGGGGGGACACTCAGTGGCAGTATGAACCCCCTCCCCGAGAAGACTGGGGAATCTGAGAATGTCATATTTTCTGATGGGGGGGGTGTCATGTGGGAGGGTGAAAACAGCAGTCCTCATCCGTTCCTGCCCCTGATCAGCAGGCCGTCCATTGCGGTCTGGATCCCCAGAATATCTCCCCTTCCCAGCTGCTCGCTCGAATTTACCTGCTCCAGCCCCCAGTGGCTCTTGCAGACGGTTCCTGTGTCTTGCACCCAAGACCCAAGGTGGGGATCCCAGGGTGGGCCTCTTCTCCCCCAGGGATGGGCCTCTGCCCCACTGTCCCTTTTGTGTCCTAAAAAGAAAGGAAGGAAGCTTCAGGCCCTCCCGCCCGGCAGGCAGAGATGGCATGCTGCAGAAAGGCGGAGCCGAAGTGAGCAGGGCAGGAAGGCCCCTAGGCAGCCCCCTCCGTCCAACCCCAAAACCCGCTCCGAGCACTCCTTTGAGCTCACTCCCGCCAGCCCCTGCTCGCTCAGCCATTATGTCGGCCGGCACCCGGCCCAGTGGAGCCCCCTTGCTCTGCTTCAGAAACCAGCCCCTCCTCCCTCCCGCCCCTCCCCCCAACCACCTGTGCCCCATGGGGCCAGGCCCTGAAAGTCATAGGGAGCCAACAGCCTCCGCCGTAGTCGGAGCAGGTGCCGCCCCACGGCATGAGGACTGGGAGGGTCCTGCCGCCCGTGAAAAAGCGGGGAAGACCACCATGCTGCGCAGTCCACCTTCCCTGATCCAGGAAGAGGATTTCAAAAGGCCCGGAGGAGCCATCTGGAACGGCACACAGTGGCCAACGGGGCAGAGAAGCCGAGACCTTCCTAAGGACTTCAGAAGAGCCCTGCTGGGTCACACCAACACAGCAGACAGGCTGAGGCCTTCCCCTGGCGTTGCCTCCTGGCACTGGGATCCGGAGGCCGACTGCTTCTGCAGGTGGATGTTCTCTTTAGTCACCCATGAAGTGGTCCGATCCCCTTTCAAAGCCTGTGGCCATCACTGCATCCTCTGGCAGCAAATTCCACATTTTAATAACTCCTTGTATAAACAAATATTTATTTTTGTGTGTCCAGAAGCCCATGAGCTTCATGGGATGCTTATTTTATTTGTATAGCCCACCCTTCCTGGTCTGCTTGCTTTCTCGGGAAGGGGCTCCAACCCCTCCGTCCTCTTGGGCCTGCCTCTGGGAGAGGCAGTGGCCGGAACTGCACACGGCTGACCACAGGAGGCTGACCCCTTTCCCCTTTGCAGGGGGAACCCATTCCTGGTGCTTTTCCCTCCTTCGGCCACTTCCCCTGAGCCCCCCCCCCCCCACCGAGGCCTTAAAGCCGCTTTCCCCCTGGAGTCAGGGGAGTCTGTGATCCCGGATAGCCCCCCCCCCCACCTGCCCCGTTCTCTGATTCCAGGGATTCTGCTCCCCCCACCCCACCCCACCCCGCCCCTCCCCGCTGAAAAGGGTCCTTCTTGCCCACACCTTGCGGACTTCCCAGTTCACCCCGGCCTTTTTGCTCCTTGTCGTCTCCCATCGCGGATGTTCACAGAGGACGCAAACAAAAGGCAGCTCCAAACTCGGGGGTCTCCTCGTGGTCGCCCCTCCCTCCCCCTTGCTGCGGCTTTCCCGGGATGGGGAACGAGCCCGGCAGCCCCCCCCCCTCCGCGGGCCCGCCCTCTGGATTCCGCGGAAGGGGCTTCCCCGCCCGGCCCCTCCTCTTGCCAGCCAGCCCCGCGGGCCGGAGCCCCCTTCCGCCCCAAGGCCAAGGGGGAGCCGCCCCCGCCCCTTCCCCCGCCTGCCCGGGGCTTCTTCCTCCCCGGCGGCGCCCCCGCCCGCCCTCTGCCCATGCTCAGAAGACACCCACACACACCCCCGGCACAGACACACGGCAGCCGTCGACTCTTCTCCCGCCGCGCTTTAATGCAAATTTGTACAAACCAAACGAAACTCATGCAGAAATGTAGAGGGAGGGGGGGCGGGGCCTCCCCCTGAAACCCATGCATCACCCCCCCCCCCGGCGAGGCACCCACGCCCCCCCCCACATTAAATAGATTCTGACTATAACCTTTTATGTTACAAATATGTACAGGAGGGGAGGGCGGGGGGGGGGAAAGAGTGTGTGGGGGGGTCATGCCTGGAAATCCCCAGCTATGTACAGGTGTGAAAGAGCATCTGTTAAGAGGGATGGGGGGGGGGTTCAAAGTGCATTGCAAGGGGGGTGGGGGTGGGGGTGGGGGTTGCAGGCCACGGGGCCCTTTGCAGAGACCTTGCAGCGGGTGAAATCAAGGGATCGCCCCCCTGCCCCTGTGGCTCCAACCCCTGGAGAGGCCTCACCCTCCGCTTTCCAGGAGCCCCCCCCCCCTGTTCCTGGCACCCCCTAGCCCCTCCCCCATGCAGGCTCTGAGCACAGAAGAGGGCAGAAGAGAGTCTTGGCACAGATAAATGGTGAAGCGTGAAGGGGGGGGGCAGGTTGCTGGGGCTCAGGCAAAGGGACCTCTGCACCCCACCCCAGGAGCATGGGAGGGGGACCGACAGATGCCTTTCCCTGGCCAGTCCCTATTGCACAGTCAGGGGAGGGGGGCGGGTAGCAGGCCCGGGCTCCGATCCTTGGGGTGGGAGGGGGGCTCAGTTGGGGTTAAGACTTGGGTGGTGGCCGGGCACGATCCGGCTGCCGCTAGGTGGCCACGCTGCGCTTCTGGGAGGCCTCCAGTTCCTGCCGCTGCTTCAGCTCCTTCATCCTGCAGGGAAGGGAGGGGGGAGGGGTCAGGGCAGCAGAGGGGGGGAGAACAAAGCCTCCCTTGCAGAAAAATATTGCCCCCCCCCCCAGCCCACTTGGGTCACTTATACCTTGCTGGACCTTTGATACTAGAAGACCCAAGAGATACATCTTACAATAGAAAGTTGCTTGCTAACGTTTTTAGTATCCTTGTAAAAACCAATTTAAAGAAATACTATATATTGATAAGTTCACTGATGAAGTAAAAATGAAAATGAGGCTGTTGTACCCAGGAACTCGTTCTGCTTATAACAGTTTACATTCTTTGAATAAAGTTTTTGCCATCGGCAGCTTGAAAACGGCCTTTTTCCTGTCTACACCTGGCCAAGGAGGGGGCTGGAACCAACCAGTCTAGTGCTTAACATTGGATTATAATTTCAAAAATTGTTAATACTTATGTTAAAATCCCTATGTAGTTTAAATTATCTATGGATTTTTAAATCTTTTGTAAGCCACCCTTTGGGGAGAAGCAGGGTACAAATGTAAAAATAAAAATAAATAACAATATAAATAATACATCAAACGGGGGGGGGGCTGTAAGTATTCCCCTCTGGCAGCCAAGCCCCGATGAGACCATTTGCGAGTTGGCAAAGAGCAGAGTGCCCCTCCAAAGGACTCAGCCACTTGGCTTTGCTTTGTTCTGTTTTGTCTCCTCCCTCCCTCCCTCCCCCCCCCCCCCCGCAGCAGCACCTGTGTCGGCAACGTCGCAAGAATCGCATGATCTTCCGTGCAGCCTGGTCTTGCTTCTTGGTCAGGAACGTTCCCCTGCAGAGAGAAGACAGTGGGGTGAAGGGGGGGGGCTCACAGCAGCGCAACTGGGACCCAGCCCCTCCTGTGCCCCAGACTCCTTGCATGTTGGCCAAGATCACACTTGCAGTGCCCCCTTCTGCCGCGTGAAAACAGGAGCGGCCAGCCTCACAGGGTTGTCGCGTAGTGCAGGAAAACACAACCGTGATCAGAGGAGAAATGGCCAGCTGGGGCCCTTGAGGGGCCCCATGGTATCTCTCAGCAGCCTGGGCCAGAGGGGAAGCCCACTGAGTCCCACCGGGGTAGAGCTTGGCACCTTGGGGGGGGGGGTGGCTGCCCCACAGGGAGCTGTGGACTCCTGCTTCTTCCTCCCAATGCTGTCCTGAGCTCTTGGCTTGCTGCCCCCCCCCCCCCATTCCAGGAGAGGAGATCCAAGGCCCCACCTGGGCTTCCTTTGCTCTCTGCCCGGGGGGAGGGGGTTGTCGAGGGAGCCAGCCACGTTTCCCTGGGCAGCATCAGGGAAGAACTCCAGTGGCATCAATTGCGGGGGGGGGGGGGGGGAGGAGGGGAGGCCACGTGCCAAGCAGGGAGGGAGGGAGGGAGGGAGGGAGGGGCCGGCACCCACTTGATCTTCTGCTGCATGGCTGTGGCGGAGGTGCGGTGGCCGGGCTTCAGCCTCTCGTACTCCTTGTAGCTGCGGTAGTACTGCTGGATCAGGACCGCAGCCCGCCGGCTCTGCTGGAACTTCTTCTGCTCGTAGTAGCAGCGGAACTTGCTCTGGATCAAAATGGCTGCCTGCGTCATCTTCTTGTAGAGGGCGTACTGGGCGGGGGGGAGCAGAGAGGGGGGCTGTTAGCTCATGAGGGAGGGGCTTCCACCCGGGACCCCAGAGCCCGGCCAAGATGGCTTGCAGAAAGCTTGCCCCCCCCCCCCCCGCTTAAAAGGCATCCCTTCAGGAAGAGACCTGGGAGGAGTGGGGGGGGTCTACTGACCACTCCGCCTGCAGATTCCAGGACCCTCAAGCAAGGCCCAGGGGGGGCAGGGCCTGCCAGTGCTCGCTCTCTTCCCCCTCTGTGCCCACCAGCAGCAGAGCTCCTCGGAGACCCCCTTGCGGAGCCCATGCCCACCGCTCCCCCCTCCCGTTTACCTTCAGCGCAATCCAGGTGAGCTTGCGAGGCAGAGAGAGAGAGGAGAGGTTAGTCGGCGCAGGGGTGGGCGTGGCTGCGAGCGCGGTGGGATCCCGCAGATTCCCTGAGGGGACTTTGGGGAGGGGCACACGCCATCCGGGGCAGAGGCCACCGCTCTGAGGACCCCTGCCCCAATGGTGAGATCCCTTCGGTGGTGGTACCTGCTTATACTTGCGGTAGCATCTCTGGATCACGGCGGCCGCCACTTCTTGCTGTTCCTTCAGCCGGCGACCCTGTGGAGAGGGCACGGGTCAGGCCCCCAGGGCACGGGGTTTGTCAGGCCGGCGGGGGCTGAATTCTGCCCCTCCTGCCCACTCCAGCATCCCTCCTCCTCCCCTGGCAGCTAGGCATTCAGGACGCCCCCCCCCCGCCCCCCGCGAAGGCCTTAAGGCACTCCCCCGGAGAGAGAGAGGACAGAGAGGAACAAGGCACCCCCTATTCTGTTGCATGAGCACCAGCTCAAGGCTTTCCTGATGTGCTCTTAGGAGGTGGCTGGGCCAGGTGAGCACCGTGAGGACTAGAGGGGGGTGGGCCGTGCAGATTCAAGTACCCCTGGAAGCATCGGGTTGATCTCACTCTCTCTCACACCCCACCTGCCCATGCGCCTCCTGCTCCCTGCCTGTGGGCCGTGTGGGGTTGCCTCTCGCTTCACAGCCCCTCTTTGGCGGCTGCACCACCATCCCAGGCCAGAATTCCCAAGGGTCGCACAAGCTGAACAAGGACCCCCGGTCCAGACACCCACCAACTGCGCCAGGGCCCTCCCCCCAGGCCCCCAGGCCCCTCCCCCCAGGCCCCCAGGCCCCTCCCCCCAGGCCCCCAGGCCCCTCCCCCCAGGCCCCGAGGCGAGGCCCACCTTGTACTTGCGGAAGGCGGTCTGGATGATCCTGGCCGCCTCGTAGAGTTCGCGCTGCTCGTGGTCCGACAGGGTCAGCAAGGCGAACTCGCTCTCCATCTTCCCGTTGGCGGAGGCGTTGAGGAACTCGGCCCAGCTGGCCGCCATGGGGGGCGGGGGCAGGCGCTCGAAGGACAGCTCCCCCAGCGGGGAGGGCAGGGGGCTGAGGCAGGGGCGGCCGGTGGGGGAGGCGCTCAAAGGCCTGGAAGAGAAGGCGGGCGGGGGGGGGGGGGAGTGAACAGGCTGCCTCCTCCCCCTACTCTCCCACCCCGCTGCTGGGGCTCTGCAGCCCCTGGGGGGGGGGAAGGGGCCCCGACCTTCGCTGGGAGAAGGGGGGCAGCTGGTCCACGTTCTCCAGGTAGCCGGCCAGCCAGGACATGGTCTCGTTCAGGCCCAGGTTGGCTGGGCGCTCTCGGAGCGGGACCTCGGCCACGCTGAAGTCCTCCTGCTTGATGCGCTCAGGCGTGGCCTCGATGATCTGCTTGGCCAGCATGACCATGTCCACCTGTGGGGGAGGGGCAGGAGAGGGGGGGTCATCAGGACACCGGGGAGCAGGAGGTGGGGCTTCTCTGGGCTGCAGAGGGTGGGGTGGGGTGGGGTAGGGCTGGCTTACGATGCGAGTTGAAAGGAAGGGAGGAAGGGGCAGTTGGCAGACCCCGGGGTCCTTGGGGGGGGGGACTGTGCTACGGGCCCAATCCTGAGTCTGTCTTCTCCCGGGGAAGGTGGGGCTCAGGGCTTCCTTCCTTCTCCTCCCCTCTCCTTTATCCTCACAACAACCCTGCAAGGGAGGTGAGGCTGCCCGTTTCCATGGCAGTGTGGGGGATCTGTATCCCCGATCCTGGTCCAACGCTCCTCCCACCCCTGCCAGGTACTTTCTCCCTGGGTCAGTTAGTGGGTGTCTGGCGTTCTGATTGGAGGGTGGGGGTCCTCCCCGTCCCCTCTGCTCACCTGCAGGACGTCTGTGGCGGGCAGGTAGCCCTCGTTTTCTGTGTTCTCCCCATAGCTGAGCAAGTCTGGCTCCAGGTCGGTGCTGGGCCCGCCGGCTGCCCCCCCTTCATCGTAGTCCATGAAGAAGGAGGGGGCCTGAGCCAGGCCGGGGGGGCTGGCTCTCTCGGGCAGGTACCAGCCGGAGGCAAGGCTCTCAGGCGCAGGGGCCCGGCAGACGTCCATGGCCCCCTCGGCCTCCGGGCTGTAGGCGGGCGATTCCCGCAGGGCCGAGCCGCTGGAGTAGGCCGAGGTGATGGAGACAGACGCCTCAGAGAGCTCGGAGGGGGACGAGACGCCGCTGGCCGTGCTGAGCCCTGAGAGGAAAGGAGAGGAGGGGTCCCGTCTGGCACAAGGCGGGGGGGGGGCGCTGCCAAGAGGGGCTTCCCTCAGCCCCCTCCCCCCACTCCAGAGTGCCTACCTGTGTCTGGGCTGGCCGAGAGGGGGGAGGGGATCCGCAGGGCCTCCGCAGGGGGCCGGAGGCCAGGGCTGGCCTTGGCAAGGCTCCCGGGAGCATTCGCAGGGAGGTCCATTCCCAGGCCCTCGGAGGGTCCTTCTTCCTGCCGCTGCAGCTCCTCCAGGCAAGTGGCCAACTTGACGTGGCCCCGGGAGCGGGCCACGGTCAGCGGGAGGCGGCCCAGGGAGTCTGGAATGGAAAGGGCCCGGCTGTTCCAGTGAAAAAGGAGCCGGGCAGCGTCCAGGTGGCCGAGGGCACAGGCCCACATCTGGCGGGACAGAGAGAGAGAGGGAAGACACAGGAGGGTTGAAAGTCTACCAGCCCTCGCCCCACTGGCCTTCGGACTGCGCAAGACCCAACAGCTCAAGAGGACTTCTCTGCCCTGGACGCGATTTGGGACTTGGGCCTGCTCTGCTGCGTGGAGCTTCCTGCAAGCCGGATCCAGCCTGTGCAGTTCGGGCCCTGCTCCACGTGCCGCGTGGAGATGCTGCTCGGCTTGGGCTCTTCCTAGCGGCTCCAGGCCCCCTGCACCTGGGCTGCCAAATGTGGCCCCCGTGGATCGGGGTCTCACTCAATCCACACGGCCAAAGGCGGGTTCAGCCTGGGGCCATCGAATTTGCTTCCTCACAAGGCAGAGATAGGCGCCGAAGCCTCCCCCAAGCGGCATCCAGAGGTAGACTGCCTCTAAACAGGGAGGTTTCAGATGGCTCCCAAGGTTCTTTGGCCCTGCCAGATGGTCCTGGGCTGCCCCAGAGGCAGGCAAGGGCCGACCAGCACTCCACCTCTCTGGGCTTGGAAACCCCTGGAGGGGGTGGCTGGAAGTCGGCTATCGAGGCTGTTCCCAGCCAGGACCTGCAGCAGCTCTCCGGGGTCTCTCAAGCACGGATGTGGCTTTCTCAAGAGCTGCAGTCCTTTCTCCTGGGCCTGGATGAGAGACCTCCTATGACCTTCCATGGTATACCTGCAGCTGCCTTAAAGTCGATCAGCCTCCCAGTCCACCCGTCCGTCTCGCCTGCTCCGACCGCCAGCCTCCCCGCAGCCCATCCCCATCCCCATCCCGATCCCCTCTGGCCTGGTCCTTTCCAACCGGACCAGCTGGGGACCTTCAGCGGGCGAAGCAGAGCCCCCTCGCCGAGCTGCAGCCCCTCCCACCACTGGCTCCTCCTCCATTTGGAGCATGTCCCTGCCCACGCCACGGGGGCCCCGCCTCCACCACGGCCTGCTCACCAGGGGGGTGCAGGAGAAATGGTCTACATTCAGGGGATCCACCTCTTGCTCCAGATCGAGGCTCTCGGCACTGATGTTTCTGAGGGGGAGAGCAGACCCACGTCACCCGGACAGCCTGTGGACTCCCCCATCTCCCGATGGCCAGCTCTGGCCCAGAGCAGCTGGGGGCCTTTGGCTGGACCGTGGGGGGAAGCTGGAGCAGGGCCTCCAATAGCATCCGTGAGAGCTGGCCACGGACAGGAGGCTGCCTCGCCCGGAGGTTCAAGCCAGAGCATCAGGTGCCCAGGGGCCTACCTGGATCTACTTTATTTGTCCCCAAAGCCGCCTGTCACTCCCCTCCTCTCCTGCCCGGTCCTTTCCCCAGGAGATGCAAGGGACTCAACTGGCATGCCGAGCAAATGGGCTGCCTCCTGAGCCACCCTCCCCTCCCGCAATGAACCCGACCCCCTCGGTTGGCCCATCAAGGTCCGTCTGGTCTCCCTCCCCCCCCCCCCCGCCGGCAGCCGCTCTCCAGGCTCTCAGGCGCTGAAAGGTCTTCCCCATCCCCTCCTGCCCCGGGACCTGGCTCTGACGTCATTGCACACGGAGGGCGAGTCGAGGGGCACGTCTTCCTTAAGCCGTTCCCGCACAGGTTTCACTTGGTGAGCTGCTTGGCGTCTCTGGGCCGTCGGCTAAAATGCGGAAAGAAGCCGGCCCGGCCCAGACCGGGTGACTCACCGCCACTGGATGAGGGTCTCGATGAGGCGGGTGTAGCCTTGGGCGGCGGCCAAGTGCAGCAGGGTCATGCCCCGGAAGCTGACGTGGGGGACGAGCGTCTCCGAGCGGAGCCAGTGGGACCGCGACATCATCTTCTCGCACACAGCCACGATGCGCTCCTCGAAGGAGTCCGAAGCAGCCTGGGGGCAAGGGGGAGAGGGTCGGAGGCAGAGGGAGGGGCAATCCGGGGGGGGGTGGAGGGGCCAGAACGCCACCTCCGCGCCCCCCCCCGTCGCGCCTTTGTCCTTGACGTGATGCTTTAAAGGCAGGTGACCACAAAGGGTGGCTGGGGCAGGAAGCGACAAGGAAAGGTCAGACCAAGCAGCTGCCGCAGCCAGGCCCCCCTCCCTCCCCTCCCCCCTGCCATGCCCCAGAGAAGGTGGTCTTCCACTGGGTCACGCTTTGGAAGCCACGGAGGAAGGTCCCCGCGTCACACTCCTGCCTGGCCCTCCCGCCCAGCCCACAGACTCCATGCCCGGCCACTGCAGGATCGCACTGACCATGTGCATCACTGCTGGGACAAAGCCCTCCCCCACACTCAATGGAAAGAATTCCGGGGGAGGGGGGCTTCTGGCCCTCCCCCTTAAGCCCCTGCCTGGCTGGTGCCTGGATCTTCTCTTCCCCCACCGGCAGCCCCAGAAACCCAAGAATAGCAGGGCAGCCACACAGGTGCAGGCCCAGTGAAACCCGAGAGCCGACGCCAGGGACAGAAAGGGCTAAATATACCGGGCCGGCAGCCAGGCCTGGCAACAAAGAGAAAGAAAGGGAGGGGGGAGGGCGACCCACAGAGCCCCCCCCCTCCGAGAAGCGACCCTCACAGGCCTCTCCCATGTGCTCCCGGGATCCGGAGGTCTTTCAGCCCTTGGCTTTGCCACCGGTGCCTCCCAGGAGTCCTTTTGGAGGGGTGGCAGGAGGGCATCATGGTGCCCAGAAGAGAAAGCGGGACTGGCATCGCATGTCTCCGGTGCCCTCCAGGAAACCCCAGTGCCACCTTGCACTTTCTCTCTGTGCTGCCCCTCTGAACTCCTCCCTCTGTCTCACTCCCCTCCCTTTCTCCACAGGGGCCCCCACAGGCAGGAGCATCTCTGAGGCGACCCCCCCTGCCCAAAATCTGTAGTGCAGAGACCCCCCCCTGTGGAGGCGGGGGGGGGGAGCTGGTTGGCCTGATCCATCCACTATGGGGGGACCGAAAGAGCCCCTGAGAGGAGATGCAGCTCCTGGAGAAGGGAAGCAGGGAAGAGGAGCCACTCCTCGGATAGGGCTGGGGAGGGAGGGAAATGGTCACTGGGGGGAGACCCTTGGAAGGGCCATTCACGCTTTGCTTCATTCGCACTCCCCCTTGCTCCCCAAAGGAGACCCAAAGTTGATAACATCCGTTTCCCCCTCCATCTAATCATTACGACAACAACCCTGCAAGGAGGTTTGGCTGAGAGTGCGGGGCAGAGTAGGGATTTGAACTCGAGTCTCAGGGATCCTAGTCCAACAATCCAACCACTGCACTGCACCAGCCCTTTGCTGCTCTCAGTCGTTACAGGACTGGCAGTGCTTGGGAGGACTGCAGAGTGCTTCTGGGGGTGGCTCGAGGCAGAGGTGCAGGACACCCCCCAGGGACGGGCAGGGCAGGGGGAGGGGCCAGGGCCAGAAAGCCACGGGCAGGGGCCAGGCAGGGGCCGGGGATGGGACCTGGCCTGCTCGCACACACCTCCTGCACATCCCTGCCTGCCTGCAGGAACGTGGGCGCATGCAGAAAGCAACATGAGAACAATTCAAAGGTGTAGTAGACTAGACACACATGTGCTGTAATGTGTGAATGGAGCTCAGCTGGGGGCCAAAGGAGAAGGATGGAACAGACAACCCCCCCACACACACAGATGAGCAGGGATGTTCCTAGGCTCCGACCCCATAGAGGGCACAGCTATGGGGCTGTCGGAAAAGCAGAGAGCCCCCCCCCCCCCGCCTCCAAGGGCATTGAGCTCCTCCCAGAAAGCAAAGGTGCATCTTTGACAGCCCCTCCCCAGAAGAAATCCGCAGAGCAGGAGGGCCAACAAGCTGCCCCCAAGTGTCAGGAGACGCAGAGCTCTCACCTGGCTGGGCGGCCTCTCCCCGCGCGGCTGGACAGCGGCAGCAGTGGTCATCTCGGCCACCCGCTTCTCCATCTGCTCCAGTCGCTCCAGGATGGACATTCGGAACTGGTTATCTGATTGGGGGGGGGGGGGAGAACTTCAGGTTGGAGAAGGGGGGAGGAGCTAATCCTCACTCAAGGCCGATTAGCCAGGTGGGGAGAGGGCTCCGCTAATCCCAGGGAGCCTTCCTCCTGGGGGGGGGATTAGCATGTGTGTGCCCGCAGGGAGGGGGCGGGGGGGGGCAGGTGGAAGGAGCCACACAGAGCCATGGAGGGGACCCTCCTAGCGGGTCAGCCTGGCCTCCCTGGGGGGGGATGTTGGAAGCCACTCTGGGAGGGGGGAGGAAGGGGGGGTATAAATACAGTCAACAAAGAAGCCGCCAAATCCCACTCCTGCACAAGAGAAAAGTGGTCCAGAGGTGCTTGTTGCACCCGGCAGAGGACGACAGCCGTGCCCTGCACTGTGCCCTCCCCCCCAGCAACTTCCTGGATGCCCCTCTCCTTCGCCCCCTTGTCTGCTTTCCCCACCACCAGCACCGCAGAAGAACTTGCTCCATCGCACTCCATATCCCCCCTCCTCCCCACACAGGGCATGCCCCCTAAGCAGCCCCCCCAGAGAGACGGGATCAGTCACAGGAGCAAGGGGGCCCTTCGCAGCCACACAAGCAACCGCCCCCCCCCGCCCAACCCCAACAACTTCAGGCATCAGCCTTGCAGGCGAGAGGAAGAGAGGGAGGCTGCTCCAGTCCTCCAGCACAAGAAAACCAGCCCTCTGTCTGGCAGAACCGGGGGTCAGGCTGGATGTCCTCACCACACTCCTCTGAAGTGACAGAAACCCAAACCTAGGCTCCCATGGCCTCTCCCCCTCCAAAGCCCAGTACCTTCAGCATCCATCGCCCAGCAGCAACGTGGGGGCTGCCCCCCAGCCCACACGCCCAGCACCCGGCGCTCTCCTCTGCCACTCCCAACGGGACTCAGAGTCTTGGCCCCAGACCACGCTGAAAGCCCAGGTTAGCACCGCCCCCGCCGGGCAGGCTGCCGGGGATGGGACGGGAGGGGTGCAGAGAGAGTGGGCACAGTCGTCCTGCCACAGTCGTCCAGCCTGGTACGGCCGGCCGCCCGGAGGGTGGGGCTCCAGCCCCCTGCCCAACAGCGGGGAGCAGACGTAGTCCCCACCACAGCCTTAAACCCACCCCCGCTCCCCCCCCCCCAACAAAGGAGGTGGCTGCAGAGAGAGGTGGCCCCGCAGTAGCAGGCAGACTCCAGAGCGTGAGCAGAGTCTGGCCGGCCGGCCCAAAATAGCCTCCTGGAGAGGGGGGGGGGCGGCAAGCCTTTAATGAGATCTGAAGGCCACCCGCAAGCAGAGCGCAGACAGACACGCTTGCTGCTGTGGGGCAGAGTGGGGGGAGGCAGGGAGGCTGGCCACTTGGCTCTCAGCCAAACACCAAGATCCCAGGGTGGGCCTCACTCAGGCGAGGAGGGGGCTCAGTCCAGACCCTCTGGAGCTGTGGCACCATCTTGTGGCAGGGAGTTCCACCCGGATGATGCCTCTTTTCCAAGGTCTTGGTGGAGGAGCTCTGCTTTGGGGCTGAGCCTGACTGACAGCTCCGTGGGGCAGGGAAGGAATTTCCTCCCCCTCCCCTGCAGTGTGGGTGTGTGTGGGGGGGGGGGAGGTTTCCCAAGGACAGGGGATGGCCAAATCAAACAACACTGCCCATCTCCCCAGTCCTGACCCCCCTCCCACGCCCCCAAACTGCTCCGTACAAGCAGGGACTTGAAAGGCTCCCCTTCCCTCTTGGTTTCCTCCCTGACGTGTCCTTCCTTCATCTCTTGGCTCTCAGCATTTTGCTAATGTGTGGAAGCATCTGCCTCCCACCCTCCTTGCAGTTCAAGGCAGTTCATGGCAACAGTTAAAACCTAAAAATGCAACCAGCAGCCCCAAACCCTTCTCCCCTGCCTCCCTTAAAAGCGGTCTGCCAATTCAAACTCTGTCCTCCCATGTATCTCCACAACACCCCTTCAAGGTAGGCTAAGATGAGAGCATGGGGATCTGAACCTGGGTATCTCTAAAATTCCTACCACCCATGCAGGGTCTCTGCCCAACGTCCCCGTCTAGAAATTCAGGAGCTTGTTTGCTCCTTGTTTTATTTTATTTTATTTTTGGGGGGGGGGGCTAATGAAGCAGGGTGCTGGGAGCCCTGAATTCAAATGTTCTTTCTTAGGGGGGAACAGCAGTGATAGTCTCCATATTGCAGAGATGGGTTTCCTGGAGAAAATTCCTGTTTTTGAGGCTGGACTCTGTGGCAGGGGGTCCCTGTCCTTCCCAAGCACCAAACCTCCAGGGATTTTTCAACCTGGACGCTGCAACCTTAGGCAGGACGCGGGTTCCAGTCCTGCTGTCTCTCAGGCAACCAGCAGCAGAGGAGCAAAACGTAGCCGGTGGGACTGAGGGCCCTGCTGCGTGGGGGGCAGCCCCAAAGTTCTGTATCGGTCCCCATGGACAGAACATGGGCACAGCCGTGGAGGGGAGGGGGCACAGGAGGCCAGCAGAGTCACCCTTGGGCCAAGGAAAAGGAAGCCCAGGGGAGGGTGAGGATCCGGCCCTGGATCCTGGGTGGCTCCGGAGGGGAGGGGGAGGGATGCGAGTCAAGGACTCTCCCGGAGGGCAGTGGGCAGAGAGCCAGGCCTCGGGGTGTTATTCCTGGCCTGCAGTGCCCCCGTCATGGAAAGTCGTGACCCTCCCCTTCCTCCCCGTAAAGTGACACCCGGGAACTGGCCCCGGGCCGAGGCCTGGACGCTCCACCACCGTCAGCCGCCGAGTTTTTCCAGCCCTACGCCTTCGGCCTCTCCGCCAAGGACAGAACTCAGACCTTAGTTGGGCAGTGGGGCTTCGGACGAGATGCGGGGCTGTCTGGCAGCACAAACAGTGGGGCATTCAGGGCACGGGGGGGGGGGGGGCGGCTGGCACCCAAGGGGCAGGCCTCCAGGATTCCCAGGGAGGGGAGGGGAGGGGACGTGCAGCGGCTCCAGTTCAGTCAGCCGGCAAACTGGTTTTAGATCTAGGCCCCTCTCCTCAAGAGCAAGCTGCCAGGGCCTTGGCTCCCACACTAACTTTTGGGCTCTTCCGCCCCTTCTCAGGGAGCCCGGCTGTCCCCCTTCGCTCTAAGGGAACCCCAGAGTTCCCTCCCCCTGGCCTGGCTCCCTCCCCAGAAGCTCAGCGCCGGGTGGTGTCAACGGGCGGCCCACTCACCATCCAAGGAGAGCCAGTCCAGCTGGGTGCTGGGCAGCGCCATGAAGTTCCGGGCCCGGTACACGAAGAGGACGGACATGGAGACCAGCCGGGAATCCTGAGCAATCTGCAGGGGCACCACGCCTGCCTCGTGGGCTGCACAAGGGAAGCGGGAGAGCCCTGAGCAAGGACAGCGGCTGTGCCCCCCCCCTCAGCCTGCCCCCCGCCCTCCCCATCGAGCAGATACCTGGGCAGTAGCATCTCAGCACCCCAGACTGGATGAGAGCGGCAGGGACAGAAATCTGGTCGAAGAGGCACGTGTAGGGCTCCACGGCGTCTGTCCACGGACCGGTGATGAGCACTTTCACCCCCCCCTGCGCCCCCCCAGGGGAAAACAGAGCAAGAGAGAGAGAGAGAGAGAGAGAGAGAGAGAGAGAGAGCGGTCACGGGAAAGGGAAGGCCCAGACATGCGGCAGCAGCCCCATCGGCCAGCACCCAGACTGGCCCCCTCCCGGGAGCTCAGCCACAAGGCCCCCTCCCCCGGGCGTCCCCAGCTGCCTCGAACACACCTCTGGGTAGGACCACTCGGGGGAGAAATCCGTGATGGGCACCAGGGGCCGGGGGGAGCCCCGGGGGACCCCTTCTGCTGCAAAGCCGGGTGGCGAGAGGGCCTGGGTGGGGCTGCTGGGGCCGGCTTCCTTGGGGCCAGGGCCGGCAGGCTCCTCGGTCATCAGCTCGCCCATGAGGTCCGGGAAGTGGCTGTCGAAGGAGAGGCCAAAGGTGCTGCCTGCTGCTGCTGCGGCCGCCGTCTGGATGATGGAGTACAACTCCTCCTGGAGTTCGGGGCCCCCCAGCGCCGCCACCTCCTCGGCCCGGCCCCCTCCCTCGCCCAGGGCCTGGCCGGCTGCTGAGCCCCCTCCTCCGGCAGTCTCCATGGGGGTCTCGGGGTTCGTCTTCACCTCCGTGCCCTCGGGGGCGGGGGGTGAGGGCTGCATTGGCACAGGTCCGGCCCCGTCGTCTTGGATGAAGAAGCGGTTCGAGGACACAAAGAGAGAGTAAACGGGGGGGCCGGCAGCCTCCGGGGGCTCCGGTTTGGCCTGGAGAGCCGCCCCTCCCCCGTAGGTCTGCCCCTGCTTGGGGCTGTTCAGGAAACAGTCCGGGTCAAAGGTCTCTGCGCCCACTTCATTCGTCTCCATGGTGGCCTCCAGGTTCTGAGAGAGGACCAGGCCCGGGCCGGGCAGGAGGGCGAGGCCCAGCGGGGCGGCCGAAGCCCTGTCCCCCCCGTCTCCCGGGGCCAGGGGTGGGCTGGGCGTGAAGGCCAGGGGCTTCTCCGTCCCGCCCAGGCCAGCCATGACCAGAATGGTGCTTCCCGGCAGGCTGAGGGAAAGCGTGACGGCCGGCAGCTCCTGCTTGGGGAGGCCCGTGGGCGCGGGCGGCGTGGAGTCTGAGGAGGCTTCGGCCAGGCCCGGCGGGTCGGCTTTGGCCGGCGCCGAGTCCTTGTCGGATCCAGAGGACTTGGCCGGTTCCGGCTCGGCTTTTGCCTCGGCGCTGCCGGAAATGTTCTGGACCTCTGTCAGGGCGGGGTGGGGGCCAGGGCGCGCCTCCACCTTGGGGGAGATGATGCGGTGCTTCGTGCTGCTGCATTTGTGGGGGACGTGTCCTGGACTCCCTGACCAGCGGGGCGGGCGGGAGGGAGGGAGAGAGAGAGAGAGAGGGGAAGAAAGCATCAGCAGAGAGCACAAGGGGGGACGAAGCAAGCAACCCCGGGAGACACCCAGAAATGGCTCAGCTATTTGCTTCCCCCGTAACCCACTCAGCCGGCCACGCAAGACACTGGGTCAGCCCCCCCCCACACGCCCAAAGGGGGGGCACGGCATTCCCCAGAGAGCAAGGCCACCGAGACAGGAGAGGGAGGGGCAGCTGGTTGCTGAGACTGAAGTTGCTGAAATGGGCTTACCCCCGCCTTCTACGTAAACTGCCCTGAGATATATATATATATATATGCCCCTTTCAGAGACAGGTGGCTGGGAAGAGGGGACCCTCACCGCCGTGATCCAGCAGGGCTCTTCTGAGGCTCTTAACTTTGATGGGAATCCATGAGGCGCTCAAGCCAAATGGGAGCTTTTGAAAGACCCCCCCCCACACACACACACACACTCCGAGGGAGGCGTCCTGGGGTGCAGCGGCAGAACAGCCAGGTTCAAGCCCAGAGCATCACAGAGACCAAAGAGCATTTTGGGAGAGCAAAGTTTACATCCAGGGCCACTTTGGAGACCAACTCAGTTTTATTCCAGGCATAAGCTTTTGGGTGCAGCACATGCTCCCGGACGCAGACTTTGTTCTGCTAAGCCAGACCAACGTGGTGACTCACCCGAAGTTTTTTGGGATAAGTCTGAGCTTTGCCTCTCAGACACTCACCCTGCAAAACTCTTGTTGTTCCCAAAGGTGCTCCTGCCCTTGGATCTGGCTGTTTGACAAGCAGGGAGCAACAGCCCAGGCCCGATTCAGGCCTCCCTCCCGGCAGAGGAGAAGCCAGAGAAGGGAGCTTGCCCTCGAGCCCGGAAATGCCACCCTTCACCACAGGAGGGCAGCCCAGTCCCGACAGCCCCAAACCACAGACACCCACAGGAGGCCGGCCAACGGCTGGGGGGGGGGGGGAGCTACAGGTTGTTGGAATTAGTCACCCAGGGAGATCCAGCCCTGGCCGGGGGGGGGGGGCACTGCAGCAGGGCCTGCACACAACTGCCTTCGCTCTGCCGTGGCAAACACCCACCAAGGCTTGCCAGCTCCGAGGCCTTTGGCTGGAATGGGTGCAGGCGAAAAGCAGCCTGGGAAGCACTGGGCGTCCTCTGAGGGGGACGGTTCGGCTGGGCCGCTTTCCTGAGTGCTCTGCTCAAAGTCTCCTTATTCTGTCTTTATTGCTCTCGTTTCTATGAGGCCTTGCTTGGCGATCTTAACACTGTATGAGAAGTGGGCTACAGACCTTGCAGGTCAATACATAATGGCTCGTGGGTGTCTTCCCATTCCGATACGACTGAGGAGCCCCACATGGAGTCGCTCCAGTTTGTGCGGGACCAAACCAGTGGGTTTCTTTAAGGATTCGCCAAGGACACCGTCCTCTGAATGAAGAGGCCGGCTGAGCCGTGCTGGGCACTCAGCGGCTCAGGGGCCACCTGTGGGTCTTTGCTGTGATCCCTGCTCCCCCCAAGGCACCAACAGCGCCAGTAGGCCTTGTGCTTTCTTCCACCACGAAAGAGGGGCTCCGGGGAGGGCCAGCAGATGGCTAAGCGTCCACCCACCCAGAGCCAGGGGTGGCAGGGAAAGGCCATTTTGCTCTACCAACTCCCCCCCCCGCACTTCTCTACAGCTTCCAGTGGCCCATCCCAGCAACTGGGTGACCGCTGGGAAGAGAGCAAGCAGGGGGGACGGGGGACAGCGGAAGCACCCCCAGAGCAGACAGAGACAGAGCGGAACATCCCTAGAGCGGCCACCCGGGAAAAGAGCAGGCTGGCCCCGGTGGGGTGGGGTGGGATGGGGTGTTTTTATGCCCCTCTCTGAAGGGCCGGCTGGAGGGCCACCTTGGCACTCTGCTCAGTGGGCCCCATCCTGAGGCACACCGGAGACAGCTGTAGTTCACCGGCCCCACACGCTCAGAGCTATCCTGGCGACTGAAAAGGTGATGGTTACATATTTAATATTAGCTGGACATTATAAAATATTCTTTATACATATTATACACAGAATTTGCTATTCTATAATAGAACGGCTATTAAATGTATAACTAATATTATTATAGTATTTAATAACTAATATTATGGTAGCCACTGCAAAAGGGGCTCTCTGGGGGCTGCAAACAGACAGGGAGAACTACCCCTGACCCAGGGATGCACACCCTTCATGTAGCCCAGCATCTGCATCCCACAGAACCTGGAGGGTCTAGAGTCCAGGCAACGGTAGACTGCCTCTGAACACGGAGGTTCCATTTGGCTATCGTGAATTGGCCTGAAGACAGCCTGCCGAGAAAGCAGGCTCAGAGAGCAAGGACTGGGAAGGAAGAGGGAGGGGCTGACCGGGGGGTGGGGGGAGGGTGACTCACCAAGGCCACTGCTGCAGAGGCAGGCGTGGGTCCGGGGCGGGGGCTTGGCCTGGTGGCTCTCCAGGATCTGCTGCACCAGCTGCTCAATGGAGAACTCTGCAGTGCCGTTCCCATTGCTGCAGGTCCACTTGATGCTGTGGACTGTGGGGGAGACAGAGAGGGGTCACGGCTGGAGGGGGCGTGTTTAACAGCAACAGCATCGAGGTTGCTCAGCCGCTATGCTTCTCCCCCACCCCACTCAGACCTCTTGTGTGGGCCCAAGGGTGGCCAACTCCAGCTTGGGAAATACCTGGAGACTTGCAGGGGGAGGGACCTTACGGAGGAGAGAATTCGGGAAGGGACACAAGCAGGGCACAAGGGCAAAAAGTCCACCCCCCAGAGCAGCCATTTTCTCCAGGGGAACAGATCTCTGTTGTCTGGAAATCAGCTGTAATTCTGGGAGCTCTCCAGGCATCTCCTGGAGGTTGGCAGCCTTCCTCTGTGGCAAAGGGGACCCTCTGCATTTCCCCTGCCCCAGGACCCTCGGCAGCGACTCCCACCTCTCAGGCTACATTTTCATGCTTCCAGACAGCAGATAGACCCACGCACCACGCTGCTGATGTGCCAATGGCCAACTGAAAGCCAAGCACCCTGGGGAAGCCCCTTAGGGGGGTGGGTGGGGGGGCTGCCCCAGGGCCTTCCGCAGCGGGGAAGGCTCCCGCGTAGGGAGAGGTGGGGAAACCTAGATCCTCCCGTCCAGACGGCAGCCAGCCTAGCCTCCTGGTGATCTTTCTCAAATCCGTGAGCAAAGCAGGTTTGGAAAAGACGGCATGGAAGTCAAGGAAAGCGCTGAGGGAGGAGGGAGAGAACTCGTTGTTTCCACCAAGCACTGAGCCCCAGCAAACATGTCACAACAGAGGGGCTGGCCAGTCCTGGAGAACTACAGTTCCCATGATTCTTTGCATGAAGCCTTGCCAATCCCGTCAGTTTTGGCACGCCCAGAAGAACAACCGAGCGCGATAGATAGACAGGCTCTCCCCAGAGACCAAGAACAGCTCACACAGGCCAAGGCAAAGGCCGGCATTCGGCTCCAAGAGGTGCCAGCCAGACACCCTGGCAGGAGCACAACGACATGGCACACGTCTCTCTTGCTGGCCCGCCTCAGGTAGACTGCTTCTGAATGTGGCTGTTCTAGTGAGTGCTCAGGGCCACCAGCTATCCACAGACTTCTGTGCCACGATGTGGGTGACGAGGCCCTCGGTTTGCTCCACCCCAGAGGCAATGCCTTCCATTTGCCACGGGTAATCAACAGGCACAGCGCTCCTGCAGCTGCCCTCACTGCACAGCAGCCTCTCCTGGACTCCCCCGGCCAGCCTGCCTCTTCTGGGCCCGCCCCCTGCGCCCCCCCTGGCCCCGCCTCTCACACATGGGCTTCAGCTGCCCGACCAGCTCTTCTTTTGACCACTTCAGCCACTCCTTGCGGTCGCTGTTGATGGAGCAGAGGACGGGGCCACAGATCTTCCCGCAGTCCTCGATGGCCGGGACGTTGAGGTAGTGGACCAGCACAATGTCCGGATTCTGGAGGAGGGAGAGGAGCCCGGCTGGGGAAGGGGAAAGCGGGAACGGCCCGGACAGCTCTGGCCTCAGGGCCTCGGGGGAGGCAAACGCCCCCACGGGGCCACCCCAATTCCCACAATCCCTCTGCTGGAGATCCCAGCCCGCCCCAACTGCTGCTGTGGGTCAACTTATTCTCAGCCAGGACACCCACAGGGCAGCCCTCTCCTGAACAGACCAGTTGCCCAGCCTGCCCTCTGGAGGGAGAGCGGGGGGGGGGGCATGGTGAGGGCAGCCTTCTCCTGGGTGCCCGGCAAGCCCACCCATCCCTCCCGTGACCCAAACTGGGGCTGTGATTCTCCCAGCTGGCAGGTTTAATTCAGCTGTGGCTATTTTTATGGCTTCGTGGCTGGTCCTATTTCCTCTCTTCCTGTGTTTAGTCATCTGCCGGGTGAGGCAGGTGGGTGGACAGGTGCCCAAAATAAGTGGGGAAATCAGGCTGCTGTGGATGTCTTTGCTGCCGCTTTGCTCCCTCCCCATCTTTGCTCCCTCCCCATCGGGATCCAGCAGCGAGCAAAACAGGTGAGGAAAGGGCCAGATGGTTTGTGGCTCAGTCCTTGATGCAGCAGCGCTGGGGGCCGTTCAACTGAGACCCTTGGGACCCAACAAAAGACGCGCGGCCAAAACTCCCCAATTTCTCATCCCAAAATAGGGTCCAGGCCCAAGTGGGGGTCCTCCAAATCTGCCCCCACGGGAAGGAGGAAAAGAGCAGCCACTGCTGTCCTGGCAGAGGTCCCCTAGAGGAAAGCCTCCCACCCCAGGGGCTCCAGCCCCCCTCTCACCTCCAGGGTCACCCCCCTCCCGTTTCCAGACGGTACCTGCAGCAGCCAGTAGCAGCGCCGGTGGAATGTTGGGACGATGGCCGAATGGACATAGCAGCCGTAGAGACACTGGCGGGGGAGGCAGAGGACGGTTGGAGCTGCTGCAGGGGGCAATGGGTCCCCCCAGAGCAAGCCCACCATGCCCAGCCCCTCCAGGAATCCCCACCCCCTGCTTCTCCCCAGATCTCCCCAGCAGGGGCCAGCTGCCTCCTGCTCCCTTTCATCCTGACACAAACGCCATTCCGCCACCGGATCTTGCCTTTCTGCCGCTCCCCCTCCCCTCCCCTCGCCCCCTTCCAACCCTCACCTCGACCCCTTTCACTTTCAGCTTCATGTGGTCCTCGCGGGTGGTCTTCCCATCCTTGCGCTTCTTCCAGCAGTAGCCGTCCTTGCGATATTTCACCTTCTTGCGGTTGTACAGGATGATGGATCCATTCTGAGGTCTGCCAGGGAAGAGGCTCGGGGTCAGGCTCCGGGGATCCTCCAGCAGGGCAGGCATCCTGAATGCTTCTAGAAACGGCATCCTGAAGCAGCCTGGGGCGCCTCGGGACAAGAGGTGCCAACTGTGACAGGAGGCCGAACCGTGCCGGGGACGGAGGGCCTGGGCGGATGAAGCTTCTGTGAACAGGGCTCGTTTCTGGGGCTTCTTCTTCTTGTATGCATAATGTAAATTCATACTGTGGTTTCTGAGACTGAATTGCACTGTTTTCATTGGCCAGAGGGAAACTGTGTTGCCAGAGTGAAGAAATGCATGAGAGCTCCTGTCCTGCTTCAACAGAGGGGCGGCAAGACCAGAGAAACACCATTTTCAAGAAGAGAGGCGGCCAGGGGGGGGGGGAGGGGTTGCTCCTGCTGGAGCCAATCTGAGCCTGCAAAACTCCCCAGCCTATTGGGGGGGGAGCCACCTTTTCAGAGGAAAAAGGAGGTCAAAGCGGACAATTGGGGGCGGATTCCCTAGCTGCCTCCACTTGTGGGTTTTGCCCTGGAGGAGGAAGGTTTTCAGCAGCATCCAGCTGGCCCCTTTCCGTGGTTCCTTTTTCAAGCAGCTGTTTGCTGGTGGTGTGACTTACAAGGCAGGCCCTTGAACATATTCTTCAGGCCTGTCCAGTTATTCAGTCTTTTGGGGAGGAAGGAACTAGATCAATTCTGCAGTAGAATCTTTGAGGATGCTGATGCACTTTTCTAATATTTGACCAGCTCCTGAAGGACTTTCTGTGCTGTCACTACAGTTAAGAGACTCATATTATGGCGCTGGACGTTTTCTGGATATCATACAGATAACAAGTGCATATGGACAGGTTTGTAGGTATTTGGAAATCTGAACGTACAGCGATCACCGTTGTTATATTCTGTCTCTAATATTTTTTGTGTCAGAAACAGTCCTTTCCCCTTATGCCTCTGCAACAAAAATGGCTCGATACCTAGTATTAAAAATGAAATCTGATAATTAAAATTTGAAAATGTTTACTAGATGTTGTGAATGTTGATGGTATTAATTTACTACATTTTAGGTCAATTTCTGTATTCTGTCTATGCGGTAAGCCACCTTGTGCTCCACAAGGAAGAAAGTCAACAAATAAGAATATATATTTTTTAAATAAAACTGGAACAGAGGCGAGAGAGTTTCTTGTTGGCATCGCCCTTCTCTTGTCCTCCAAATCCTTTTCAAAATATTTCCAGGCACGGGGCATGTGTGCCACCCTTGTCTGCCCCACAGAGAGACCATTACCTGGGAGTGAGCCCAAATCCCTCCTTACCTGGTCTTGGGGGAACAGGAGAGCCATTCTTCATGCTTCTCAAAGGTGATCAAATAGGAAGCGATCTCCTGTTGGGACAGCAAGAGGGAAGAAAGATCAGGAACCTCCCCCAGAGAAATGAGGGAAGCCGCTGCAGCCCCCGGCAGCCACAAGGGCCATGCTGAAGGCAGCACCACAGAGGAGAAGAGGTCGTGGGCACCCGCAGAGCCCAGTGGGGCCCCAGCTCCTCCCCCTTGCCTATCAAGGGCAGCAATTCCAGGAGGAGGACTGCCCCCAGGCCACCCCCCCCCCACAGCCGCAGCCCTCCGGGTGTCCCCACCTCGTTGGTGTTCCATCGCAGCCTCTCCGTGGGCAGAGCCGGGCACTTGGGCACGCAATCCACCAGCTTCTTGGGCAGGAAAACCTTCAGGTGCTGGCTGTTTTCTGGGCAGAGAAAAAGGAGTTAACCCCCCTCCCCACCTGCCCAGTGGTGCTGGGAACCTGCAGGATATCCTGGGGGGGGGGGTCTCACACATTCCCTCTCGTTTGAGCCCCCCCAATCTCCCCCTGCTGTGGTAAATTGCTGAGGGGGCGGGATGTACAGGAAGCACTACCGACTCTGGCACCCGGCCCGTGTAGAAGCCCCGCCCTCCCCCATGAAGAGAACTAGCCAGCCAGGGAGAGCTGCTGGGCCAGCCTTGTGCCTTACACATATTTCTCAGATTGGCAGCTCAAGATCCCTTACACCCTTCTCCTCTCCCTCCATTCTATCACAACAACCTTGTGAGGTACGCTAGGCCGAAAGCGTGTGACTGAGCCAAGGTCACCTGACAAGTTTCCTTGAGACAGCGGGGATCTGAACCCAGGTCTCTCAGTCCTCCTTGCCCAGTACTCCAAACACCGCACGGTACCAGCGGCATCCCACACGGAGAGCTTTTTGCTCTTAAATACCGGGGGGGGGGGGGGGTTGAAACCCGAGCATTTATATAAAATGCATCTATCCTGCCCTCCCTTGCGCAGCACAAAGCGGTGAATCTGCCCTCTGGGCCCCAACCGACCTGGTCCCTGGGTCACTGAGTCTGCCTGGCCTCCCTCGCAGGGAGGGCCGTTGTGAGGATAAATGGGAAGAGGAGATGTCCCCGCTGGGGAGAAAGGGCCTCATTCTGTGGAGCGGGCCAGAAGCAAAGCTCCCCAGGACAGGGCTCAAGCGGGGGGGGGGGGGCGCCCCAGGCCCTACTCACCAGATACCCCTGAGGTTTCCTTGCTCATCTTTGGGCTTCTTCCTTGTGACACCGTTAGAGCTCTTGGCTGGGAGGGCTCAGATCAGGACACGGAAGGGTTGGGAGCGGACCTGGGTTGGAGGGGGTGGGGGGCAGAAAGAGGAGGAGGATTCGCACCCGGCACCCGATGCCTCCTGTGGCCACCCCGATCTCCCTTGTGGCTCCCTGCTCCTTCTCCCCAGCCCCAGTGGCCCCATCCCCTCACTCGGACCCCCTCTGGGACGGGAGTGGGCCAAGGCCCAGGAGCTCCCGCCGGCCACCAGTGCTCCCAGAGCAGACCCCTAAAGGCCCCATGGACGCCGGCTGGATGCTGGACCCACTGGCAGCTGCAGGGCCCTGGGCCCGCTGGCCCCCTCCCGCTGCTGGAACGACGGGCACTGCGGGGCTTGGCCGGAAGTGGCCGGGCGATCTCTGGGGGGACAAGGCCAGCGCAAGCCCCCCGCGGCCCGCCCCTCGCCCCCCTCTTCCTGGCCCTTCCGCCCCTGGGCCGGGAGGGGGGCGCGCGCTGGGCCCTGCTCTCCGGTTCCGGCAGCATCCTGTCCTAGGCGGCGCGGCTCCCCCGGAGGCTCCAGCCGCAGCTCCCGGGCCCGACTAAGCCGCGCGGCCGGGAGGGAGAGGGGGGGGGGCGCCGGTGGGTGCGGAGCCCAGAGCCGCCCTCGGGGAGCGCCTTCGCCCCTGGGTCCCACAGAGCGGGTCCCGCGTGGCCCGGCGGCCGGGCAAGGCTGGCGTCTTCGGCTCGCGTGTGCTGCTCAGAGCCCCTGCGGGTGGCGGGCAGTGCCCAGGCGCGCCTCACCCGTCCCCTCGCGCGGGGCGCACCCCGCTGCCTTCGCCGGACGCTCTCGGGGGCGGGCGGCGACGCGATGCCCAGGGAGACGGGGGGGGCGAGGGAGGGAGGGAGGGCGCAGCCCCCGGTCCGTCTGCCTGCGGCTGCGGAGGCCTTCGCTCGGGCACCTGCCCCCGACGGAGCCCGGCCCCGGGGCCACCTGCAAAGGCCCCGCCCGCCCCATCCACACCCCACCCAGCAGCAGCAGCAGCAGCAGCGCCGGACCCGCGACTCCCCCGCCCCGGGCCCCGCCCGCCCCACCTGGCCCGCCCCGTCCAGTCCCGCCCGCCCGCTCGCCCCGGGGGGGGGGAGCTACCTGGCGGGGCGCCCGCAGCTCCGGCTCCGGCTCCGCCCGCGGCCGCCATTCTCGCCGCCCCCCGCACCGGCTGCGCCTCGGCCCTCCTGCCTGCCTCCCTTCCTGCCTCCCTCCCCTCCGTCGCTGCTCTCCTCCGCGCTCCGCCCCGACCGCTGACAGCTCTCCGTGGCCCGGCCCGGCGGCGTCTGAGCTCAGCGCGCACGAGGCGGAGGCGGCCCCGGCCCCTCCCCTCCGCCCCCCCCCCCAGGCCTCGCTGCCGCGACGGGGCGGGCCGCTTCCCTCCGGCCACTGGGCCAGCGTCGCTGTTCCAGCCCCGGCAAGGCCCCTTCCCCCGGCCTCGAGGCAGGCGGGCCCCCTGCGTGCGGGAAGCGGCGCAGAAAGGCCGGCCCCAAACCTCTTTCCCCGGCCGGGCGCCCCCTTGCAAAGCCCTGGCCGGGCGGCCTTGCAACACCCCTGGCGGCTCTGCCACCCCACCGCACCCCAGGGGAGCGGGCGGCTCGGTCCCGCCAGGTGGCCATCGACTGACTGCCGGCCCGCTGCCTGCAGCTGCCTTCGGTCCTCCGGATCCCGGCCCCTGCGTGCCGGGGAGAGGGAAGCCCGGTTTCTCAGCATTTCGGCCATGCTGGGTTCCCCACCTCTCCCCTCCCCCATTAGTGGAGACTTTTGGGGAGCGGGGGGGGGGAGTGAGGCCAGGGTCAGAGGCGAATGCACGCCTCTCCCCACGGCTGGCATGCTGAGGAAGCAGAGGGTGCCAGCTGGCCCTCTGGCCGGCGCTCCCTCGCCCCTGCTGAGCGGCTCAGTGGGCAGCAGACTGACTGCCTGGCCGGATGGCTGCACTACTGGGAGAAGGCCCAAAAATTCCTTTCCATTCCTTTCCTCAGGCTGGAACATACCTACCACGGACAGTGCCTGGCACCCAGCAGGCGCTTCAGGGCAGATGGCAAAACAGCCTCTTCCCACAAGGCTTCCTTCACGCCCACAAGATGGAGTTAGGTGGCTTTAAAAGTGGATTCCCCTGGAACTGAAATTCTCTGCCTGAGGGCGTGGTGACGGCCATGGGCAGAGACGGCTTTGAAAGGGGATCTGGCAGAGGCATGGCGGAGAGGTCTCCCAGTGGCTGCAAGCCACAGCGACTCACATTCAGAGGCAGGCCAGGAGGCAACATCAGGGGGAGGCCTCGGCCTCCCTGCCCCATGGTTGGCCCTGCAGTGGGACAGGCTGGCCCCTGGGTGAGACGGGAGGCTGGGCTGGAGGGACCCTCCCTGGCCTGCTCCGGCAGGGCTCTTCTGAGGCTCTTATCCGACCCCACCTGGAGTCCTGTGTGCATATCTCAAGGCCGCACTTCAAAAAATACATGGACAAAATGGAGAGGGGGCAGAGGAGAGTGACAAGGGTGACCAGGGCCTGGGGACCAAGCCCTAGGAGGGAAGGCTGAGGGACTTGGGAATGTTCGTCTGGAGAAGACAAGGTGGAGAGGACAGTAATGGCTTCAAAGGGTAGAGCAGTAGAATCGGCTCCCCCGCACCGGCAGTCTTTAAGCAGGGGCCGGACAGATCCTTCTCCTGGGTGCTTGAGGCTGATCCAGCACTGAGCAGGGGGCTGGACTAGAGGGCCTGGATGGCCCCTTCCCCCTCTCGGATGCTATCAAGGAAGGCCTCTGTGGTTGGCCACTGAGAAGAGCCGGTTGGCCATTGTATGAAACAGGATGCTGGAGGAGACGCATCACCGGTATTCAGCAGGGCTCTTCTTGCTTGTGCACACAAATCTGAGGGGGTAAATCTACCAGCATCCCTTATCTGCGATGGCTAAACTGAACCTCCACGCTCCTATGCAGGATACCTCTGCCTGTCTGACAAGGCACAGGGCATGGGGGCTGCCTTCATACCCTGCTGTGGCCTTCCCAGAGGCACCTGGCCAGCCACGTGGGGAGCGGAAGGCTGTCCTGGAAAAGGGCAAGCATGCTTCACTTCTTGTATTCTTACCAAAGCAGATGGAAAAGATGCAGAGATCTGAGCCTGTTCTCCACAGCATCATATCATATATTATTATTAGAAGCAATTAAATAGTAACACACAACAGTTTAATTAAAAGCCTTGTAAATTAACTGTAAACTTTGCTTTAAACCCTGCCACGACATTACTTCTACATGTGCTTGTGAAGACCACACAAACCTCTTTTAAGCTCCTCCGCATCGTTAAATTTCCATTAATCAGAAAAGCTGCAACAACTTAGTTAATGTCTCTTTCCAGCTCTCATAAACTGAGCCTGTGACATAGAAGAGCATCAAGAGCAGCAGGGGACTCTCTGATGCAGCTTTGAAGCCTGGAATCTAATGGTCCCCCACCCGCCCACCCAAGGACACAGTTTCTTAAGGGGAGCTGAAAAAGGTGACACCTCTTTCTTCAGGGGCAGGGGGCCAGGGGCCCTCGTGAGATTTGGGGCTTACTCTTTCTTACAAGTGACTGGAGCCCCAGAGGAGGCAGACGGTCTAAAATCTTCTGCACAAGAAGTTACCAGCGTTTCAGAATTTAAAAGCCATCGAAACAGTATCCTTGAAGCTCACGGTGACTACTCTGTACAAACATTCTCCTTATTAAAACACTGAAATACATTAAAGACAATCTGAAACTGCAACACAAGTTCTGGGATTCTGCATGAAAGCAACAGGTCGCCAGTTTGAGCCCCAGGGGAAGGATGGAGACACCGGCAACACCTTCACCACCTTGGAGCGCTTCTGGTCCCCCCACCCCCACCCCTGAACCATTCTGGGGCTCAGCCTCATGTTTTATCAGTCTTGTAGAGAAGGAAGAAGTGGGGCTACACAACTGAGGTGAGAGAGGAGAGCTGCTGGCAATACGTTTAGAGAAGGGAACTGGTCGGTCTCCCTGCTGTTATTTCTGTGGTCACTCAAGAAGATGGGTCTTAGTGGGAGGAGGAGGAGGAGGAGAAAAACCCCCTCCCCCTCGGGTGGTGTCGAGCCAGAACAAGAGGCGTCTCTCTTTTCTTCCACAAGGACCACAATCTGGGGGAAGAGGTTTCCTTCTGCCAGGCCCAGAAGCGGTCCTTTCAGCTGGGGGAGGTATGGGAAGGGGTCTCTTCAGCTCATTCAGAGCCAGGACTTTGCCGTACCTTGTAGACACTGGTTCTAAGACCCCCTGGCATTGCCAGCTGTGTGAGGACTGAAGAGTTATAACATTATATTGTAAAGAATAAAGAAGAAGAAGAATAGAAGATTGCAGAGCAGAAGCCGCCCGTAAGGCTTTTTCTTTCTCAATAGATGTTTGAGAACTACAAAGCACACACCTACGTTGTGCGTTGAGGGAGGAGGGAAGTACCGAGTGAGACACCAGCAGGCCTCCTCTCCTCTTCCACTGTGCTGCATTACTATGGAAACACTCCTGAAATCTCTGATGCGGTTGCCTTCTTCCCCCACCCTCTTTGCAGCCTACAGTGAAAGGTTTAGTGGCAGCACAAAGAGGGAGGGGGGAGGGGGGAGGGAAAGAGAAAGACTCCTCGTGGCAGGAAAGCAGAGAGGCCCCCTGTCCCTGCGCCGGCTTCAGAGCACACGTGTGCCCAGGGTGGCCGGCAAAGGGGCAGCTTCAAACAGGTGCAGAGACTTCCTCCCACTGCTCAGTTTGGTACCTGTGCTGACTTCTGTGTGCCTAATCAACGGCAACCACAAGGGAGGTCTGTGACAGATTCCCTCCCACTTTGGGAAGAGCCTTTCTGCCCTCGTTGCAGGATCATTCCTCTGACTGGAGCCGGAATCCGCCAAAGTCTTCCTCCGGCTCGCAGGCTGCTGCCATCGGATACCTGCCCACGGGTGCCGTGGGGTAGGAGAAGACGGGGCTTTCTGGAGGAGTCCTCTGCGGTTCTCTCGGGCCGGAGTTCCACTCACGATAGAGAAGCTGCAAGGAAAGCGAGCCAGCGTCACTGCAAAGGGGCAAGAGGCCATGAAGCAGCACAGCCCTGCTTCTCTCCCGCTCTTCCTGGGCCGGCAACCAGCAGGGGTCTGCAGGGCTCCACGTTATTCTCACAAGTTAACCAGCATGGCAGTTTCCCTGGGACAAGCAGCTCAGTCTCTGCGGGAAACTAGAAATGGACACAAGAATGGTCTCTGTCCAGAAACCTGGGGCAAAACATTCCTGTCCACGAGGGCCCTTTCCTGCTGACCGGAAATCAATACTTCTTCACAGGCGGACTCTAGTGGGAAATGGCTGCACACTTACCTCATCAGGAATGAAACAGAGCAGGCCATTTTCCCCGGGCGCTGCAGGAATCAAAGGGCTTAGAGAGACTGTTGAGAAACGGCCTCATGGCTGACTTTGCATGTTTTTGACTTTTGCACGGAAATATCCTCATAGGGACACATCCAGGCCCCCTGGTCCATCGAGATGAGCCCTGTGTACTCAGACAGGCAGTTGCTCTCTGGGGTCTCAGGCTGAGGTCTGAGAGGTTTCTGGGGATTGACCCTGGGACCTTCTGCAGGCCAAGCAGAGGCTCCATCATGTGGCCTTTAACCTCACCCCCCTTCCCTTCCCGAACGTAGATATTCCTTGAACCGGGAATCCCTTCTGTGCATATAACTGAGGGGATGTGGCCCCAAGTTCCCGAAATTTCCTCTCCAGTAAATGAGTCAGTTTTTAAGGAGACACAAGAGCCTTTCTTCTTGCTGATGAACCAGCCAGGAGCGAGTGGAACAGGTAGGGGTGCTCAGGTTACCTACAACTGCCCTGCTTTGACGTTTCCCCTGAACGAGCTGGAATCATGAAAGACAAGAGGATGCCGTGGACTCGCCTCTGCTCATTGTTACAGAGTCCCCCCTACATCAGGTTTCTGATTATTGACGATATTAGAAGGCTGTCCACATCAGAATATGCCTCCCGGATTGAAGGAAGCTCGGGAGAGTAACCCCCACCCACCCACCCACTGCTTGAGGCACCCCAAGTCCCAGCTTGCCTGCTCATTGCTGTGTCTCTGGAAGCCCGGATCCTCTTTTCCATAGAAGGGGGCAGCAGAGCCCGGCATGCTGAGAAAGGTCTTCCTTGGCGCTCCGTAGTGTGGGGCAGCTGAACTGCTGTCTCCTTCATCAAATGGCTGGGGTGGGTGCCTCCTCCAGCTAGCCTTCTTCAGCCTGGAATGTGCAGATTGCAAACAGACCACAGGTTCAGCAGGTGTAAAGGCACACAGGGCCTCGTGGTCAAAAATGTCTACTCAATAAGAGCTCAGGTATCATTATTCAAGGGTGTATGGCTTTCAGATATGTCTTCTCCATGCAGAGCCTCCCTGGAAGGAAATCAGTCCCCCAGCATTCAAATGGAAATGTTTAATTCCTGGGAAAATGCAGTTTTTCCTCCAGTCATGGGAACAAAAGGTGCTTTGGGTTTTTAAAAGATCTTTAGGAGCCAGTTCTCCTCTAGGGTCCACTGGAGCTCAGAACAAAAGAAGTAGCCAAACCCTGCCCCATTTCACCAATTTTGTTCCCCCCCCCATTTGTATGCCTTCCCTTCTGTAGGGAAAGAGAGCCTTCCTCCCGCACCTGGGGGGGGGTCCTCACACCTTCCCCTCCTCCCCTGCCAAGAAAGGTTCTCGCCCTACTCATCCATGCTGCTTTGCCGTTTCTTCAGCTCCTCCAGATGATAGCAGACGGACAGGACACCACCTTTTTCCATCCTTTGCTGTTTGGCCCCCTTTTTCTTCCTCCGACACAGTTCCTTGGGTGATGGAAGTTTCTGCTCTGTTGGGAGCACCTGCCAGGGAAAAGAGCCTCCTTCTGCCTCCACGGGCCTTTGAGCTACACAGCCAGACATCTGACGGGAGAAGAACACAGATGCATGGCGGCGACATTTCACAGGGAGAAGTAGGGTCCCATTTTGTGGCCCTTCTGTTCTCATGCAAAGGATCTTTGCACACAGCAGCCTCCAGCTGCAAGCGGACCTTGCCCAGAGACACATCTGGCCACATCTGAGGCCTCTAACTTAGACTGCAACTCTTGTCGAGCCAGCATCCCACTCACAGCCACCCCAGTTGTGGCCCTCTCTTCTGTTCTGAGTGGCTCCAGGCGCATCATCTGCCCAGTGCCCCGAGGGCCAGCTGCTTGCAGAGAGCTCAAGCCAGAAGGCAGAGCTCTGTTCTCAGGAGCCAGCCCCCCAGGGCCCACGGGCAGCTCCTCCTCCATGTGCCACGAGAGTTTCTCAGGGGACTGTGAGCCCTGTTAATTAGGGGGGGTGCCCTTTGCATTTCCCGCCTCAGGCACCAAGTTCTCTGCCAACGTTTAAGCAAAGTAAACCTAATTAATATGCTGGGCGTGTCTGGGATTCTCCAGGTAAAATAATTATCCTCCGTCTTTTCACAGTTTGTGGTGCATATTAGACCACAACAGCAAAGTATCAGGTTCCTCGGAGCAAATTATGTTTGCAGCAAAACACACACAGAGTGAGCATATTAATCAAGACAAACCCTATTCGGGTTTTCCTTTCTGAAACATGGGGCATTCGTTCCGCTGAAGGAAAGGCAGATAATTTCAAGCCAAGCGGCATGCTGTCGATTCAGAACCTACCAGCAGGGACGGCGCCTCGTGGTATTCGTCCATCCAGTGGGAGCTGAAAGATAAATGCTCTGCCAAGTACTCTCTTTTGTGACATATTATAAATCCAGAGTGTGGAGAGGCGGGTTTGGCAGTCATGGGCATAAGCTGCATTTGGTTTAAACGCAAACCACAGAGAAGCTGCTAAAGAGATCAAGCAGCTTGATGGCATTAGAACTTTGGCCCAGCAAGCCCCGTGTTCTCTCCTCTGGCTGGCAGTGGCTGTCCCAGAAAGGCCTCAGGCACAGAAAGGTCTTTCTCGGCCCCTACAGCATGAAATCCCTCCAGGGCTGGAGAGGGAGGGAAGATTGACCTGGGGGTCCCTGGCATGCATTCGCAGCCTTTGTTCTGCTAGTGAGTTATGGGTTCCTCCACCTCAGGTCACTCGGGTCTTCTCTGGACAGAAGTGGCTCTTCAAACCCTCGTGCAGAAAAATGACTCCTGCATGAGAACCACCAGCTAGAGATGCCAGCAATGGCACAGGGGGCTCTCTGCATGCTGAGCGACAGCCATCCTCCAAGGAAAACAGGATTCTTTGCCTTGCATAAATTTGGTATGTTGGGTATATTTGCATATCTTTGCATACATACTCTTTCTGGTAACCTGACAAACCGCCCAGAGCTGCAAAGAAATGGGTGGTATAGAAATCTAAATAAATAAATAAAGCTATCTAGGGGCACTGAAATTCACTGGCGAACTCTGGAAGTCTTAAGCGTACAGCCAAAAGCCAAGAATCTTTCTAAAAGATTCTTCAGGGTGCCACTGGACTCTGACTTTGCTCCCAAAATAATGTATGTGATTCTCAAAATCAGCAGCTGCTGGCCACACACAAAAATATATATACACCGCCCTCCCATGAGGCTCAGGGCTGTTTACACAAAATGTAGAGGATGCACACCATAATCATAACTATAACCACCATAACAGTGGGATTCAAATTAACAACAGAACTATAACAGTTTACATAACAACAATAACTTCTATAATGTGTAACATGAATGTGTGGGGAGGTCAGTTTGTGTTCACGCCATGAGGCCTACGCAAGCAATGTGGGCTGTTGCGCCACACATCAGAAGGGGAATTTGGGTTTTTCAGACTGCTGTAAAACCCTGCCGCTCACAGGTTGGCCCGGCAAGCCATCCAGAATCTGTGAATCTCTTTGCATGGCATTCTTGTGTTGCTTGACAACCAAAGCAGCCTGGCTATTTCTGGGGTATGGAAGGCAATTTCAGGCTGTCCTCCAAAACACTGAGTATAGAACAAGGAAGAAAGGAAGCTAGGGAGAGCTCCCAAATTTGAATGCCACTGAAGTACCTTTGCTGTTGGACAAGCCTGTCCCAAAAGTCACTATGGGAATAGTCGGTACTGGCCACGTCAGGGTCCTCTTCCAACGTGTATCTGCTGACCATCTTGGACTGCCTTGGGAAGCAGAGAAAGATTATGCATGTTATGGATAAGCCTGGCCCAATATAATATGTCAGCCTCTAGACCTCTATGTTGATGGCCCTCCAAAGGACCTGGCTGTGTGAGACAGGATCCTGGACTATGCTGGATAACCAAACACTTGAAGGGCTGTCACATAGAAGATGGACCAGAGTGCTTTTCTGTTGCCCCAGAGGGTTGGACCAGAACCAATGGGTTGAAATTCATTCAAAAGAATTTTTGGCTAAACATAGGGAAGAAGTTCCTGACAGTTCCTCAGCGGAACAGGCTTCCTTGGGAGGTGGTGAGTTCTCCTTCTTTGGAAGTTTTTAAGCTGGGGTTTGATAGTTATCTGACAGAAATTTTGATTTTTATGAACTTTAGGCAGATTGAGTGGATTCTGCAGATTTTTGGTGGAGGGATCACTTGGGGTCACTGTGGGTGGGCAGGTAGCTGTGAATTCCTGCATTGTGCAGGGGGTTGGACTAGATGACCCTGGAGGTCCCCTCCAACTCTATGATTAGACAGACCACTGCTCTAATCCAGCAGTGCTCTTCTAACATTCTTAAGACACACACACAATGTAAAGTTTTCTATTTTCTCTTGTCTCAGGACATTCTTGCATTCACATGTATATAGGCACTTACAAAAGTGTGTCGGGTACAAACATATGCGGCTTACACATCTGAGAGTGCGCCAAATGAATGTATTGAAAGACCTGAAAGGGAAACATGATGACCCAGCCTAGGAAATAGGCAAGGGCCTTGTTATTCCTGTGAAAGTGCCCCAAAAGCATGGAGGGACCAGAACCTAGCTGGGCGAAGCAGCCTCTGCAGTGCTGGCAAGAAAGCAGGCCCCCCCTCGGCTTCATCTGAGGGGTTCCTCAAGAGTCACTTGGCTCAGCCAGCTCCCTGGAGACAAGGCAGGTTTCTCAAGGATCACTTAACCAAAGGAGAAGATTATGCCCGGCACTGCTGTCCAAATAAATGGATTTCCCCGCCCGATAGAAAGCTCTTCCACTTGTTTGGTTTCTTTCTGCCACCTGCTGGTAGTTATTTGCCTAAGGTGGGGCTGCTATATATTTTACAACTTTTAGTGGTTTTAAATCACCTCTCCAGAAGTGGGAAGGGCAATAATGCTCTCACAGGTCAGGCTGCTGGTAAAGTTATGATTATGACCTCCCAGGAGAAATGAAAGGTAAAGTTCTCAGTCTCAGAGAGGCCTCCTTATCTTGCTTTTGCCTCGCCCCAAAATTCAAACCTGGTGAGTCAGCCCAAATCCTGTAGAGAAAGAATTGCACTTCAGCCTTTGTGTCGTGCTGTTCTGCATGTTCCTCTCCAGTGGCAGGCGGAGTTGCGTGGCTGCCCAGTGCCTGAATAGGAGCGTCCTGGAGTGTTTTCCAGAAGGCCGCTGAGTAGGGATCTGCCCACAGCACGGAGCCACGAAGCAGGGAAGGAAGCACGCAGACCCGCTGAGCTGACGTTGATTTATTTTATGAATAATCATATTTATAGACCGCCACTTGCGGTTCAGCTGGCTCGGGATCCCCCGTGCCTGATGCCTGCGGTGCTCCACAGGTGAAGGCGCATCTGTCACTCACCCTGTCTAATTACAAACCTCTAAATGGACTGCTGCTTTGCGGTAAACCAAACCAACTTACTTTGCATAGGGGATGAGGGGAACATCACTGTCCTCTTCCATTTCTGGGGAAGTTTGGTGGAGTCTCTTTGGGTCCTGCATTTTTACTCCTCTCCTGAGTCTCCTCTTAGCCTGACATGAACAACAGAAACAGACAGGTCAGCCCAGCAGGCCCCATGTCCCGGAAGGCCCCTTCCTCTTTGCAGGCCCATTGGTTGCCATTTTGGTCTGGGGACAACTCGGGGATCACAGCTGAGCCTTTGGGATGTGCCTCTGGCCTCTTGGTGCCCCTGGACACCATACTTGTTTGGACAACAAGGGGGCACGGCAGGCCACGCTGCCTCACAGGGTGTGACTGGTGCCCACCTGAATCCAGAATGCCCTTTCTAAGAAATCAACATTTTTTTCTGGAGGGGGAACCCTGCTCCACCAATAATACTCCTATATATTTCTCTCATCTGCACCTTGCCCTTTCTCCGAGGGGGAATTCAGTGTAGCATTTTTTTTGGGGGGGGGGTTTGGCCCCATCCTATCCTCCCCTCACAACACGCCTGGGTGAGCTGGGTAAGGCTGAGAAACCGACTGGAGGCTCGTGATGGTGCAGAGGTTAAAACGCAGGCTATTGTGTCCCACGCCCACAACTGTGACAACCGCACTGGGCTGCAATTCCCTCCTGGCAGGCAGCCCCCCCCCCTCAGAGCCCCCAACCGGGGCAGACACCATGGCCATTGATACCTGAGGGGATGCTGAAGGAGGGAGGGAGGGAGGGAGGGAGGGGTCCGGTGCAGGGAGAGTGTGGCGTGTTAGGCGGGGCCCCGGCATGAGAGGGTGGCGGGTGTGTGGGCAGGGAGCACAAGGGCAGCCATTTTGGCAGAGCTCTCTCTCTCTCTCTCTCTCTCTTCCCCTTCGTGGCCTCAGGCGGGGGCCAAATGGGGGAATTCTCACGGCTGGCTTGAAGGCAGGAAATGGCGGGAAAACCTCTGAGGCGAGGAAAGATGGGCGGGAGGGCGGGGGGGGGAAGCGGCAGGTAAATCTGGGCTGAGCCCCGGAGGGGCCCTGACTGGGTGGGATGCTTTAAATACGTCAGGCGCGGAGGGAGAGAAAGGAAGGCCACAGACATCTCATGTCCATGGGAGGGAAGGTGCAGCTGAGTGTGTGAGGGACACGTTATTTGGGGCGACGGAGGAGGAGGAGGAGACAAGATGGCAGGGAGGACGGGATGTGTGCCTGAAGGAGAAAGAGAAAAGGGAGAAGCCCCAGAGAAAGTTGCCCTCTGGATGGCCGGCTGGGGAGGGGCGTCGCTGTCAGGAGGACAAGATGGCGGAGGGAATGGTGGTCCTCCTCTAGCTGGGCAAAGGGAAGGGCGGGCTGGGCCCCATGGGGCGCCCCAACCCCTGCAGTGTAGGAAGGTGTGGGGACAAGGAGAGACCTGCTGGCCACGTACCAAGAGGACCGCGCAGGTAGTCCCAGGCCTGGGGCTTGTTTATTACTCCTTGGGGCAGAAATAGACAATATTTGGGCTCTTTAAAGCTTATATCTCCGAGGTGCTCCTGGCCTCCTTAAGCTGCCAAGCAATGAGCCACACTCAACAGGCCCATAAATATTCACTGATGGAAAATCTCAGATTTGTGACAAAACTTTTCTTACATCCTTTATCCACACCCACCCCAGTACATCTCCATTATTGCTCCACTGCTTTTTCACTTATATTTCCCTTCCTATAAATCTTTAAAACATGTACTTTAATATTTCTGACAGAATGGCAACACTTGGTAGATGAACCTGAATCCTTGATTCCTGTGTAGAAGTCAGCAGACAGCAAATTAATATTCTGTATTCTTTATAACCCAACAGAATAACTCTTGGAGCACCTCTGCCCCCGAGACGGACAGCGCAAGCGTCAAGGTCCGTATGTACAGAAGGGGCTTAACAATGGGGTGGGGGGCTGTGACACCCCCTTGCCCCTGCCTGGAGCCAGGCCCAGGCCCAGCCGCAGTCCCCCTCCCCTGCCCTAGCCCCTGGGCACGTCCCTCGCGTCCCTCCTGTGGAACCAGCCTTGGAAAGTGCGGGGGGGGGGTGGGCTTCTCCTGGCACAGGTGCCCCCCCGCCCCCCTCCCCTGGCAGCTCTAAGGGCATTGGCTTTGGAGGAGAACTGGTAGCAGCCGCCGCCGCCGCCGCGGGAAGGAGACCTCCGGGAAAGGGGATTCCTGCCGGATTTGCCTTCCCAGCCCCGTGCGCGAGGCGCATTGGTGCGGCGGCCCCTGACTGGGCATCGGGGCGCACAGGGGCATCGTGCCCTTGCAGCCGGCAGGGAGGGCAGCCCGTGAGCTCGCTTGGGCGCTTGGGCGCGGAGCCACGCCGTCCGGCCGCCTTCTCCGCCCCCGGCCCAGCGGCCCCTGCCCTGGATCGCCATCCACCCCGGCGGGGGGATCTGCTGCAGGCGCTCTGGGCCCGAGGGAGCCTGCCACTGCTGGCTCCAGCACGCTCTCCACGGGCGAAGTCCAAAGGGGCAGTTCCCAGGGGCCGCGGCCGGGTCATCTAGTCCAGCCCCCTGCCAAACGCCGGCGATCCGCAGCCGGCCGCCCAGGCTGGGGGGGGGGGGGGGCTGCAGGCCGGGGCACGGGGCACGGGGCAGGGCCGAGAGGGCGGGGGCGGGGGCGGGCCTAGGCCGCGACTCCGCCCCTGCGCGCGCATCTTCCCGCCCCGCCCCGCCCCGGGCCGGCCGGCGGGCTGGCTGCAGCGGCGCGGAGGGGAGCGCGTTGCCCTTTTAAGAGCTGCCCACCTCCCGGGGAGGGAGGGGCCGGGCGACTTTTCCCGTCTCGCGACATTCCCCCGCCCCGCCCCGGCTTTGCCCTGCCCGGCGGGCGCCGGCTCCCTGGGCGCCCTCTCCTCTCCGCTCCCCCGCCGCCGCCCGGGCCCCGCGCCCCGGCCCCGCCATGCCGGCGCCCTGAGCTGGCGGCGCTGCCCGGAGGCCCCGCCGGAGAGAGAGAGAGAGAGAGGGAGGGAAGGAAGGAAGGAAGGAGCCCGCAGGCAGGTGGGTCGGCCGGGCGGACAGGCAGGCAGGCGGCCGGCCACAGAGCTCCTCCTGCTGCTGCTGCTGCGGGGCGGGCGGCGGAGCGCCGAGGCCGGGGCGGGGACTGGGGACTGGGGACTGGGGCCTGCGCCTGGGAGGGCCTCCCCCTCCCCCCCCCAGTTAGCCCCGAGGGGAGGGAGGGAGGGACCGGGGGGGGGAGACGCCTGCGGCCGGCGGCTTGGCTCGCTTGCGGGAGCCCGCCCTTTCCTCTGCTCCGGCCCACGAGGCTCTCGGTCAGGCATGTGGGCTACAGAGGATGGACGAGGGTCCCCCGCCCGCCCGCCCGCCCGCCCGCCCACCCGCCCAATAAAATATCAAAGGTGTCCGGAAATTGCCCGCCACGAGCCTTAGGGGAGTGTCGGGCTATAAATCCAAATAATAAGTGTCCCAGGGCCGGGGGTCCTAATGGCAGCGCTCCCGGCATCCCCCGGAGGAGCAGGTCGACTCGGTGGGAGGGCCTGGGCTCGGCGGCAAGCTGTGGAAAGGCGTGTGGCCCAGGTAGGGACTGGTGAGGAGAAGACCTGGCCCAGGAGCTGTGCGTGCTCCCCCTCCCCCCCCGTCACTAGGCCACAAGGACCCCCTTCGGCTAGCAAACAGGACCCCTGCCTGTGTTGTCCCTGGGTCCCCCCCCAGTACTTAATCCCCCAAAGTTCATAAAAGCAAAACCCGGGGGGGGGGGCAGTTGGAAGCACAAAGGAGAACTGGCTGGTCAGTGCTTATTTTTAGAAGTGTGACCTGTTCCTGGCATTGGATGCAAATACATAGAGATGTCCCTGAACTGTGTTGAAGCTGGAAAATACAAACAGACTCTGTGGAGGACAAGCTGTGACGGTCCCCTTCAGGGATTATAAAACGAGGGAAACTATCTTGCTCCTTGGGGAAAGGAAAGCTGATGCTGGAGAATGCCAAACCTGTGTGTGGCACAGACAGAACTCTGCATGTGGCACAGTCTTGAGTGTCTCAGGAGCATGCAAGGGGGGCGGGGGGAGAGGCAGTGTGTTCTCCTGGCACTTGCCAACCCTCCCTGGGACACAAGGAGGGCCCTGGGGGTGGCGATGGTGGTGACAGGAAGTGATGTATTTGAGGGAGATCAAGATGGGTGGCCGTGGGAGTCTGTCTGTGGCAGTAGAAAAGAACCAGAGTCCAGGAGCACCTTCAAGACCAACACAATTGGTGGCCGGGGAGGAGCTTTTGAGGAGTCCCTTGATGAAGTGAGCAGTGACTCTTGAAAGCTCCTCCCTTGCCACAAATCTGGCCAGTCTTTTGGGGTGATAGTGGGCTCTTGTTCTTTTGGGCTCTCAGGTGATCCTCAGTCTTCTCTTCCTTGCCTGACAGACTGGTTTTGTTGTTGTTCGGGTTGCAGGAGAAGGGGACGGTTCCCTGAGCCTGGTGTTCACAGATGGCTGTCCCTCCTAGCCCTGCCGCAGGCTAATGTGTCCAGAGGGCATCCTGTCGTGATCCAGCCTGCAGCTTGGGAACAGCTGCCATTTGGGAGAAAGGTGAGAGGCGAGCAGGGAGGCCAGAGTCTCTGTGGGAAGCGGGCTGTTTGTGCTGCCTCCTCTCCGTTCTGGGAAAGGCCCTGCATGTCTCTGGGCTGTGTCAGGGGGCTCTCTAGTGATGCCTCCCCCCCCCCTTCTTCTTGTGCTTAATTTCTGGGCCTGTCAATGGATGCAGTTCACCTTCGCCTTCCTTTGTGGTGCTCAAGAGTAGATTACCCGGCGTAAATCAATACAGTCCGTATGATGGGACATCTGATAAACAATGTTCCAGGACTGGGATTAGAGCATCTCTCCCCTGAACCACGTGGGGGGTTTGATGACTAATAACACCTGGATTAAGACAGTTCTCGGAGGCATAACTTCACACGAGGCTGAGACACAAGACAGTCATTCCACACGCACATGTTTGATCGTGGCCAAAAGGGCTCTCAGGAACAATAAACCATAATTCTGCTGTTCTAAACAGAACGGTTGAAGGTGGGGAGGGTTTGCAGATCTCAGAGAGCCTCCCCCCCCACCTCCTACAAAAAGTGGCTGTTGAGTTTTTGTGATGAACTGGCCATCTTCTCCTTGGGATATTTTCCTCTTGCTTTGGATCCTCTCCTGTTTTCCTTGGCCCTCCTGATCCCTTCCCTCGTGACTGCTCGCTGAGGGGCAGCCAGCTGATCAAATATATCTTGCTTTGCCAGGAGGCCTTGGTGACCTCTCCCCCCCCCCCCCATGAAAAAAGCTTTGAGTGAAGGGCTGAGCTGGCCAGGGAGCTTGCTTGCTTGCTGCTTGCCTTCTTCTCTGTTTGGTTCTGCAGGCTGGGAGTTGGTTTTGCCTGCTGCCCTTTGGTCTGGGTTGCTTAAAGCAGGGAGGGGGAGGCACTGCTCAGAGATGGGCCCGCTGTCAGTGGGACAAGGTTTGCCAGCCAGTTGGGTCTGGGTCTTGCTGGCGGGGCAGGAAGTCAAAAGTGCCGCCTGCCTGTCCACTCCACAAGGACTGTGGGAGCCCTTCCCCTCCCTCTTTGGCCTCCTAGCCTGGCAGTCCCAAAGCTCCCTTTGTCTGCTCCCTTCCTGCCAACAACTGACGGCAGCCCTTTCAGCCTCCGGCCCCGCTGTGAGGTGTGCTCTGTGGCCTGCTCTTTCCTCTACTGTAGGCAGCTTCAGCGCTCCCCTCTTCCCCCCCCCTCCCCGTTCTGCCTTCCTGCTTCTAGGTGCTTTGTGCTCAAGGCTGCACCCCTCCCGCGCCTTCCCCAAGCCCCAACATTCATGGATGTGTCACACAAGGACCTGGTCTCATCACAGCAGCTTTGTGCTGTTCTGAAACTTGCTATTCTCTGGCAGAAGGACATCAAAGGGGGGACTATCAAAAGTGAGAATTCCTTGGGAACTTGATCTCCTCTCCCAAGGACTTAAAGAACTGGGACTCCTGGGCCGTGACTGGGCTTGTCGGGTTATCTAAGCTAGGGAGAATGCCATATCGCCGGTTCCTGCTGTTATGAATGGTCTTGAGATTGTCTTTCTCTTGATTGCATTTGGATTTTACAAAGTCTCCTCTGTCCCTCTACTTCTGCACTTCATGGCCCTCCATGGCCCTCCGCCCCTTCACTCACTTTGCATCCAGAAGTCTGAGATGCATCTCAGACAAAGTGGGCTGGAGTCCACAGTGAAACCTTGGTGGTTTTGAGGCTGCTCCTCTGGTGGGATTGTGGCCCCTGTTGCTGGTGTGGGTCCAAAATCATGGCCCAGGACAACGGTGGCAGGTGGGCCTCCATGCGATTGGCTGGGGGCCTGTTCTGGCAGCCCTTGCAAGGGAAAGAGAGATTTTGTGGACCTCTTGAACGGCTGCTTGTTTTTTTGGACGTCTTTCAAGCATTTGGCTTTTTGCTCCCTGTGAATACTGGGCGTGCCGGTTCTGTCTGCATGCATTCATGAGCACAGAGGTGGTGCCCAGATCTGGCTGCAGCCACATCCCTGCCTAAGCAGCCCTCCATCAGGAGAGAGAGTCAGCCTCCGCTGATGGCTCAGGCGCACGCCCCTTCTGTGGGAGATGCGTAGCACCGCCCTTGCAGCTTGGCTTGTTGACTGACAGGAGGAGGGCTGAGCCAGGCCCTTTGCACAGGCCCTAGAACTCCTGCTGGAGGTTTCCCAGCCATGCCGGCCTGCCCATTGCCGCGATCTGGATGGAGCTGCGTTGTGGGGGCGGCTCCAGCTGCATCGATCCCCGTAAGGCCGGTTGGGTAAGGTGCTTCTCCGGCAGCCGGGCCAGTGCAAGAGGCAGCGTGTTGTGAGGGGACCCTGGGGCACCCAGTGGCAGTCCTGACCAGGTACGTGTTAATTTGACTTGTCCTTTCAGGCAGCTGGACTTCTGTCCCCTCCTTGCCGCGAGGCCTGATTAGTGGGGTAGTTCAAGGGACCTGTCAGGGCCACAGAGAGCATCTGATTGCATGAAGAAGGTCCCAGGTTAAATCCCCGGCCTCCCCAGTCAGAGGGAACAGGGAGCTCCCGGAGAGCCCCTGCCAGTGCCGTTGGGAAGAATGAACGTGAAGGCCTGATTCGGTGTAAAGCAACCTGGGTGCTCATGCCCCTGGTTTCCACAGTCCTGCAGCTGTGTGAGGCCGAGGGCTTCCAGGAAAGCAAGTGAAAAAGGGTCAGCTTGGATCTACGATGTCTTCTGTCCACTCTGGGAGATGTTTTTTTGGATGTCTGGAGAGTGTTGCCTGCTCAGAATTGCTGAAATAAGGAGGGATGTTTTTGGGCCAGGGCGTGTGTCCTTTACGGCCAGTAATTAGCGCTGCCAGGTGGCCCAGGAGTCTTAATTACAGGCTTAGCAGCACTTTGGGTGGCTCCTTCATGCCGCGGATGTCACAGGAGAGACCAGCTAGACTAGCAGCTTATCGTGGCCGTTGTCTGCGAATGAGAAAGCAAGCTGGCAGGTGGGCAGGCCTTAGTGTGGGATCTCTTTCCAAAAACTGGCCGGGGCACCTGAGCTGTCCCTCTCGTCGTGGAGGGTGGAGGAAACGCAAACTCGAGCTCTCATTCGGGAGCTGGAGGCTGCCGCTCCGTGGCAGAGCCGTCTCACCTGCAGAAGGCCTTGAGGTCGAGCCTCGCCTCTCCTCGGCCTCTTGAGTGCCGGAAGGGCTGGAATGACCTTTCTGTGCCTGCTAGTCGGAGTGGACAGTCCCCAGGTGGTGTGACCCTCTCTGAGGCTGATCCAGAGGATCTGTGCTGGGTTGGGCTTTCTTATTTATGTTGGGGGGCGTGTGGAACGGCACTTACAGTACTGGACTAGGGTCTGAGAGACCTGGGTTTGAATCTCCTGCACCCCGTGAAGTTGCTGGGGGTGTCCTGAGGCCAGTCATACCCTCTCAGCCCCACAGGGATGTTGTGAGATAAAAACGAGGCGTGCCCTGTAAGCTGCTGGGGTTCCCACACAGCTCTGGTGGTGGTGGGGAGCTCTTTCTTCCTCCTTAGCAGAGCTCTGAGCCCCTTTGGTCTCTCCTCTAGTTTTTAAAGGCTGTTCCCTGCAGCAAACTCTTTGAAAGCCCAGCCAGTAGTTTGGCCCTTTGCATGCCTTTTTCTCTCACGGGCCAAGATGTGGGCAGAGAGGGTGCACCCCAGGCCTCTCACAGGCACACCCAGGTCTCCCCTGAGGCATCCCCCTGCTTTAGAAGAGCGGAGGGGGCTCTCTGAGAGCCTGCCCCCTGCTGGCCACAACAGGATCTTTGCCTGGTCCGGTCTAGGGTGCCAGTTTTCTTTTTCTGTTTTGTAAGCCTGAGTTGGAAAGCTTCCCTTTGTGGAAGTGTTGGTTTTCATTGGCAAGGAATGCCCCAAGCGGAAAGGAGGTTGTTGCTTTAGGCTTTCTCTGGCTCCCTTGCTTACTCGGCCGGAATATTTTTGCAGCCGGGGTGGCTGCTGGTGGGAAATGGAAAGAGAGCTTGTAGCGGCAGGAAAGAGCTCACAGCACAGAGCTGAAACAGCAAATGTTTTAAACACACAAGCCAGTTTTTCGGCTGTGAAAATCTGCTGTGGGGAAGCAGGAGGGGACCCTGGGAAATCCCTTGTGCTTCACTGGCCTGCAGATGAGTCTGTCCAGATCGTTTTCCCCCAGACATACGGCAAGTGGGAGCAGGAAGGAATCTTTCCTGGATGTGGTTGGAAGGTGCAAGTGGGGGGGGGGGCTTCCTGCCCCATCTAGCTCCAGATCATGTTGCCAGGCGGATTAGCATAACAGGCCAATGCCTGGTTTGGGAAACCAACGCTGCCGGCCTCACCCAAAGGACTGTTTAGATTGCTACTGGAGTCCCCTGGGCATCAGACAAAGCCACCAGGGGGAGAGGCTTGTGGATGAGGGCCTGCTGCCTTAACAGCATGGTAAGTCCCGTGGGCCAAGGGAATGTTTGCCTGCCCACCTCTGTAAGACTCCTCCTTCTGCATTTCGACTCTCAGATGTTCACGGAAGTGGCAGGCGTTGCTTGCTGGGCTTGCTGAGGGTGGAAAGGAGCTGCTGGCCACTTGCCCTCCTTCCTTAGGCTTCTCTCGTGGTGCCTTGTGGGGAAGGCAAAGGGGTGGGGTGGCTGTGGCTCTTCTGGGTCCAGGCCCCCTTGATCCGGTTGGACTGAGCTGGCTGCTGTAGCAGAAAGGAGGAAGGATGTCTTGGTTGGGATTCCAGCGCCCTTCCTGCTTTCCACCGCATTCTCTCTCTCTCTCTCTCTCTCTCCCAGATAAACACACGCGCCTCTGCGGGAACGCAGCTCCCCGGCTGGCCGGCCGGCCGTTTGGCTTGGTGAATGAAAACAGCGGGTCTGACATGCCTGAGGCTTTCATCCCAGGTCCTTCCTATTTTTATCCTGACATTTTAAAACATGGAAGCAGACATGGTTGCGTTTGGGTTGTGTGTTTTTAAAGAGCTCAGTTTAGAACCCGAAATGCTCTGATGACAGCCTCGCAGACCGTGGCCTGCCAGTGAGCGTGGGCTTCCTCTCCTTCGGCCGAAGCATCCATGTGTCCTTGGACTAGCGCAGGTTGGCTTGTCTGACCCGCCTGATGGCAACATGGCTGGTTATAAGTGGCCGCTGAGGGGTGGGGTCTGATGCTGCTGGCCCTGGCCCATGCCTAGCGCTCCGAGAGGGGCAGGCTGACGGAGCCTGATGCTGGCTCAGGACTTGCAAGGGCCCTTTCGGCTCCCTCCCTGGACGGCATGTAGGAGCAGCTGGAGCAGCTGCCTTGGCAGGCCGGTTGGCATCTGCACAGGGGCGTGGCCTGATGTTTGAGCAGCATTAGTGCATGGGCTGAATACTTGAAACAGCCTCCCAAATCTCTCCCTCCCCCTCCTCTGGGAGTTTTCAGAGAGGAACTGACAAGTCGGGGTATATTGCGGGGGGGGGGGGCGTGCTACAGGCTCTCTTCTATGGTTAGGTTTCTGCATGATTTTTTAAATGTTATCTCAGGAACTACAACGATAATATCTCTGACAAGTAGGCATCCAGTCAGCACCAAGAGACTTTGCAGTAGCATCGTTTGCGTTACGTTTGCTCCAGAGTGGAGATGCGATTGGAAGTAGAAGGCTGGCGGGTCTGAGGCTCCGGGGCTGCTGAGGCCGGGTGGTTTGCCCACAGAGGGCTGCGGTTCGGGGTCTGGAGGTCGAGGCGTGGGGGGAAGCCTGTTTCCGAGACTCAGGCCTTGGGGAGTCTCTGCTCGGCCGAGCGTCTGGTGCCAGGCTGGAGGGACCTCCAGGGGGCCGGCCTTGGAAGGAGGCTGCAGTGCAAGAGTTGTGTGCCTCCGTCTGGGGGCCGGGGTGAGCACAGGCCGGGCTCCTCTCTGTTCACGCTCTTGCTCTGCTGGGGAGCAGCTGTCCTGGCTAAAAATAATTCCTTTGGAGCTGTCAGCAGCCATCATGTGAGCAAGCAGCTTGATTTTGCTATCTCTGCACTGCTGCTTTGATGTCCTTGGGATCACTTTGTGCCGGGAAATGGCCATTGCGTGTGGTGTTTTGAAAGGGGGCTGAGCAGCGTGGGATGGGGGGGCAGCATTTCCCCACTCCCTTTCCCCTTCAGCCCGGGCTGCGTTCTCCAAGGATGAGCTGAGGTGTGTATTCTTTGGCAGCTGGGGTATGTTTGGTTTTAGGTTAGGGTTCTGTCTCTTCGCTCTACCAGCTCCCCTTCTGGAGACCTGGCTGGCCCAGGCTATCTGGTCAGGCCCGAGACCTCCGAGGCAGCTGGACCAGTCTGCTCCTTCCCCGGAAGGCTTCTGCACCCCTCTCCTTGCCTGGCCAGCCGCTTCCTTGACGCTTCTGTGCTTTGAGCCCTGGAAGCACAAGTGCTGCCCTCTTGGAGGGGCTGCTTCCGTAGCCAAGGGAGGGGAAGGGACTCTCCCCAGCGGAGGCCTTTGGGAGGCAGAATTCCTTGACGGGGCTGCTGGCTGGGGGCCAAGATTCCGACGAGCCCTTTGGGAGGAGATGCTCCTGGCTTCAGCATGGTGTAGGGCCTGGAGTGTTTGATTCGGAGCTGGGAGAAGCAGGGTCTCATTCCTGCTCTGCCTGCCACGGAAGCTTGCTGGATGGCCTTGGGCCAGTTGTACACCCTCAGCCAATCCTACCTCACAGGGTTGTTGTTGCGATGATGGAAGCAGGGAGGGGAGAATTATGTGAGCCATCCTCAGGGCCCACTGGAGAGGCACACGGGCTACGAAGGAAGCAAACAGAGGCCCCTTCCTGGCTGCCCGGGCGACAGAGTGGCCGAGGCCCTTTTGGCTCTGGTTTTGAACTCTCTGAGCCGACTCGCAGGGAGCGATTCAAAGTGCTGGAAGGGCTGCCTGCCGCTAGGGGGTTGCTTCCGCTCCTGCAAGTCTTGTCCCAGGCCCACCAATGGAATGGCCTATCGGGGCAGGTTCCTGGCACCCCTCGCTGTTGCCTGGCCCTGGGTCTTCTTCGCTTGCAGCCCTGTTTGTTCGGCTCCTGCTTGTCTTAACGAGCCACAGTCCGCTTGTCCCCTCCAGCCCCGGGGCCTGCTGTGGATGGCCTTGGGCAGGATCCCTTTCCTTCCTCACGCAGTCACTGCCGTGCTGCCCCCCCCTGTAGGGAAGGCTAGCCCAGAAGCCCCCTGCGTGTCGGGTGGGCTCTGCCCTCCTGAAGTACCTGGCTGAGTGGGGCTGGAGAGCCTGGCCTCGGGCGGCCTCTGCTTGCATGGCTGAGGCAGCCCCAAAGCATGTTTCCCCTTTAGCCTGGGCTCCTGGCTTGGAGAAGCGGAGTGTTGACGAGTTCAGATCAGGCCTTGTGCTCTTAGGGAGGCAGCCCACAGGTGCATGGGGGTGAGGAGGGCGGAGCACTCAAGGTTTGTGCTTGGCATTGGCCGTGACTCGTGGCTGTCCGTCCCTGTCCTGCCGCGTGGGGACCAGCTGCTTTTCCCCTGGTGGCTTCTGCAGCCTCACTTGTTCTCTGCACCTTGAGGCAAGGCGAACCTTCCTTCAGGGGCTGCTGATGGCTCTTGGTGCTGCAGGGGCTGTTGTCTGAGTGATCTCTGGGGTCTTGGCTGGGCCATAGAAACGGGGCCTGGTCTGGGGCACTAAAGGCACACTGGTTGATTTGTTTTTATTCGTACCTCACTTTTTGGGTGACGGTGCTTCTCAAGGTGGTTCTGGCCAGTTGCAAGGGAGTCGTGCTCCAGTCCTTAGTCCACGGGTGTTGGGGGGGGGGGAAACGATTGGATTGGTCATTTGTTTGCAGTGGAGACCCCCACCCCACCCTACTCTTCAGTTGCGGGCCTTTTTCCAGGGAAGAAAGCAAATCTTCCTTCCGTGGGAAGGGGGGTACTTTTCTGTGCTAAGGAATCCAGGCTGCAGTGGGGCTAAGAAAATGCAGCCCCAGCCCCTCCCTCCCATGGCTGGGGTGTGTAGGTGGGAGCCCCAGCAGAGAGGCAAGGATCCCTTGAGCGCCCCAGCTGCCCTGCTGAGGCATGCACCTTGAGATGGAAAGGCAGAGAATGCGCCTTGGCAGGCTCCGAGAGCCGGGTGGACCCGTTCCAGGAGAGGGAAGCGTCTGGGGCTGGATGCCAGGTAGACGAGGAAGGGCTGTGGCTAGCAGCATAACGATTGCATATTTGTGCACATTTGTGCATTGGGCAGAATTCAGTTGTGGCTGGCTGGCTGGCCTGGCCTGGCAAGTGTCTAGGTGGAAGGTGAAGTTCTCTGCCCTGCTGAGCGTCCCTTCCCTGCTCCCTTGCGCTCTCCTCCCCGGTGCTCTGGCCTGGCCTCCTCCCTCCTCAGCTGCGCCTGCCACAGAGGCCAAGCTGCAGAGGAGCCCTGGCTGGCCAAGCCCTTCTGAGTGGGTGTGGGGTGGCCTTGCAGCTGTGTTCAGAACCCGTGGACTTCTGGGAGCCCCTTCTGGGTGCTCCACCCGTCACTTCCTTCTGTGGCTGCTTAGGAGGCTGACCCCAAGCCATGCAGAGTGCAGCTCGCAGGAATTTCTGGCCGCTGGCTGCCAAGTGCAGCGTCCCCTTCTTGCCAAGTTCATGAAGCTTCACATAGTGGGCAGATGATGTAGACGCGCTCTCTTGCATCCGATGAAGTGGGTTCTGGCGTGCAGAAGCTGCTGCCGGAAGAAACCTGCCTGTGTTTCGGGAACCACCCATGTGATTCCCTGTTGTTTGCCTTGCAGTTGTCTCACTGAGTTGTCTGTTTGGAATGTATTATTCAAGGTGTTTTGTCCCTCTGCTGCTGCAATGCTCCTTCCTTTGGTTGAAGCGCCTGGAACGGTGAGGCTCCAGACCGTCTGGGCCAAACCCTGAGATTCTTCACAGAAGAAATGTAAGTTTTGGCAAGAAAGGTGCCGTGGCTGCAGTCCGCGGACTTCATGCCGCTCGTTTCTCCCGTAAAATGGCCGGGTTGGAGCCCAGGAGTGCCTCAGAGGCCACCAGGCATTTCGGGAAGTGAGCTTTGGAGAGCCTTTGTTGGGTAGGATGATCATAGGGTGCCTTCCAGGGTTCCTAGAGCGGTTGCGCGAAGTCTGGGAAGGCTTTTGGCTGATGGGGGCCGTGGCTAGTTGGGAAGATGACGCCCGGTGGGGGAAGGAGGGGGGCGGATTTTGAGGAATTTCCCATTTTTCCTGGGCAAGAACTGGAACTTCCAGTCAACACAGAGAGAGACAGTGAAATGTTCTCCTTTTAGAACGAATAAAATGCTTTGAAAGGGAATGTCGAGGGTGACGATTTTATGTAAGGCAGCCGATAGCACTAGCAAATAATACTCCCTGTATATTCTTTGGCCTGTACAACTCATTCCCAAGCATTCATTGCAAGAACGCGACTCATGTGTCCGCAGTTAACATGCTCAAGTGTGCATGATGGTCATGAAGAGGTCACTGTGTTTTGAAGTTTAATGACCTCAATACCCAGAGATGTTGCTAGGTTTGTGTTGAGTGGATGGGCTTGTTTCTGGTGGTCAGGTAGATTCACGGAGGATGCTGGCTGAGAGGAACCTCCACATTCAGAGGCATTAAATCTCTGAATCCCACAGCCAGGCGGCAACATCAGAGGAAAGCCCCGGCCTCTATGCCCTGTTGTGAACCTCCCGAGGAATTGATTGACCTCTCTGTGTGAGCCAGGATGCCGGATGGGCCCCTGGTCTGATCCTAGAGGGTTCTTCTGAGGTTCTTATGTCCTGCCCAATTAACACCCTTTCTTTACTACAAGATCTGTTTTCTGTGTCAACTTTCCTTCCTTCCTGGCAAAACCTAAGGCGCGCGTTGCCGGAGGATGCAGCCGGTTGCAATTCTCTCCCCTTGGTATTGGCTATAGTTGCAATTTTGCTTGTAGTAACCAAAGATTTTTACTGTTAAGTAAATAAATAAGCCACATGGTACAAATGTTTGTGCCAAGTTATTGTTGATGTGGTTCATGATGCTGAAGCAGTGAAATAAGTTTAGGCTTCATAAGTTAATATGGAATGTTTTTCCCTCCCTCCTGGGAGGAACCACCCTCTGGTTCACAACTGCACCACGCACTGCCAGGGTGGTGGTATACCCAGTTGGGGCTCCCCAAGTAATATGGGGATTATCCCATATCCAGTTGGAAGGACTGGACCGCTTCCTCTGTGAGGTTTATCCTCACCGGCCAAGCTTCAGGGGGTCTGTCTGGGTAGGCCAGCTGAAGGGGCAACGTCTGCCGTAATGCCGTGTTTCCAAGGGAGTTCTGCGTTTGACCTTGCGCCAGGAAGCCGGGCAGAGGCTTCCAGCGAATTAATTCATGGGGAATCCCGCATGGTGTAATGGCTAAAGGAGGGCGGAGAAACTGGGCTGGATTCTGCACTCCTTCCACATGCAGCCAGCTGGGTGACCTTGGGCCAGTCCTCTTAGAGTTGTCCCCGCAGAGCAATTCTCTTAGAGCTCTCCCGGCTCTACCTGCCTCACCGGCAAAAACCGTAAGCCTTCCCCGTCACTTGTGCTGAAGCTCTCTGTGCCTCTCTGTTTCTGTCACGGTTCTCAGTGCAGAAAGTAAATGTGGCACAGAGTTGCCCTGACCTGCTTGTCTCTTCCCCCTGCAGGTAATCCCGCGGTGAGCTGCCCCTGAATCCGACCCAGAATGGCCAGCGCTTCCGTCAAAGTGGCTGTCCGGGTGCGGCCCTTCAATGCCCGAGAAATCAGCCGCGATGCCAGATGTGTGATTCAGATGCAGGGGAAAAGCACCTGTAAGTTCCCTCCCCCCTAGGGGGCTCCCCCCTTTGGGGTCAAGGGAGGGGAGGAAAAGCCACACGAGGGGAGGGACGTCTCTGTCTGAAGCGCAGGACAAAGGAGGCATTAACCACAGAGTTCCCTGTGTGATGACGGCCTGTTCAGTGGGGATGGCTGGAGCAGGGCTGAAGGTGCCCTGAAGGTCCCCTCAGCCCTTGGGGGTGGCTGCGGAGGATTCACCTCTTTCCATGGGAGGCTGTTCATGCCAGGGGGGCTGAGGCTCAGACCACCGTTCCCTTGCCAGAACGCAGGCAGTGTCGAATTCCTCCCCAACGTGCATCAGGAGGAAGGGGCTTCTTCCCAGCCGTCTGATTAGCCGTCTGGCCAGTGAGACAGCCCGTTTGGAAGGCAGGGAGGGCACAGGCCTGGGCTACTGGAATGTGCTCCACATTGGGCAGCTCTTGAAGAGAACCCAGAAATTGCCTCGTCATTTTTGGGGGGGGGGGGCTAGACTGTGGGGGTCATGTCCTGCCATCTTGGAACAGCTCCACTAGACCTAGGAACAAGCTGCCGCCAGTCGACGATGCTCTAGGGCCGAGCACCAGCAAGCCCAGTCTCCGGGCAACCCCCTGCCAGCTGTGCATGTGAAAATTATCTAGTGAGGAGGGGGGAAACCGGGGAGGGCGAGGACTCCTGCCTGCTGACTTAATGGAGCCTGCAGACTTTTGTTCTAGACGGTGTCCCAGAGACACTCCGAGAGGAAGTTTTGGGTGGAGAATCCTGCTCAGAGGCTTTGATGGGATTTTGGCTGGCTGTGCGGATTTTACAGCTTATCAAAACAGGAGTGCGCTAACATCTTTGGGATTCATGAACTTGAATTAATGATGCTGCTGGGTAATGGGAGCGGCAGACTTAGTGTCTGTCAGAGTCCTGGTGCTTTTGTGTCAGTCAATATATGCTCACTGCCAGAAACTTGTTCTCCTTCAAAGTCTGCAGAACTGTGTGAATACAAACCAACTTTCTGCCTAAAATCTCCGCTGCCTTTGCTGAGAAGGAGCCGCTTTCTCTACCAGGAAAAGCCACGGGGTTCTTCTCTGTCCCATCCCCCTCCCGCCCTGCTGGGGCTGGCCTCTGAAGCGAAGAAGCTGGGCCACGCGGTCGGGCTGGCCGGCCCAGGGGCTGTTTGTCCTTCTCTATATTTAGCCCTGCAGCCACGGAGAGGCCTTCCCAGGGGGTGGGCTCTTTCCCACAGCACGGCCTGTGGATCTGGAGTCAGGAAAGGACGCCGCCACCACCCCCCTCCCCAAAGGCATCATCCCGGGGCATATGTGCCCCCCCTCCCCCGCAGAGAGCTGCTTCAGACCTGCAGCTATGGGAGCGATGCCTGGAATGCTGCTCCCCCCCCTCCAGCCCTGCTGCTCTTTGATCGGCCCTGGGAGGATGCGGGTTTCCTCGAAGGCCTCTGCGATGTTTGTCTTTCTCTTCTGACCACTTCCTCTCCCACAGCCTCCGCTCTGATAGGGCCCGTTATGGGCTGGCTGTAGAGGAGCTCCCCTTTTGTTGCAGCAGGCTCAGAGTAGACCCTAGACTGGTGCAGCCTGCAAGAGCCAAAGTAACACAGGAGCCACCCAGCCAGCAGGCAGCACGGACCCCCTCCCCCAAAAGCAGCCCCTTGGTCGACCACACAATAATCTTTTCCTGAAAGATAAAAGGAAATTGCTACTTGCTGCTGTGGGATGGCAGCTGAATTTCCTCCAGCCGGGCTGGATTCTGGAGATTTTTGGTGCGTTTGGGGGGGGGGGGTCACTTGGGCATGAAATTGGGGTCACTGTGGGGAGGCAGGTAGTTGTGAGTTCCTGCATTGTGCAGGGGGTTGGACTAGATGACCCTGGAGATCCTTTCCTACTCTGTGATTCTGTGATCTCCTTTGTGGATCCTTGAGCAAGGAGGTTGTCGGCTGCACCCCGGAGGAGGTGGCGTGGCTCTGTCCGTGCCCCGGTTGCTGGGTGAAGGAGCAGCCCTGGCTTGCCTTCCGAGTGGCTAAGAGGGGTCAGCCCCTGCTGTGTGGATTGGCGCTCCACCTGACCCAGAGATGGGAAGGCCGCCTGGGCCGAGCTGCTCCCAGCCCACCCTTGCAGCTTCCCTCCAGAAAGAGCCCGCTCCAGTGCTGCCAGTGGGTTGCCAGCCAGTGCTTTGCCGTCTGGTCCCACCGCTTTTTGGCTGCCTGCCCAATCCTGCATGAATGGGACACATGTCTGCGCAGGAACAGCAACCCTTCTGTGCACGCTGGGGGTGTGGGGAGGCCCACCACTTAACCCCTCGTGTGCCACCTGCAACAGGGAGCGTGAACGGCCTGCTCCCATGGAGAGCACCCACCCACCCACCCACTCCTTGCGGAGCGGGCCCCAGGGATGTGACGTCTTCTGCTTGAACTGTCCCAGGAGGGTTTCCAGAGATCCGGACTGGTCTGCTGGGCTCAGGTGCTTCTGAAATAGCACCCCCTGGTGGCTGACTCAAGCAACAGGACAACAGGCCACCTTCACACTTGGTTTAAAATGCCTCTGGGCACATGCAGAGTACATTTCCCTCGACAACCCTCAACCTCTTATTCTTTGCCCTCCAGGTCAAAGGGGTCCAGAGGGTCTGAAGGGGTGCTGGTCTGCAGTAGAACAACTGGATTGGTGCCCAGGAGCACCTCAGAGACCAAGGAGAGGTTGAGAACGAAAAAGCTTTTGGGAACCGGAGCTCCTTCATTAGAGATCCAAAATATCAGCTTCGGATCAGGGGGAAGGGTGTGGCTTCAGGCAGGTGGGGGTCTTGGAGCCTCTGGGAAGAGAGGGACTTTCCTGCCTGGGGCCCAGGCTCGGTGGGGATGCCTTTGGCTCACCCGGAAGCAGACGGGTGCCAGCTGAGCACCAAGGACAGTGCACCCCACAGTCCTGCTTTAAGTCTGTTACTTCCTTTCCCCCCTTCACCCTGTCCCCATCTGTCCAAGCCCCTGTTCGGGGGGGGGGGAGGTCTGAACACGTGAAAAAATAAGTGAAGGGGGGGTGGCTGTGGCTTGCAGGGAGAAGCCCCAGGATCATCTCCAGTCGGTGACGGGGAAGACCTCCTCCTGAGCAGGCATTGCATTTGCCTGGGCCATTTGTATCCCCCTAACGCTCCAGGCTGGCCCGACCATGCCAGAGGTGGCGAGCCAAGCAAGACTGACCCCAAGGAAGACTGGGGCGGGTCTGCAGAGGGAGGCCGGGACAAACCACCCCAGGCAAACCTGCCTGGGTGGACCTTTGTGGGTCTTGACCGCTCAGACGTTACGCTGCATGTTCTGCATGCCCTGCCTTTCTCCTGGCACGGCCTGGCCTCAGGGCAGGGGACAACCCTCAACAGGACGCAGAAGTTTTAAGGCGAAATTAATGCACATGGCAAACAAACAATTTAAAAAAGAAAACAAAACAGAGTTAAGGGATGGGGTTGACCAGTTTGGCCTGTCCTATAGGCTGCCTTTTCAGTAGTTCTGCCCTGTGGAAGGAGGCCCAGAAGTCAGAGAGGGGGCAGAGCAGGGGAAGATGCCCAGAGCCTGAAGAGCAGGGGAGCCCTGTGCGGAGGAGTGGGGCTGCTGCCTGCAGCTGAAAGGACCAGGGAGCAGCTGCTGGGAGAGACCCAGAGGCTGCCAGCGTAGGCTAGCCAACACTGCCGTCCTGACAGGGGGGGGGGTAGATGGAGCTGGTTTCCAGCTAGGAAGAAGCCCCCTCCTGTGTGAGTGAGTCTGGCTGCAGTCTTCTGGCCAGGGGGGGCGCTCTCTCCAGCTGAGGCTGGCCGCTAAAAGGAACCTCTGTCATGACTTTGCTGGTGAAGAATGCCAGGGGAAAAGGCCAACGGCATCCATTCAAAGACCGGCACAGGAAAGCGGGTGGGCAGAGGAGTCACAGCCGTCCTGTGGGTTAGCCGAGGCTGGCTGTTGCCTCTCTCTTGCATCTGCCCCTCCTCTTTTGGCATGCCCTGAGACTCCATGCAAGGGCAGGCTGGAGTCGTCTCTTTTTGTCTGGGCCGCCTCTAGCGCCTCATCCGCATTGTTCTCCTCTCTGCAGGTATCACCAATCCCAAGCAGGCAAAAGATGCCCCCAAGAACTTCACCTTTGATTACTCCTACTGGTCTCATACCTCTGTGAGTGGGCTGGGAGGGAGCGGTGCTGGGGGTGGGGTGATTAAAAAACCATCAAGGGGAGGCCTTGGCTGAGGCCAAGATCTTGCTGGTACAGCCTGTGAGCTGAGGGAGAGCTGGGCGGGCTTGGTGCCCTGGGCAGAGGAGAGGAGAGGAGAGGAGAGGGAGCCTGCAGCCCACAGGGCCCCCTGGCCATAACAGCTCTCCCTCCTAGGAGGAGGACCCCAGTTTTGCTTCCCAGTGGCAAGTCTACAAAGATATTGGGGAGGAAATGCTGCTTCATGCCTTTGAGGGCTACAACGTTTGCATCTTTGCCTACGGGCAGACGGGAGCTGGCAAGTCTTACACCATGATGGGCAAGCAGGAGACCGGCCACCAAGGCATCATTCCTCAGGTTCGTGTGTGTGTGTGTGCGTGTGCATGTGTGCTGGACACAAGCCAGGTGGGTATTGGCAAGGGAGCCCGAGGGAGGCCGAGCTCTGTCAGAAGACAGGCCTCTCTCTTCCAGCGCTTATTGGGAGCGGCAGGGTGGGGAGGAGATTGCTTTGGGCGGCACATCCAGTTTCTCCTGGGCAACCGAGGGGGCGGGGGGGGGGGCTCCTCTCTGGCCAGGGCGGCTGGTGGCCCCCTGGAGACGCCTCTTCCGCCCAGGTTTGGCTTCACAGGGGCCTTTCCGAGGTGGGCCCTTGAGGAGTCGCATGCTTTTGTCCTAGCACAGGCCCATAAAAGTCCAGGCCACAATCAGAGCCTGTAAGTTTTCTAAGGAGCCAGACCAAATATTTCTGCTGCCCCAAATTATGCTGGCTGCCCCCCCCCCCACTAGAATGCGGTCGCTGCTGTGCTCTCTGGGGCCCAGGCTGTGGTGGGTGGGGGTCTGCAGCAGCTGGCCTCTCTGCCTGTCCTGCCGAGCACTTCAGAGCCTGCCTGCAGCCCCCCACAAGACCTCCCCCCTCTCTCCCCGTCTCTCTAGCTCTGCAGAGATCTTTTTGCCCAAGTGAATGAGAACGAGTGCCCCAACCTCTCCTACTCCGTGGAGGTAGGTGCCGGCCCCCTCCCTTCCTGGCCCCACCCGTATGCAGAGGGCCTCTTCTGCCACTTCCTCCCCGTCTCCTGCCGTTGCCCCAGGTGAGCTACATGGAGATCTACTGTGAGCGTGTGCGGGACCTCCTCAACCCCAAGAGCCGCGGGAACCTGCGTGTGCGGGAGCACCCCATCATGGGGCCCTACGTGGAAGACCTCTCCAAGCTCGCCGTCACCTCCTTCGAAGACATTGCTGACCTCATGGACTGCGGCAACAAAGCCAGGTGGGATCCCTTGCTGGCTGAGGGGGCCTTGGAGGGCAGGGGCTGCAGGGATCGGCAGGGCCGGCCTCCTCCCCTTCCTTGAGCCTGCATCTGGAGGAGGCTGACCCACGGCACTGCCCCCCGGGCTCTCCCTCATGCCAGGACTGTGGCGGCCACCAACATGAACGAGACGAGCAGCCGCTCCCATGCCGTGTTCACCATCGTATTCACGCAGCACCGCCACGATGAGCTCACGGGTCTCGACACAGAGAAGGTAAGGGGTCTTGGGGAGGGAGGGGCGCACGGTGCCCTCTGGGGCAGACACGTCATGGACACCATCCTGGCTTGCCCCTGTGCTGCTGGGCAGGCTTGTGCCCCCCCACCCCATTTGGGGCCGCTCAAAAGCAGCCAGGCACAGATTGGAGGGCAGGTTCAGACAGGAGAGCCTCAGGCCTTTTGGAGGCCTACGGTGGCCTCTCAGTCCCAATGGGACGTTGTCATAGGAGGGGCGGGAGGGAGCAGCTGGGGTGCTGGCCTGGGGTCTGGGAGACTTGGGTTCAGGTCCCCACTGTGGTTGGAAACCTCCTGTGTGACGTAGGGCCAGATATTGACTCTGGGCCCGGCCGACTCCACGGGCTGGTTGTTTTTTTTTAAGCAGAAGAAGGGGGGGAACATCCTTGTTCTCTTGAGCTCTTTGGAGGGAAGGGGGTGAGGGGGAAACGTATGTCAGCAATTCCTTCCCTTCTCTGGAGGACTCATGGCCTGGCTCTCCTGCCCCATTTCACCCCCCCCCAAGAGCCCTGTGAGGGAGGCTGACTTAAGAGCGAGGGGCTGGCCCAAGAGCCCCCAGCAGATTCTCATGGCAGAGCAGCAGGAAGGGTCTCCGAGGCTCCTTGGGGGGCCCATGTGGGGAGGGGGGAGAGCGTGGGGCTGGGCTGGCCACACCGGCTCCTCCCGGCAGGTCTGGCACTCTGCCATCTTCACTCCATGGGGGGGGGGGGGGTCTGTTCCTGGTTATCCATCGTGTCATGCAACGGAGGAGGCTCTCCCTCTCCCCCTCCCCCCCCACAATCTTCCAGGTCAGCAAGATCAGCCTGGTCGACCTGGCTGGGAGTGAGCGGGCGGACTCATCTGGGGCGAAAGGCATGCGGTTGAAGGTGAGCAGACAGCTGCAGGGCTCAGAACGGCCGTGCTTGGGGGGGGGCCTGGCTGAACGGGGGACAGGCTACTTGTAACCCCCTCCTCCTCTTCCTTTGATCCAGGAAGGGGCCAACATTAACAAATCCCTGACCACCCTGGGCAAAGTCATATCCGCATTGGCGGAGATGGTAAGCATTGCCCTTCTGGCTCTTGAGAGGCCTCTGGTCCGTGGCCCAATGTGCAGCGGGCTCTGCAGGGGCAGAACTGTCCCACTGGGCCTCCAGGAAAGATCAGGGGGGGCAAGACGCTCCCCCAGGAAGAAAACAGGTCTCTGAAATGCCGCGGAGAAGCACTTTGGGGGAAGGGGCTCGCCCTCTCCTGCAGAAGCCGTCAAGCCTTGCTGGCCCCACAGGGCTTGCCATGGGGAGTGGTGCTTTTCGTACCTCCCCCCCCCCTTGACGCTGCAGGAAGGAGGTCTCTGCTGTTCGCATCTCTTGTAGTTCTCACCCGCAACAAGGAGGGGAGTGGAGCGGGGCTGTCCACATGGGCACATCTGCCTGCTTCCTGGGCTCTGTCTTTGGATTGTGGCCCTTCCCTGAGCTGGAAGATTTGGGGGGCTGCTTTCTGCCAGGGGGTGTCCTTGCCTGCCCCCCCCATCTCTCCTCCCTCTTCCCACTTTGCCAGCAAAGCAACAAGAAAAAGAAATCTGAATTCATCCCTTACCGGGACTCGGTGCTCACGTGGCTGCTGAAGGAGAACTTGGGTGAGTGGGCCGGAGGGGCCGGGCGGATTCACACAATCCGGAAGGTTCTGGGGGTGCAGCAAGCAGAAAGGCCACCGGTGGGCGTGAGGGGCTTATCCAGTGATGCCGGGGGGGGGTGGGGGGAGTGGGCAAAGAGAACGCCTCCTCCCTCTCCTAAAACCGGAGACCTCAGGGGCATCCAGTGAGGTTGCTGGGCATGAGGTTCATGGGCTAGAGAGAGAGGTGCAGATGTAAGACCTGGATGGGAGTGGGAGGTCCTGCGTCCTTGAGGGGGTCCTGGATGATGCCCCTGAGCCCCCTGGTGCAGCTGGGGATGGTAGTCCTGCTCGATCAGGGAGTGGAGGGTTGACGTTCCCTCTGGGGTGGCCAGAGAGAGCCCAAACACCCCGGACACAGCACCCTTCACCCTTGAGCAGGGGGTGAGGGGGGGGGCGTATTTTTGTCCTGACTGCCCTGCTTGTGCTTCCTTGGGGGGGGGGAGGCAGTGGGAGAGCCTCTGCTGGGCATGAGGAAGGCCCCGGTTCAGGCAGAGCAGCTGCCAGTCTGCGGAGAACAGCCGCCCTTGGCCAACCAGTGGTCCCTGCTGTGTCTTCAGCCTCTCTTGTCTGTGCTCAGGAGGCAATTCCCGCACGGCCATGATCGCTGCCCTCAGCCCGGCAGACATCAACTACGAGGAGACGCTGAGCACCCTCCGGTGAGCGGGCAGAAGGGGAGCGGGTGGGCCCCCCGGAAAGAGCAGCCCCCCCCCCCTGAGCTGGCATAAGGGAAGGCAGCCCTCCCCTCACCCGCCTTCCTTCCTGGGCCCTCTGCCTCTCTCCCAGCTACGCCGACCGCGCCAAGCAGATCCGCTGCAACGCAGTCATCAACGAGGACCCCAACGCCCGGCTCATCCGGGAGCTCAAGGAAGAAGTGGCCAGGCTGCGGGACCTCCTCTCTGCCCAGGGCTTATCGGCCCCCGCCTATCCCGGTATGCGCACGGGGGGGGGGGGTTGGCTCCGAAGAGGGCCTTCTCAGGGGCAGCCCCTTGGTTACGGGCAGGAATGCTGGGCCCCCTTACTTTTGGTCTTCAGGAGGCAGCTGGATGGAGAGCGTTTGATTTAGGACTACATTTGTTTGTGGACAGCTCTAACTGAGCTTTCATACTGTCATCTTGTATGTGTTTGAGAATCATTCCCCTCTCAGCCCTCAGCGTAGATTTGGTTTCCTCAAGGAATGGCCCATCGGTGGGTGGAGAAGGGGGTGGCTTCTGACTGCGTCTCCATTTCAGGCTCAAAGCCCGAGGACCCAGGAGGTGGATGCGGCACCCCCCCCTCCCCTGCTGAGTCTGCAGCTGAATCACCCCTCACGCTCAATGGGGAGTCGGAGCCCTACTCCGGCGTGGAGGACGAGATTATCTGCACAGAGGAGGCCATGGAGAGGCTGCAGGTGAGAGAGAAGGAGGGGAAAGTACTGGTCTTATGCAGCCAAAAAAGTGCCTCCCGTGTCCATCTGGAAAGCTCACGGATAAATTTCCCCCCGCAAATTATTTGCCTGCCCTCCTCCCACCCCTCTTCCTCGGAAGTGATTCTGTATGTGGGCAAAAGGCCCCCATGGGGCCGGGGCTGGACCCCAGACGAATTCCTCCCTGGCGGTTCTTGCAGGAGACTGAAAAGATCATCGCTGAGCTCAATGAAACGTGGGAGGAGAAACTGCGCAAGACGGAGGCGATCCGGATGGAGCGGTGGGTGCTGCGGCCCCTCGTGTGTCTGCCGGGGACTGCCTTCCGTGTGCGTCTTGAAAGCGCCGGGCCCTGAAGCCTGAGGGAGAACTTGCTTCCTCGGGCCTCGGCGGGTGGCTGCCCCAGGCGGGAGGCAGAAGTCCGGGATGGCAGAACACGGCGCACGTGGGGGTGCTTGTTTGAAGAAGTGATGGGAGGCGGGCCAAGCCTGCCCTCAGGGGGCTCCCTCTGAGCCGTCCTCCCGGGCAGGCCTGTGGTGCTGAGGGGTCACGGCTGTTGTCTTTCCTGCAGAGAAGCACTCCTGGCAGAAATGGGCGTGGCTCTCCGGGAGGACGGGGGCACTGTAGGCGTCTTCTCTCCCAAGAAGGTATGCGCATGTAGCAGGGGGCACTCCCCGTGGCCAGCTACTCCCGCTTTCCTGAGGCACTTGGGGCGCTTCGTCTCGGGCGCCCCAAGATGTCTCTGACAGCGTGAGAGAGGATAAAAAATGTAGAAACCTTTTGGAAAAGATCGGTGCGTCTGAGGTAAATCAAAGATCCAGGAGCACCCTAAAGATGGAACGTCTCCTTCCAGATGAGCTCCTTGGGTCAGGACTTGGGTCAGGACTCAAGCTAGTCTGGAGACGTGTTGCTCCCCGCATGTCCCTCCTCCCCTGCTTGGCTGCAGCTGCCTATCCGCAGTCCAGGGCCTTTCAGACGTGTCTTTGTGGTGGTGGTGGGGGGGGGGCCCCAGGAACACAGTTGCTTCCCAGGAGTTCCAACACTGTGGGTAGATCTTGGGGGGGGGCACACGCCCTTGAAAATGGGCCACCTGTTAGCCACCTCGGAGACCCTGTGCCTTCTGTTGCATCTCCTTGTTGCTTCCACCTTGTTCCTGTATTGTGTGCAGACGCCACACCTGGTGAACTTGAATGAGGACCCCCTGATGTCCGAATGCCTCCTCTACCACATCAAGGATGGGGTCACCCGGTGAGAAGGGGCGGGCTGGGCAGGCTGGTGAGGATGGACACCACCCCCGACTGCCCCCTTGCTCTCTCTGGGGCCTGGGGCCTCATCTGGACCCCGCTTTCCTCCTGCTCCAGAGTCGGCCAGGAAAACGGGGACATCAAGCTAACCGGGCAGTTCATCAAGGAGCAGCACTGCCTCTTCCGCAGCATCACCACGGCGTCTGGAGAAGGTGGGCAGGGGGGCGAGGGAGCGGGTCACCATCTGAATGCTTTTCGGGATGGCTTAGAACGCTGACGTTTCCTCTCCCGTCTCTTGTGCTTGCGCGGAGCAGACGGGCCTGACTGCAGGGGAGTGTGCCAGCAGGTAGTAGTTGTTTGGTGGGTCGCTGGGCGCCTCCCTTCCTGCTGCCGCGTCAGGCCTGGGTTCGCAGCCCCAGGGCAAAGGCCGAACGGTGCCGGCACCCAAAGGCCTTCGCGAGAGAGGCGGGATTGAGCTCCGGCCCTCTCCCCTTTCAGTTGTTGTCACGCTGGAGCCGTGCGAGGGGGCAGAGACCTACGTCAACGGGAAGCAGGTGACGGAGTCGCTGGTGCTGAGATCAGGTAGGGGGTGGGCACCGGCCGGATGTCATTCCCCGGGCGCTAAAGCCTGAAGCAGGGCCTTCGAGGGCCTGGGCAGAGAGAGGCTCCTGTGTGGAAGGAAGACTCTTGGCGCTCTTTGGGAAGGCTCCCAGCATTTCTGACCCACCAGTTCTGCCTGGGGGCAGCGTGAGGCAGCCTCTGGGGATTGCAGAACGTGGGGCACCCCTGGAGGTGATGGGGTGAGCAACCTCAGGGGGAGGGTGAACAATTGTGGTGCCCTGGAGCGCTGACATCTTTGCCCCTCCCTGATGGGACGCTGCCCTGTGCCCCGCCGAGCAGGATCTTTCTCTCTTCAGGGAACCGAATTGTGATGGGCAAGAACCACGTCTTCCGTTTCAACCACCCGGAGCAGGCACGGATGGAGAGAGAGCGGAACCCCCCTCTGGAGAGCCAGCCGGAGCCCGTGGACTGGAACTTTGCCCAGCGGGAGCTGCTGGAGAAACAGGGCATCGACATCAAACTGGAGATGGAAAAGAGGTCTGTGTGTCTGTCTTTCGGGGGGGACCCTGCAAGCAGCAGGACTTGGGCCGGGGCCAGGATAGAGGCCTCGGCAGAAGGAAGCCCGGCTTGCCCTGCGACAGCCTGGGACCGAAGGCCAGAGGCCCCTCGACTGGCCATAGGGGAAGTTGGGGTTGGGGTCCCTTCCTGGTTTGGGAGGGGGGCTCTGGCCACCCCCATGCCCTTTGTGGGTTAGCCATTCACGAGATTGTCACATTGAATGCTGAGAGGAAAATTACCAGAACCAATGAGATGAAATTAATTCAAAAGAAATTCCGTCTAAACATCCGGAAGAGGTTCCTGACAGTCAGAGCAGTTTTTCAGTGGAACAGGCTTCCTCAGGAGGTGGAGGGTTCTCCATCTTTGGAAATCTTTATACATAGGCTGGAGAGCCATCTGACGGAGAGGCTGATTCTGTGAAGGTTCATGGGGGTGGCAGGTAGATCAGTGATAGGGTTTTGAGTGTCCTCCATGGTGCAGGGGGCTGGGCTAGATGACCCAGGAGGTGCCTTCCACTCTATGATTCAATGATTCCATGACCTTCTCCAGGGTTTTAATTTATTAGATTTTTCAGTTGCCACTTACCCAAAGGGCCTTGGGGCGATTTACATTAAACCCAGTAAAGTTAAAACCAATAAAATCTAATGAATAAATTTTATTAACCGGGCCATCCTGGGGCCAGGGACCTGCAGGGGGCCCCTGAACTGGAGAGGGAGGGGTTGTGAGAGGAGAGGCGGTCCCGTAGGTGGGAGGGTCCCTGACTTCAAAGGTGGACACCAACACTTCACTGGTGGCCAGGGTCGCGACCACGGTTTGGGAGTCCTATGAGCTGACCCTGGTGCTCCGTTCTGGGCCACCTGCAGTTTGAGGTGACAGTTGCATGGATGACGGTGGCCGGGCCTGACTCAGACACCGAAGGAGCCAGCTGTAGGCGGAGAAATGAGGCCTGTTTCCAGCAGGGGGGGGGCGCAGAGTCCAGCTGACCCTTGGCAGAGTCGGGCGGACACTCCAGCCAGGAGTTCAGACCATTATTCGCTTCCAAATAGATTCCCTCATGATAGACTCTTAACCTGCCCGCCTCTCTGCACATGCTTCCGGTCTTTTCCGCAGCCGCTCAGCTCGGCCTCCTGTCCTCAGAGCTTTGTCTTGTGTTTGGCTCGGAACCAGGGGAGGTTAGATAAGGATGTGGGGGAGCCACGCTCAGATCTCCCCTCTGCGGTGGATGTGGGCCAGGTGGCCTTGGGCCAGGCACACAAACTGCCTCTCCTGCCTGATCTCGCCTTGTTTTGGGGAGCTTTCAGGCAGCCTTTCATTCCTCCCAAGGGAAACCATTCCAATAAAAGCCTCCTCTTCCGTCAGTAAGAGTGCAAGCCTCCCTGCCCCGCCCCCATCAGTCCAGCTGGAAGGCCCCCAAGGAAGGAGGCCGGGCCTGGAAGAGGTCCAAGGACAGCCCCGTCTCGCCCCTGGGGCCAGGATCCTCTGCAAGGGCTGATACCTGCCATGCACAGATGCCTTGCAGTGATCCTTTTTGTTCTCCTGCCTCCCCCCCCCCCCCCCGTGCAGACTCCAAGACCTGGAGAGCCAGTATCGACGGGAGAAGGAGGAGGCTGACCTTCTGCTGGAGCAGCAAAGACTGGTAGGGATGGGTGTGCCAGCTGCTGTTCTTCAGGGAGGGGGCGGCTCCCTCGTGAGGCTCAGAGAAGCTGAGGCGTTCATTCTGAGTAGCAGTCTGCCGGGTGCCCAGCATGGCGTGGGGGTGGAGGCCAGCACAACCGTGTGTGATCACACCAGTGGTCAGTGTAGCTCAGGGGTCCAGCAGGCACCTTTGGAAATCTGACACAACCACAAAGCAGCCGTCACAGGAGGCAGAGCCAACTGCAGAAAGGCCGGGAGGGGGTTCTGTCCAGCGCTGTCCACAGCATCCTGTGGGAGACCAGACTCTGCCTTCACACAAGTCTCCCTGCGGAGCTAGTGAAGAAACATTCGGCCCAGACAGAAGCGCCGCCAACCCACCCACTCCCTTTTAGCAAGACTTGGCAGCAGTAAAGGCACCGTGTTGGGACTGTGGGTGGGGCATAGGGCCTGTGGACAGGGCTGTGGAGCGGAGGGGACCTGTCCTCACGCCAGCCCCTCCTCCTCTTCCTTCCTTCCTTCCTTCCTTCCTTCCTTCCTTCCTTCCTTCCTTCCTTCCTTCCTGCCTTCCTTCCTGCCTTCCTTCCTTCCTTCCATCCTGCCTTCCTGCCTTCCCCGGCAGTACGCAGACTCAGACAGTGGTGACGACTCAGACAAGCGCTCGTGTGAGGAGAGCTGGCGCCTCATTTCCTCGCTGCGGGAGAAGCTCCCCGCCACCAAAGTGCAAACCATCGTGCGCCGGTGTGGTCTGCCGAGCTCCGGCAAGAAGCGAGAGCCCTTGCGCGTGTACCAGATCCCGCAGCGCCGCCGGGTGGCCAAGGACCCCCGCTGGCTGACGCTGGCTGACCTCAAGATGCAAGCGGTGAAGGAGATCTGCTACGAGGTGGCGCTGAATGACTTCCGCCACGCCCGCCAGGAGATTGAGGCCATGAGCATCGTGAAGATGAAGGAACTGTGCCGGCTCTACGGGAAGCGCGATCCCAATGAGCGGGACAGCTGGCGGGCCGTGGCCCGGGACGTGTGGGACACGGTCGGGGTGGGCGAGGCAGACGGGACCATCGGCGGCGGCAGTGCCGGCGGGGGGAACGCCGATGGCCGGGCCGGCACCGACGTGGACGACCTGCGAGCTCACATTGACAAGCTGACGGATATCCTGCAAGAGGTGAAAATCCAGAACAACATGAAAGATGAAGAGATCCGCTCGCTCCGGGATCGGGTGGTCAAGATGGAGCGGGTCATCCCCATTTCTGCCCAGGTGAGCTGCTGAGTTGTCAAGCATATCCTGTGGCTTCACCCTCAGTGGGTGTCGGTGGAACGTGCCAGCAAGTCCCAGAGGACTCCTGGGAACCTTCAGAACTGGCCGGCCCTTGGCCGCCTCCGCACGGCACCCCCGGCCAAGTCCGAACCCGGCCTGGCCCTGCTTAGCGTCCGCGATGTGATGAGAGCGGTCCGAGGGGGCCTTCCACCAAGATCTGCACTGGGCCGGGCCCGGGAGAGGAAGTGTGGCCGCTGAGCCCTTCCCCTGGCTCTCAGTCTCAGGGCCAGACCCCGACCTGCCTCTTGCCCCGCAGCGAGAGGAACAGAAGCAGGCTCAGGCCCGGCGTGCCCAGGTCTCCAGGTTTGTGGGGGGCAGGGGGCAGACCTCCCGGCTGAGTGGGCAAGATGGCCCTTAATGGGCCGGGCGTCTGAGCCAGGGAGGTGGGTTGCTGTGTTGGCCCCAAGCAGTAGGACAAAGCAGAGTCCCCCTTGAAGCCCCGCAGTCCAGTCATGCTGAAGTGGGTTGCTTTTCAGGGTGCCTGGCGAGGGTCTTGTGCACTCACGGGCCGGCCTCTCCCCCTTCCCTTTGCCGCAGGAGGACGAAGACCTCGAGAACGAGTGGGGCTCCTTGCTGCTTGCCGAAGGCCTCGCAGTGGCGGACGGGGAGGCCGAGGAGCGGCCGGGCGGGGAGGCGGAAGTGGAGGCGGAGGCGGCCTCCTGCTACGACCGGGTCACCCGCCTGATGGAGAAGGACCCTGCCTTCCGGCGCGGACGCCTTCGCTGGCTCCGGCAGGAGCAAGCCCGACTCCAGAACCTGCAGCAGCAGCAGCTCAGCCGGTCCCTGCGCCGCAACCAGCCGCACAGCGCCGCCCCTGGCAAATTCATCCCCCCGCAGGACTGCAAGCTACGCTTCCCCTTCAAGAGTAACCCTCAGCACCGCTACTCCTGGGCCCCCAACTCTGGGTTCATGGTGGGGGGCGGCGGCGGCGGCGGGGAGAAGGAGCCGGGGGGCAGCGGCGAGGCCCCCCAGGCCCCGAGCCCAAAGCCCGCCCGTCACAGCAGCCCCCAGCCTCAGCAGAAGCGGGCGGCCCGCCCGGCCCGGCGCAACTCCCTGGAAGGCGGGCATCGGGGCAGGCGCGGACAGGGCCCGGAGCATTACCAGCCCCGCAAGCACAACTACTACCCCCGCCAGCACCAGCCGTACCCCCAGCACCGGCCCGGCAACCCCGAGGGCCAGACCCCCCCACGCATGCGCCGCCAGCGATCAGCACCCAACCTGCAGCAGGAGCGGGAAAGCACAGTGTGAGGGGGGGGGGAGTGTGGAGGCAGGAGCAGCCCCTGCCCCCCCCTCCCAGTTCAGCTGTTGGACTTGGGCCTCTCCCCCTGCAACCCAAAGGCAGGCAGAACACTTGGGGGGGGGGGGGGAGCAGAGCCTGCTGGGGACGGCAGGGGGAAGGGGCCCTGGACGCCAAAGATTTTAGGCTAAGGAATTCAGGTGCGGATTGCAGAGGTCTTGTGGCTGCTGGGATGGGATTGGGAGGCAGTGTTTTGATGTCTGTTAGAAGGAGGAAGCCGGGGGGGGGGGGTGGGCGGTGGGCTTGTGCCAAGAGGACTGTGGGTTGGAGGAAGTGCTGAAGGCCTGTGTGGGGGCAGTTGTGGGAGGAGGAGAGCGGAGTGTCTGGGCTGCAGCCCCGTTGGAGCCCCCCCCCCCCCCCCCGACTGTCTTGTGGCTGGCTTGGGTGGTTGTGTGTGCTTGGGGGGGGGGTGTTAAGTGTGGTGGAGGAAGAGTTCCCCCCTGGAGAGGTTGGCAACTTTTCCTTGCCCAGTGGGGGTTCCCGCCTGTCTGCTTCGGCGTGTCTTGTGGCCCTGGGGGGTGGCCTGACCCATGGCGGGGGGGGGGGGGGTAATCACTATGTGGCTCTGATGTGTTTCTGTGTCCAGAAAGGAAGCCAACTTCTACCGTCCCTCCAGAACATGGGTGCCCCCCCCAAGGCCCTGCTTTCTGTACGACCTCTGCCACAAAGGGGGGGGGCTCAGTGCTCATGGCCACGCCTCCCTGGGTGCGGAGGGGACCCCCCGCCTGGTGTATTCCTCCCCCTCCTATCCTGCTTGGGCTGAGTGGGGGGGGGGGGGGTCGGCCCAGATACATGGTTGCCAACTCTGGGTTTGCAAATGCTGGGAGGGGGGGTGCCTGGTGCCCTGGAGTTTAGCAGCCCATGAGAGTTGGGGGGTCCCTATGGGGGAGGCCAGGCTGGTTGGGCTCTACGTTTGGACTCCCTTTCTCCCCCAATAAAGGTGCCTGTCTGTGCCTCGCCTGCCTGCTCCCCTCGTCTTCCTTGGGGGGCGGGGTAGCAGCCCGGTGTTGCCGGCCCAGAAGCAGGGGGCCGCGGAGGGGGGGGGGTTGAGTCTTGAGGGCGCGGGGGGAGGGGGCTGCTCGCGGAATAGCGCCTGCCCGGGCGGAGCTTTGACAGGGTCCGCCCATTTCCTGGAGCGGGGCGCTTGCAGGGGAGGTCCCGGCAGACCCCCTCCCCACAGTACCCCGAGGCGGAAAAAGAAGACGGGCGCTTCATGCCCGTCTTCCCATCTCAAAACAACTGACAGGCGGACGCCCCTTCCCCACCAGGCTGGGCTGGGGGGAGCATTCGAAGAACTGAGCCTGGGCCCCCCAGGCATCATGGGAGATGGGAGGTATTTGTGGGGGAGGGGATAGACCCGGCTCTCTGGACACGTCTGAGTGCGTGACACGTGTCTGAGTGGCCCCTTGTCCGAGCGGCAGGCCCCTGCGCGTTCGTGCTCTCACTCGTGTACTCCGGTGCTCTGCACGTGCCCGAAGGCTGCCTCGCCGGAGCCCCGCCCGCGTGTCCCCTCCGCTCCCTCCCTCCGGGCCCGGCCCGGCCCCCTCGGAGGCGGCAGCCGCCTCCCGCCCTCCCTCCTTCCCCCCGGCGCCCCTCCGGCTCCTCGGACAGACGCATTCCGCGCGGCGCGGCAGGAGCAGCTCTTCGTCCGCCCCGTCCAAACAGTTCAGCCCAGCCCAGCCCAGCGCCCCGATGGAGCCGGCCGCCCTCGCGTCGCTGCTGCTGCTGCTGCTGCTGCCGCTGCTGCTCTTGCAGCTCAGCCGAGCCCAGGAGGACCCCCCGCCTGCCCCCGGCGGAGGCAACCACACCAGGTAGCCGCCCCCCTCCTCCTCCAGCACCGACGGCGGGCAGCCCGGCAAGGCCCCGTCCCCAGCATCCAGCCGCCGCCCGGGACCCCGCGCGCTGCTGCACATCTGGGAGGGATTAGACGGCGGGAGCTGCCAGCGGCCGAGGCGCGCCCGCCGGCCGGATTCCCGGAATTCTTGGAAGGGCCTCCGGAGCCACGACGGGGAGGGAAGGGGCCCTTTCGGCTCGGCGGGCGGGCGGGCGGGCGGGCTGCTGCCCCTGGACTCGCCCCTCCCGCTTCCTCTCTGCTCAGGCCCGTCTTCCACTGCGGGGGCGACTACACGGGAGACACCGGCTACATTGCCAGCGAGGGCTTTCCGGCCCACTACCCGTCCAGCAAGAAGTGCACCTGGACCATTACGGTAACTCGTAAGAGCAGCGTTGGGGGTCAGCCGCTACCGGGGCCCAGAGTTAAGCCAGAGTTACCAGGGGCGGCTTCTCCTCCCAGCTGAGAAGAATGGAGCACTCTGTGTGTGTTCAGAAACGCTGTGGCGTGCCAGTGTAGATTCTTGCCCTGGATCCCGGGATTGCATCCAGAATTCCCCCCCCCCCACACACACACATAAAAGAATCCCTCCTGCATCTGGCAAAGAGGAGCCACATCTGGGTTCGGAGAGAGCTGCCGCCTGGCTGTATCAAGGGTGGAATTCCTTCCATGAGTGAAGAACCGCCCTCCCGCCACAGCCCCTCAAGAGAATCCTCCCTGGACACAAGGAGAGGGGGGATTTCTGCTTGTTCTCTGCCTCTAAACATTGCATTTGCGAAACTGGGATCACAGGGATGGGCATGGAGCGGTGGGGCATGAGAATGCAGGAGGAGGGGTCCTGTGGGGGTCCTCCGCGGCCTGAGACAGACCCTTGGCCACCTGCTTGCTCCTCCAGGTGCCGGAGGGCCAGGTGGTCATGTTGTCTTTCAGGGTTTTCGATCTGGAGCCAGACCCGGTTTGTCGCTATGACTACCTGGACGTGTACAACGGACACCAGGCAGTGGAGGGGCAGCGGCTGGGCCGCTTCTGCGGCACCTTCCGCCCGGGGGCCATCCTCTCCACCAGCAACCGCATGATGCTGCAGATGGCCTCTGACGAGGGCACCGTCGGGCGGGGGTTCCTCGTCTGGTACAGTGGCGGGCTCCCTCACGTCAATGGTAAGGGGGGGGGCTTCCGAACCCACTGGCCGCCTGCCCAGGTTCCTCTTCTGGCTGGCGGCTTCCAGGGCCTGCGATCCGTCTTGCGAAATGCCCAGGAGCACAGGGGATGCTGGGAAAACAGGCCTTGGAGACCATTCATCAGGCCTTTCTGGTGTCCTGGGGGTGACAGCTGTGTGCGTCTGCAGCAGACATTTCCCTCTTTGCCCCCAGGTGACCCTGCTTAGCTGGCCTGAGAATTCTAGACAAATCTTGCTCTTGAGTAGTTACACAAAGTCCATGCAATGGATGATCCAGGAACGAGGTGTCTCTCTCTCTCTGCATTGGTGGGTGGAGAGAGATCTTGAAATGTCTTACCCAGCACCTGCTTGAAGGTGCACCTTGTCACCGTTGTTTGCCATTCGGTCTGGGGTAGCCGAGTCTCCAGTGTCATAAGAGGATCCTCCGTTTCCCCCACCCCCCTCCTTGCATCAGAACAAGTGGGACAATTCAAAGGGCCTGAAACCAGAGAAGGCCTTGCATGCAGGGGGAGGGGTGTGTCTACGAGGGGGGGGGGCTCATGATGCTACTGCAAACCCAGTGGCCAGGCCCTTTTCCACCAGTTGCTCTGGGGCTGCGGATGTGGGGTGCCCATCCTGGGGGTTCTGGAAACCGTGGGACTATGGGGAGGGGGAGCATGAGACTCCTGGAGACAACCTCCCCCTTTCGTAGCTGCAGCTCTTCTTGGGTGGGTGGGTGGGTGGAGGGCCTGGGAAGCATCTCGGTTGTGGTGAGGAAGGGCTGGAAGGGCCAAGGAGGATGGAAACGGGCCTGCCCCCAAAGACCCCCCCTCCCATCTGGACCGGGCCAGCTGATTGATTCTCGGTTCCCCCTGACCCTGCAGTTGGTCTAAGCTGGACTCTCCAGCGCTTGGTTCTCTAACCCATCATTAGCCAGAGCTTTGTGGTCTCCCAAATTGCTGTTTTGCTGGGCAGGGTTCTCTCCCTTGGGGGCTCTCCCTTGGGGGACAGACACACTGCAAGATCCTGGCCCAGCCTATCCCTCCCTCCCGCTCCCGTGGGGCTTTGGTGCAGGGAGGGGAAGCCCCACCTGCATCACGGCCCCGGTGGGGAGGGTGGGGCTGAAGACGGGCTTGGGTCGGGGGGGGGAAAGAGCCTATGCTGCAGACAGGGGTCCGGCTCCTGCCACAGAGTAAGGGGCCTGCGTGGTGGTGGTGGGGGAGGAGGGCAGCTGCAATCTGCACAGGAGCTGAGGTGCTTGTGTGAAAGCAGCTAGAGGGTTTTGTTCCAGAAGCCTGGATCTGTGCGTGTGTAACACATCCATTTGTGTGCCTCCTTGCGATGCGTGCAAAAGCCCTTGTGAGGGCTGGGGAATGCAGGGGCACTTCATCCGGGGAGGGGGCTCCGGACACAGAGCCATATCAGCAGCCCCCTCCCCACCCCACCCCCCTACGTGCTCTGTGCTTGAGCCGCCCGCAGGAGAATTCGTAGCTGTGCCGCTGTCCCTGCCTCCCCTTCCATCCTCCCTTTCTGGCCACAGAGAACCAGTTCTGCGGAGGGAAACTGGAGAAGCCGCAGGGCACCCTGAAGACCCCCAACTGGCCGGAGAGCGACTACCCGGCCGGCATCAGCTGCTCCTGGCACATCATTGCCCCAAAGGACAAGGTGAGGGGGAGCCCCACATTGCCCCCCCCCACACTGCTTGGTAGTCTATCCCGGCCTCCTCCTCCTCCTCGTGCGGGTGCCCTCGCCCCATGCCTTCAAGGGCATGACTCCTCCCTCCCCGCTGTCTCGCCCAGGTGGTGGCCTTGACCTTCGGGAAGTTTGACGTGGAGCCAGACACCTACTGCCGCTACGACTACGTGGCCGTGTTCAACGGGGCAGACCGGGATGACTCACGGCGAATTGGCAAGTTCTGCGGAGACCACTCCCCCAGGTAGGCTGACCCCCCCCCCTCCGTGGGCCAGAGGCTCCCTGGAAGCGGCTGCCTGCCCCCTGCACAGCCCTGGGGACAAGGCCCGCTCCCCCAGGGGCTGGAGGCTCCCCAGGGGCTTTTGCTTGGGGTATCCTTTGGCAGGAGCGTCTCTGGGCAGGGGCCTGGGGAGACTGGGCCGCAGAGCTGAGAGGAGCTGTGACTGTGACTCCCCTCGAAAGCCACCCAGGGGGCCTGTCCTGAGGGCTGCGGAGGGCAGAGACCTCCTCCTTGCCGTTTCCCTCTGCAGCCCCGTCCTCTCGGATGGGAACGAACTGCTGGTCCAGTTTGTCTCCGACCTCAGCGTCACGGCCGACGGCTTCTCGGCTTCCTACGTGGTGCGGAGCCGCAACGAGCTGGTGGACCAGGATATCGCCGAGCCCCCCCCACGCCGTGTCTTCCCGGGCACCAAGCCAGCAGAGCCGGGCAACAGACCTCCCCCGTCAAAGCCCAAGCCCACCAGCAAGCCCGCAGGACGCCCCAAATTGCCACCGGGCCGGAGGCCGAGACCCGACGGGGGAGCGCCCCCAGTGAGCAGCCCCAGTAAGAGCCCAGGGGGAGGCAAGCTGGGCTGCCAGAGGGGCCTGGGCAGAGGGGTGGGGCTGGGAGGGAGACAGGGAGTGCGTGACCCTCTCCCGTTTGGTGCCTGCAGATGACCTCACGTGCCCACCGCAGTGCCGCCGGACGGGAACGCTCCAGAGCAATTTCTGCACCAGCGATTTTGGTGAGATGTTTGGGTGCATGGAGGTGTGTGTGTGTGTGTGGGGGGGTCTGTTTCAGGGTATCTGGGTGTGGAGGGGAACCAATTTCAGAATCTCTAGTGCAGCAATGGATACATGCATGTATGCAACTCCCCGCCCTCTGCCCGGCGGGAGCCCCGAGGGAGGCCCCCGAATGCCCCCTTCCCTGTTGCTGGGCACCCAGGAGTTCATTCCACGGCTCCCTCTTCTCTTGGCTTGCGCAGTGATCACAGGGACGGTGAAAACAGCAGTACGAGGCGCTGGGAACAGAGTAACTGCCACTGTGCTGCTCACAAACACGTTTAAGGCGGGCACCCTGAGTCTCCCGGCCCCCGGAAGTGATGCCGTCCTCCATCTAGAAGTGCCTTGCAGACAGTGCCCCCTCCTCAAGAAAGGTGAGTGCCCAGCGGCCAGCAGAGAGCCTGCCCAATGGCTAGGCTGGGCCCTCAGCGCTTGGGATGCGCACGGGCCCAGCGGTGCTCCTATAGGGCTGCCTACCGAGCAGAGCTCTCTCCTGGGTCCGACCGGTTCCTGCCACTCCCCTCCCCTCCGATTAAATTATCAGGTGTTCTTTTCTGTGTGTGTAAATGGGAAGGCGGCATAGAAAGGCCGTAGCCCTTCCAGCAGGACTGCGGTGGGGGATTGAACGGATAAGATCCCACCCAGGGCAAGGCTTGGCTCAGAGGCCTGGCCGTCCCTGGCCTGGGCCGGCCTGAAGGGCTCCCTTCTGCCTCTGCAGGTGCCAGCTACGTCTTCATGGGCAAGGTGGGCGCTGACGGAGTGGGCCTCCTGCCGCCCGGGAGTTTCGTGGTTCCGTTCCGGCAGCCGCAGCAGCAGCTCCTCAGCAACTTCAGCAAGCGTCCTTGCCCTGCTCCAGCCGCCAGGAACCGGACCTGATCCTGGCTCCTCGGCCCACCGCTCTGCTTGTCTCTGCACGGGGGTGCCTCCCGTCCCCACGCGGCACGCTGTAGCCAATAAAAGGGGGAATCTTGCTGTGGGACTCCTGCTTCTCCCAGGTTCGCCCCCCACTCCATATGCCGCCGTTCTGCTCTTCTGTCCACACTGGGGGGGGGGGCATGCTCTGCCGGGCCTCCTTCCTGAGCACTGCACAACTGTGGGGCTTCGCTGGCCGGCCGGCCGGCCTCCACCCTCTGCATCACACCACGTTTTCTGCCCACACCCAGACAGGCTTCCTGCACGACTCCTGGGAAAAGGGCAGGGGGAAACTGGCCCAGGAGCTCAGCGGGTGCCAAGAAGGGGCAGTCCAGTTCCGATCAGGGCAAAAGGGGTGATGCCCTCACTATGCAGCATCCCTGCAGCAAATGGCTTCTGAATCAACCTGGAGCCCCCACAAAGCCCTCCCCCCAGTCCCCCGTGGCCAATATTGCCCCACTCTGATACACGGTGGCCTTCCCGAGTTGGATCCTTCCACGCCCCACGTGGTGGCTGGGCTGGAGTGCTGGGCCCTTGCTCTCTCCACAGGCGTTTGCCAGGCCACGGGTGGGGCATCTGGCCCTCTATGCCTGGCTGGACTGTAGCTCAAGCAGAGCTTCCTTGCTCCCGGTGCCTGAGCTCGGCAGGACAGTCGTAGAGCGTCTCCTGTCACCAGGGCCACAGGCAGGCGAGGCCGGTGCTTGCTTCAGAAGCCCCCCTCCCTGGGCTGGAGCAAGTCAGTGGGTGGGGGAGCCTCGGCTTGGGACCTCCAAGCCACGCCTGGGGGCTGCTGGGCTCCACCTCCCGAGCCCTTCCAGTAACGCTTTGCAGGGGAAATAGCTTTTCCACCCATCTGGTACTTTCCCATAACTGCAGAAACAGCGGCCTCTTTTGTAACAGGCTGACAATCAGCCTGCTCATTACGGTGCAGTGGATCTGGCCCCCTCCTGCCAGCTGCAAAAGGGTTCCACACTTTTCTCACGTCTGGAGTCAAATGGGAGGCAGAGAGAAGAGGCAGAAGACAGGAGCTCCTTGGAGAGAAACCAGATATGTGGCGGAAAGGAGTCTGCCTGAGTCACTGCTCTCTTCCGATGCAGCCAGCATGTGAGTCTGACTTTCCTATCTTGGAAAGGGAAGTGGGTTCGGAGGTCACATGGCAATAGGAGATGTGATTGGATGGGGTGCGATCTGCAGAGAGGTAGTAGCCCTGGAGAAATACACATTGGTTGTGAGACAGAAAACCTAGGTTTCTGTTCAGTCCAGGAAGATGCATTGGCTTAAGCCTTGTTATGAGTTGCAGTTCAGCAATCTCTCTGTTCTCCCTTTCAAATTCCGTTGGAAGAGAACTTTTGAATGTTGTGGTTTCTGGTGTCAGAGTTCCATTGACTGTGTCCTTGTCAAAGGGATTGGCCAGCTTACCCAAGGCACGGGGTGGGTGGGCATTGCTGACCCGTCATGATGGCATAAACCACGTTGGTGGACGAGCAGGAGGTGGTGCCTGGGCCCGCTGAGGGAGCTGCTGGGGCCTCAATGAGAGTGAAGCAGAGTCCGGGTGACTGACAAGTAACTCAGTCATGCCTTGGCAAGAAAGGTGCCCCTGTGAGGGGAGGGTCGTGAATGATGCCTTGGCCTGGCTTGACCCCAGGGGGGCCACCTGCCCTTTCCTTTGGGCTGACAAACCGGCGCAGAAAGGGCTGGGTTCAGCTCCCCGGGGCCTCTGCTGTCTAGGAAGCCGCTGCCTTTTAGGGAGCCAGCCCAGGATGCTCCAGCCAGGCGGAGGACGGGCAGGGGCGCCCCCTAAGGAGAAGCCGGGGAGGTGCGCCGCTCCTTCCCGGCCGCGGGCGTCCCCGTGCCTAAAAATATCGGCGCGGCGGAGCCGGGAGCAGCGGGCACCGGCAAGGTCGCCATGGCCGGAGGGCTGGCTCCGGAGGCCGGCCGGCCGCCCCCTCCCTTCCTCCGGACCTGCCCGCCGCCGCCGCCCAATCCCCGGCGCGCTCTCCTCGGCCGGCGGAGGCAGGCGGCCACCCGGGGGCCACGTGCCCTGGCGGGACAGCGGGCGGCCCCTTGACTCGGCTGCTTCCCGGGGCGTCTTGTCTCGGCTCCCGTGCGCGCCGGACCGAGCGGCGGGCGGGGCGGCACCTGCAGGCTGGGGGCGGAGCCGAACGGCAGGCCGGAGTCCTCCGGAGCGGGGGGCGGGCGGGGGCGGCGGCGGCTCAGAGCCCGCGCAGCGCATCCCTCCTTGCGTGCCCCCCTCCCCGGGTTCCGCAGGGGCGGGGGCTGGAGAAGGGCGCTGTGGCCGCTCTGCCTGCCGCATCCCGCTCGCCGGCACCTGCTCCTGCGCGCCGCCCTCGCCGCTGCCTTCGTCCCTCCTTCCCGGTGCCCGCAGCCTGCAGCGCCGGCAGACTTCAGCCCGGCCACCGCGCGCCCCTTCCCGCCCCAGAGCCGAGCCGAGCCGAGGGGGGAGCATGGGCGTGGGGGGCAAGATGCCGCTGGGGGCCGGCCAGCCTGGGGTCTTGCTGCTGCGCTCCAGCGAGGTGCCCCCCAGCGTGACGGAGAGCTTCATCCTCAGCGGCTACCGCTGCCCCGGCTGCACCTTTGCCCAGTGCCTGGTCTCGGCCTTCCAGCCCACCAACGAGACGGGCAACTTCTGGACCCACTTCCTGGCCGTCTTCATCTTCGCCTTCCGCTTCTTGGAGCAGTTCTGGAGCGAAGGCTCCGCCCCCCCGCGGGAACTGCTGGACCCCTTCTACTACCCCCTCTGGAACTACTTCCTGGGTGTCTGTGGCCTCCTGGTTGCCAGCAGCATGGCGCACCTCTTCAACTCCATGTCCTTGGTCATCCGGGAGATCTGCTTCTACATCGACTACGGGACCATCAGCGCCTACACGGTGGGCTCCTCCTTGGCCTACTTCTACTACATCCAACCACGAGGTCTCCCGGGCCCGGCGGCCGGAGCCACAAATCTCTCCTCTGGCCCTGGGCCGGGCGGGGAGGGCGTGGACTGGCTCTCTGTGTGGGTGGGCCGAACGGGCACCTGGTTTGAGGCCTTGTACGTGCCCACGGCCTGCCTCATTGCCCTCTTCTGCACGTTGGCCTGCTGCAGCTCCCGCCACCAGTGGCCGCAGTACCGCTACCTGATCCGCACGTTGGTTTTCTTGCTGCCCTTTGTGGTGGTCTCCATCCCGGTCTTCCACAAGCTGTGGTGGGCTGGCGGGGGCCAAGGGACCGGCCGCTTCTTCCTTCGCCACTGCTTCTGGCTTCTGGCCTCCGGGATCTTCAACGTCAGCAAGATCCCTGAGCGTTTCAGCCCTGGGAAGTTTGACATCTGGGGCCACAGCCACCAGTGGTTCCACTGCTGCACCTTCCTCAGCATCTTGGACGAGCTCCACATGATCCGAGGGGAGATCCAGGAACTGGGTGGGGGGCCCCCGCTGCCGCCGCTGTCCAGGGTGCCGACCTTCCTCTCCACCTTTGGGGTGATGCTGATCTTGCTCCTGCTCCTGGCCAGCATCGTGGCCTGCTTTGGGGTCAAGGCCTACGCCAGACAGGAGGACAGCCAGCGGAGGAAGGGGGACTGAAGGGCCAGCCGGGGTGGGGGGCACTCCGCCTCCTGATCTGCATGGGCAGGGTGGGGGGCAGGGGCTTTTGGAGCCTGTCTGTTTCCCGCTCCCACTGGATAGGGCCGTGGAGAGGCTCAAGGGGTGTGCAGAAGGGAGAAGGCTGGACTGCCCGAGGTGGTGGCTCCTGGAGGCCGCTGGGCCCGTGATGGCCGCCCACAGCCAGCCGGGATCTGCAGGCACATGGCTGCAAAAGGGAGCGGAAGGAGAGGCTGAGGCCTGGGGAAGAGGGCTGACTTTCCAGCATGCAAATGGGTGGCCTAGATTTCCATTTCGGGTTGGTCCGCAGGCTGTGCATCAGGGAAGAAGCCAGGATGCAGGGATTTCCCAGAAGGGCAGAGCGACAGCAGGAGAGAGGGAGGGTCAGTTTTGTATCACAGCAGGGGGCGGGGGCTTCCCTTGGGGCTCAGCCTGAGCAGGGGGTCAGTAACACACTTCCTTCGGGCGAAAGGCCTCTCAGGAGATGAGGAGTCCGCCCGTTTTGGAGCAGTGGCAGCTAGTGTTTCCTGGCCCCGCTTCCCTTCCCCTTCCCTCTAGACAACATCTTTCAAAAGCAAAATCTAAGGCAAGATCTTTTGACAAAGCCACCCTTTCCCAGCATAATTCCTAGGCTCACAGAACAGTTTAAATTCTTCCTAAATATGTACATGCACACATGGCGGCGTTGCGCTTAATGCACAAAAATAGGGGGCGGGGGAGGGGAGAAACCCCAGTAAAAATAGCCCACAGGGAAACCTGGGCTGCTGCCCCCTCCAGAGGGGCACATTCAGCCAGCCGTGCCCCTTTGGCCAGGACAGCTCCCCGCCCCTTTCCCTCCTCAGTCCCGGCCTGTGACAGCTGCTGGGGGTGGGGAAGACAAGCGGGGGGGGGGGGGAGAGACTCCAGGCACCAGAGCTTGTTTTGTGGAGTGCTTTTGGATCCCATACTTGTGGTCCTTGACTGCTGTGGCCTGGCCCTTTCCAGTGGGGATGCCTTGCTCTTGCATCCCCTTTCCAAAAAAGACAAAGTCTGTACCCCTCTTGATGTCTTTCAGGGCCAAAGAAGCAGGTAGGCTGAGCTGGGGCTGTCCCGTCCTTCTGCACATGCAGGGTCTCGTTATGCCCCAGAAAGACGCTGCCTCCTTTGGGCATGCTGCTCAAGCCAGCTGCTGATTGCTGGAAGGTGGGGTTCAAAAGTGGTGGAGGGTGGTGGCCCCTGGGCCCCCCCTGACTCCTACTGGCTGAGCCCTGGCCCCTGTGCTCATCTTGCGGCCGTAGAGTTTCCTTCATGTCTCTGCCCGCCCTGGGGATCTGGTTTCCCCGGCAAGGAAGCATTGATATTTCTGCATCCAAACGGGGGCCTCCAGGGATCCCTGAACACGTGCACCTAGTTCTTTCCTGCTCTACCTGGGCACTTGGCTTCAAGGGGTTTCTGATGGGACTGAAGAGGATCCAGGGGCAAAGGAAATGTTTTGCACCGTGATGAGTGAGTAGGCATGTATGTATGTATGTATGTTATGTAAGTATTTATTTTGCTCTATGCTGCCCTTCCTCAAAGGCTCCAGGCATTGCTATGGCCAGTGTTCTCTGTATGTTCCCGTATACCAAACAGGGGGAGAAATGCGTCTGGTGCTGGTTCGTGTAGATGCAGACCGTGTATCAATATTTAAAACATTGCCCCTCTCCCCCCCCCCCCCCGCCATGGATGGAGACTTGGTGCATCTGCTGAAGGGAGCTCTGCCTCACGGACGCTTATGCTGGAATAAAAGGAAGGTGGTGTCTGACTCGTGTTTAAAGGGGGCTCTTAAATGAAGGATTAGTTGAGTGGTTGGAAGAAAAGGTTGGATTTAGGGTTATCCAGTAAAACACACAGTAGGTGAGGGAGGAAGGCAAGAAAACCCATCTGTGGAACTCCTTACTGCAGTCTTTTAGCAGAATTGCCCCCTTGGATGTAGTAGAAGGGCTGAGGACCGTGTGCAGGTCTGTCCCCACAACCGAGTCTGCAGAGCTCTTCTACTGGACCCCTCCCTGGCTTCTCCCACAGCCGCTGACCCCCAGGGGCAGGCAGCCTGCCTGTTTCCCAGAGCCTGGCTCAGCCATGTCCAGCGTGAAGACAAAGGGCCCTCTTGCTCCAGACAGCTGAGCCAAGGGAAAGAGGGAGCTTAGGGCAGGGGAACCCGACAGTGGCCTTTCCCAGGAGCCCTGGAACTCCCAGAGTAGGCAAGGGCAAGCCCAGCCCTTCGTCCAGCTGGGGAATGCAGAGTGGGGCTGCTGTGCTGACTGGCTCAAGGCAAGAGGAGGAAATCTTGACTGTGTCTGGATTAGGGGTGTCTTTAGCTGAAAGTGAAACCCAGAAGTTTGTGGGAGAAGGGCTGGCCTCTGTCCAAAGGCACTGGGAGACTAAGAGGGCTTGCGGGGGGCAAGTGAGCACTCTGAAGGAGAAGACAAACTGGTCTTTGGTGTGGTGGCCTCACAGTCGTTCTCCTGGGGCAAGTCTTGGGGGAATGGCTCAGCCCCGACATCATACCTAGGTGGGTCAATCTAGACCAGTGTCTTGTTTCTCACAGCAGCCCACCCATTCCTCTGGGAAGCCTACAAGCAGATAAGGCAGGCCCTTGTGGCAAAGAACTTGCCTCTTCCTGCTCTGAGTCTCTCCAGTGCCCTTTGAAAGCCATTTAAGCTACATCTTATGGCAGTGAATTCCATGAGTTAATTCCTTCAGTGAAGCAGCGCTGCCTCTGATCAGCCCTGAAGCTGCCTCCTGTCCTTTTCAATGGGTGCCCTATCTCCCTGTGGCCCGCCGGGTCTCCCAAATCCTAGCCTGGCATTCTGACCAGCACTCACTGGGGGAGGGGGCAGGGAGAGAAAGTGGCTGCTCTGGATTCTCCCGACTTAAGAATTAATTGGCTGAACAGCTAGACTCATGTCCTCGAGCATCTTTGAGACCAACAAGATTTTCGGGGGAGAAACTTCGCGAATCAACTCTCCCTTTATCAGACTCCCAAAGGCACCTCCCCCACCCCCAAAAAACCTGGTGGGTCTCTGAGGTGCTCCTGGACTTGAATCAAGCTCCTGCATGGCAAATCCACATTCCAGCAGAAGGGGTTCTGGAGGAGGCGTGCCAGAGATGGGGAGGCAGGAAGGCCTGGGGCTGGTCATATCATGGGGGCTGTAGAGGGCAGCCCTCCTCCCGGAACCTGCGCTCCCAAAGGGCTGTTGGTCACTTACCCCGGCATGGTCCAGTGGAGGCAGCGTGAGATCTCTGCTTATTTATTCCCAATTGTTCATTGTGAAGTCTTCTCTATCTCTCAATCATAATCCATGATGTGTACAGGGGTGGGTAACAAGGACAGGAGGAATGGGGAAGCCACGGTCTGTGAGCTAGCTGGAAGGAGGGGAACCTCGGAGTTCAGCTGCCCGCTGGATCATGTCCAAAGCCTCCCAGAAGAAGTCTTTCTGGAATGTCATGAGGGGCATGCTGCCCACAGCCTCCTTCATCTTGGCCATGCGCCCCTCCAGTGTCCGGCACTTGTGCAGCTGACTCAGGTACTCCTCGCATGCCCGGGCAGCCATGGCCTCTGTGTCGCTGGGCAGCAGCCCTGCCTTGCTGGCGGGCAGCTCTCGGTAGGCAGCCGCCTCCTCAATGTCATGGCTGGACAGCATGTAGAGGCACTCGCGGGTGGAGCAGATGCGGCGGACGCAGGGGGGCACCTGGGGACACAAGGGGGAAGGCCTGGCTGAGAGCCGCAGGGGGGGGCTCTGGGGGCCAGGAGGAGAAGGGCCTCCTGGGTTGTGAGACGTTCTGCTCAGCACCAGCAGCAGGCGGCCCGCTGGGTCCCTGAGGCAACTCTGCAGGTCTCTCTGCGTGTTTTGCAGAAAGTAGGGAACCCTTCGTCTTGATCAGTTTGGAGATTTTGTTTTATGCCAAATTATGTCATCTTGCTCGTATTCAACAGTGAGTAGAGAAAACAGTTTGGAAAAATTACAGGGAGGGAGTGGGGAAGGCACTGATCGAGCATCTCCATCTCAACCTTCTGACCCATCAGAAGCCTCACTCAGGCCTGCAAGGGAAAATACTCAGCATTTAGCTTTACAGAGTTGTTCTTTGGGAAAACAGAGACAAGCCACAAAGAAAGGCTGGCTTTGGGGTTGGGAGGGCGGCAGAGCTCAGACCCTGAGGCTTCCCCACGACAGCCTGACTTCCCCACTGGATGTCACAGGCCCGGAGTCCCCGCGGCTGCCCTCTGCCCCCTGCCCTCGCCACAAGGGATGCCCCTCACCTTGATGTGTAGCCGGACGAAAGAGGCACTACCTTTGGGCCACCCAGGCAGGCGCCCTCCTGCGCCACAGCCGCACCCCATGAGATCCTTCCCAAGGTCTCCGCTGTGGCTCAGCACCAGCGTATGGTTGAGGCCGCACCACAGGTCTACGGGGCCCTTCAGATAGTGCACCTGGGTGGGAAAGGGGACAGTGGAGGTGTTGGAGTAGGGCAGAAGGCTTCCCTGCCCTCCCCCAAGCTGCATTTGGGGCATTTCCTGGCATTAGCAGAGCTGAATCTGACTGAATGACTCCAGAGAGAGGGGTGTCCCAATTGATACCATGCAAGTTGATCCTGGACAATTGACAGGCCAAGCTCACCAGTCTGTCTCCCAGGACCACTGGCCCCTTGGAAGAGGGAATGGTGCCTGGCCACTCCTGTCTGCTCTCCTTTGGTGATTTGCTCCCCGCCCCTTGCATCTCACCTGAGCAGGCTCGCCACGGTCAATCTTGTCTCCTGTGCCAAGCTGGCCATAGCGGTTATTTCCTTGCATGAACATCCTCCCAAACTCATCCACTAGCCCAAGATGGTTGTAGCCAAGGGCACAGGTAAGTACCTGGAGGCAAGCACAGGTGAGGCGGAGGGCTTGACTGGAGTGGGGCTGGAAGAATGTGGTCTCCAGGGTCTTCATTTGAACCAGCCCTAATGGCCACTCAGCCTTACAGCCCGCCACTGGTCCAAACCTGGCTCCTAAAGAACACCTGCTCACATGCAGATTGCAGCTCTTCAGTGGTCAGGAATATTAGGGGATGTCAGCCTTTCCAAACCTTCGCTGCAGACCTTGAACAATGCGGTCAGGAGGCCTGGTTTCGTTATCTGCTCTAGCAGTGTGGATGACCAAACGGCAGGGCTTGCCCACGGTCAGGCCAACATGGACTATCTGGATGCCCACCGCTTGCGATGGCTCTGGCAGCCGCCAGGACAGAACAGGGAAGGGGACCGTTCCTGGCACTGAAATCTCAGAGACCCATCTTGTACCTGCTTCTTCAATTAGTGCTGCCCAACGCTTGGGTGTGTGTGTGTGTGTGTGTGTGAGAACAGTCCCACTTTGTGTTACCTTTGCCGGAAGAGAGAGAGCTAAGGGCATCTGCTGATCCAGTGGGTCGAAAGCATGGAGGGTGCCAAAAAGATCACGGTAAACGCCTGGTGAGTGGACCTCAAAGTACACAGCACCATCATCTGCAGAGGGAAGAGAGGACCATGGCTGAACCACCTCAGCCAGGTCCACCAGTGCAGAATGTGTGTGCCCAAAGCAAAACAAAAGGGGCACCGATCAGTGCGGAGGGCCCTCCCTCCTGCAGTGCCAGCGAGAGCAGAATAGGCCCCACAATCCTTAGGGTCACGGTCAAGCTTTCTGTTCCCACGGGGTAAGTCCTCCATCCGCCTACGCTTATGGTTGCTCTCTTGCTTCCCCCACTCAAGCTCTGCCGTCTCCTGCTTCCATCTCCTCCTCTGCACCTTGCCTGAAACAATTTCTCACTCTGGGCTTCAGGCGGCTGCTCTCCCCCTCTGCCCCTTAAAACTGCTTTCTGTACAAACATGTTCCCTCCAGCATGCTCTCCCCTGAACCTCTGGCTCCACCTGCGCTTTTCTTCCTCTGTCACCACTGGCCGTTTCTCAGCCCTTGACTTCCTCTTATTGATGTACAAAATTTTCATGTCGCCCTCCCATACAGCTCAGAGCAGTTGTGATGGTTGTGACTTATTAATTTTATTTATAGCCTGTTCTTCCCCCTATAGGAGACCCTGACATCATTCTCCACGCCTTTGTTACATCCCCACAACCACCCTCTGGGGTAGGCTAGTCTGTCAGTGCACGACTTGCCCCAGGTCGCCCAGCTGGCTTCCATGGCTGGTCAGATACATGAACCCCCACACCATGCTGTCTCTGGCCATGGGTGATGCAGCTGTCCAGTGCGGTGGAGCATCCATAGCTCAGTAACTGGGAACCAGCTTTGGCAGTGCTGGTTGAGAGGTCTGGTTGAGATGCAAGGCTGAGAGGTCTGGACAGAGCCCCGTTTTGCTCCTAGGCTGGGACTGGCCTTGCCAGCAGAGCAGCCAGTTACCTGTGAGGTAGAGCGCACTGCTCTGGTTGGAATGCATGTGGCGGATGGAGATGTGGGGAAGACATTTGGAGACTTTGCGCAAAGCCAGCTGCACAGTGTAGGAGCGAGGCTGGTCCAGTTGAGTCTCGTTCACCACCAGACTGTAGATCTTCCCTTCCTCTGCAGAGAAACAAGGTCGAGGATTCCAGGCTGCCTTCTGGGAGGAGAGGGAATGGCCTCCGTAAGGGCTGCCTGCCTGGGCCTTGCCTGCAAAGGCTCCTTTATGTTTTCCCTTGCAAGCCATGCAGGGACATCTCAGAGCCCTCTAGCAATGCCAAAGGAGTGGGCAGCAGGGCTCTACAAAAGAACAGTGACATTATTAGGAGATCGGGGAGCAGCGGACATGGGCCTCTTGGAAGGCCAGTTCTGCCAGGCATGAGAACTGAGCAGGGGTAAAAAGGCGTTTCTTAAACCAAAGGATGTGGCTGCTGACTCTGTGCCCGTGAGGGGAAGCAGACCTTTGGCTCTCTCTTCTCACCTGTCAGAAGTAAGAGGGACCTCTCCGTCTCCTGCCCCACCAGCACAATCTGCTTGAACTTCATGGAGAAGTGGAAAGTCATCTTGAACACTCGCTGCCCGCTGGATTGCAGGTAAACCTCCACGCAGTCACAGAGGCGGCTGCCAGCAGCCATTGCAGCCTCATTGCGCCCCATCCCTGGGGCTGCCGGCTGTTCCCGGGTGGCCAGCACATACAGGTACTTGCGATACACAGTGTCACTCCTGGGGTCTGTGGCGAACTGCAGGCAGAACAAGGAAGGAGGCAGGGGACTCAAAATATGGCAACTGGGGCAGGAAGGCCACCTTCTGCACCTGAGGGCGCTGGACTAGCTCCTTCCTCTTGGCCACCCAAACGTATTGAAGGGCTACCGACTGCTGTGGCAGCTGCTGCCATTTCTACTGTGGCTGAGTCTCTGAAGGCCTCTGTAGAACCCACCCTTTATACTTGACAACAGCAGAATATTCAAAGGTGTTCTGATTTCAGTACCTCACTGTAACCCAGATGTCCCAAGTTCCTGCCCAACCATCTCCATCTGTAACTCTCCCCCTGGAATTCGAGACAAAGCAAGCTCCAATTGTGTTTAAGATGCAGGTGTACCACAATAGTTGTGAGCTATTTTCTGGGGGAAGAAGCTGGCTTGCTTAGAGTCCAGGACGATCCACCCGGTTTACTGAGGCCAGGGACTGAATCTGGGACTGGCTGCCTTCCAAGGATGGGCGCAAGAATGGACTAATGGGTCCAGGACCAATTCATGGCTCAGGCTCCATAGGCTGAGTGGATCTTTAAGCGCATCCCTGTTTCCCCTGAATGCGGATGAGCGGCCCCTGAGCCACAGACCCTCCCCACTGCTTCACCATTGTTCGGCTTTCAGGCTCCTTGGTGGCTGTTTCTTCTGTTTTAGGGGGCTGTGTTTCTCCACTTTTCTGTCATGGAACAGGGGAAGTTTTTTTTCCTGATAGAAACTGGAAGTGCCGGACAAAGTTTCATTTGGCAAATATCTGTGTGTAAGGTAGCTGACACTTTCTTAGCAAAAAAGATGGCAACCCTCCCAGGTACGTACATCCTTGGCACTGCGGCACAGCACCACGTAGCGGCAAGCACGGCGCCACTGGACGTGGCCCATAGTGGAGGAGACCAGGGCGTTCTTGAGGAAGAAGAGAGTGCCATTGTAGTCAAGGATGAAGACGTGGTCCTTGGTGGGCAAGAACTTCCGGTAGCCGTGGGAGAGCAGTGGGGCAACTGTCTTGCTGACGAAGTGCCGGCGGCCACTGAACATCTGGAAGTACAAGCCCTTGGTGTCTGTGGGACAGAAAGACCCCAGGGCAGGGGAATTGGGTCTCTCTGGAGGAGCTGACTCAGCAACACCTTTCCCTTCCCTGGGTGTGGGGAGGGCGGCAAGACTCACTTTGTGTTTCCGTTCCACCTTCTTGTCTCCAACCTGCTGTCATTCCTCCCCCTTGCACAAGCGTTCCTCATAACACCCCCTCCCCTGTGCAAATACAACTTTTTCTCATGCACAGGGCTCTCCCCTGTGCAAATGTCACGCTTCCCTGGGCAAGGCTTCCCCCACTCCTCTGGGCACCCCATTTCACACCAAGCTATACTGACAGTTGAGGATGGCCGAGCGCTTCCAGGGCCGGCTGCCGCCCGAGTTCTCATCCCGCAGCCGAGGGGACAGGCGACGGCAAATCCTCTGCCAGACTCCCTCGCTGTCGCACACCTCATAGAAGTACCGGCAGGTCTGACCGAGAGCGACCACGTCCTTCACTGGCAAAAAGGAGATGATGTAGTACAACTGGGCAGAGAGAGAAGAGACTCCGTCACTGTGCAGGAAGAAAAGTTCAACTTGAGTCCAGTCCCACTTCAGAGACCAGGAACAGTTTCAGGGGATGTTGCTTTCAAGAGTCCAAGCACCCTCCTTCGTCAGACACAAGTCGGAATGGAGGTTTCAGTCTCCTTTTATCCCACTCAGAAGGTGGGCGGGGGGTGGTGGTAGAGAACGCTTGAACAGGGTGACTCTCGAAAGCTTGCACCCTGAGACTCTTGTGAGTATCTGAGTTGCTCCTGGACTCAAACCCAGCTCTTTCAGTACTGACCAGCAAGGCAGGAAGGGCCAACTCTGTTACCAAATCTCACTCTTACGTACCAGCTCTGGAGGGAAAACCTGGATAGAGGCTGATTCTCCTCTGTCTTTGGTTTCTTCTGTTGCCTCAGTGGATGAGCTGCGTGGCTTCTTCTTGGGTTGCTGAGGTGGGGGGGGGGGGAGGAAGGAAATGAGGGGAAAGGGTGAACAGGCCTGGACAATCTCATCTCCAGTGCTCCAAATGAAAAAAAAAAAAGAGTTGCTAAACTCCAAGCCTCAGCCAGAAACCACTTCTTCTTAGGACTGACACATTTAGTCTCCTGGCAAGGCTCTCTTACTTTTAGCAGCTGCATGATAGGCAGTATTTCTGCAGCTGCAGGCTGAAAATGTTGAATTTTTGGTTGCTGCACACCCATTAAAACACAAGGTGGTTTGCCAGGAAAGCCTCAGACGTGGCCCAAAGGTGCCCCCCCCCCCCAGCTTCATTTCTTAAGTCCTTAGGAGATGTTCCAGCCCAGGGTTCTCAGGGCTCATTCAGAACAAGGGTTCCTGGGGCGCAGTGGAAGCCATCAGAGTTAAAACGTCTTTGAAAAGGGTTGCATGCTACTTCAGTCTGATTGGGTCAATGGAATAACAGGAATGTGTTCAATACTTTAGGAGATGATGCACAAAATCTTTTATTAGAATTTTTTACTTCACAGATACCCCTCCTTGCTTCCCAATGGGGATTTGCATCATTCTCCTCTCCCCGCTCACAGCAACCCTGTGCGACGGGCTAGGCCAGGGTGGGTGCTCGCGCCTGGACCTTCCGGGTCCCAGGCCAGTCCCGGCTGCATCCCCCTCGCCGAGCCCCGGGGGCCAGCACGCCCTCCCCTCCCCTCCGTCGCGCAGCCAGAGCAGCCGCTGGCCGGGCGAGGGGTCGTGAGGCGCCGGGCATTGGCTTTCCTCGGCGGCCGGGGTCTGGGGCCCCCTTCCCCGGGGCGGCATCGGGCAAGGGTCGCCTGCTCCCTGCCGGCGGTCCCTGGGCGCGCGGGGGCTTCGGGGCGAGGCGCCTGTCGCTCATGGCGGCCCCTCGGCGGGCGCGCGTGCGGCGGGGCCGAGCCCAGACCCACCCTTGCTGCTGGGCCCAGCATGGCCGAGGCGCGGCAGGGCCCCTGTCCACATGGCCAATTGCCCGCGGGGACATGGCTCTAGGCGACGAGCGCGGGCCTGCTGCCTTCACAGAGCCCGCCGTCGCCTGGCAACCGCCCACTGTGACGTCCGCCCGCCCGCCCGCCCGCGGGAACACAGAGCCCTGCCCGGCTACGAAGCCCCGGAGGAGGGAGGTCGGCGGGCCGCCAAGCAGCCATTTTCTCCGCTCCGCCCTCGGACGCAGAGTCCAGAAGCTCTTGGCAAAGCGGCCTGTCAGTCAGGCAGAGATGGCCCACTCTCCTGTTGCCGATTGGCCCGCCTCCTCATCTTTCAACGCTATGAAGACCCGCCTATCCCTTTGAGGTAAATTTGAGCCTGATTGGCCAACTGCCCTGAGGAGGTTTCTTTTTAACTCCTGGGGATTCGCCAGCTAACTGTCAGTTTTCCCTTTCTCAAGATGGCCGGCGTTCGGCCTCCCTCGCCCGCGGTCTTTGCGACCTCACCGCCGAAAGCGCTTGGCGGCGTTGCTTCTTGTCCGATTGGAAGAGCGGCTGTCATTCACACGCTAGGACACGCCTGCGCCCGTAGGCTGCACGCTGCGATAAGGCCACTTGGCCGCTTAGTGGTTGGGAAACAGTTAAAGGGACCCGCCGTCTTCGAATTTCATTTGCTGAAGAACGAGGGGAAATGGGCGGGGCGAGCCACCATCCCTGGCGGTGATTGGTTAAAATGGCAGTCAGCGCTCGTCGGAAAGGACTCATTGGCTAGGAGCGAAAGGAGGAAGCCTGGCGGCCGTGCTTCCGCTGGATTGGCTGTCCGGGGTTAACGGGCTCGCCTGCCTTCCCGCGAGTGGTCGCGTCCCTCGCGCCGGCGTCTGATAGGCTGCGTGCCGCCTCCCGCCCGCCCCCCTTGGCTGGGGTCTCGCGGTGTCCGCCCCCGAGCGTCCATTCGGCCAGGCGCTGCCGCCGCGGGAAGAGCGCGACCTGCGGCATGGCGGCGGGCGAGGGCGGGGCCGAGCCGCTGCCCCCGCCCTCCCCCTCCGTGCCGGGCCACGAGCGCGCCCTGGAGGAGGCGGCGGCCTCCGGGAAGCTGAGCCTGGCGGGCCGGCACCTGCGGCACTTCCCCGGCGGAGCGGCCCGGCGCTGGGACCTCAGCGACACCACGCAGGCGGGTGAGAGGCGTGGTCGGAAGCCCGGTCCCTCTCGCCCCGCCCGGCCCCGCTGGGCCCGCCCCTTAGCTCTGAGTGCCCACAGCCCTGCCAGGTGGGCCACCGGGCGGGGGGCGGCAGCTGAGACCCCCCCCCCGCGCAGGAGGGGCTGCTAAGTTCCCTTAGAGGCACAGAGAGGATGGGGGGGGGGCGGAGGTTTCTCGGTGCTCGGGAGGAATTGGGGGCTCCTGGTGATATGGCGTGGCTTTGATGGGCAGGGCGGGATGTCCTCCGTGGCCTGTTCTGGCCGAGGGGCGCCACCTGCGTCTGCCCTGCTCGGGAGGGGACAGGTGAGCAGGCGGGGCGGGGCCTGTTTTGTCCTCTGCTGAGTGGGATGAAGGTGCCGGGCCCTGCGTGGGCCAACTCCCCAGAGATACCCGGGACGTTGAGGTGCCCCAGGGCGTGGCGCCTGCAGCAGGGCTCCGTGGGAACGAGGGGCTGCCAGCCAAGGGCCGTGGACCACTGGGCCCTCTCAGCAGGGCTCTTGGAGTGGGAAGGGGTGGCTGGTTTGGTTGGGGCCCTCTGTCCAGGTGGCCTCCCCCCCCCCATGAGCCCTTGTGGGCCTCTTTCATGTTGAGGGAGTGGGTGGGCCGATCTCAGTCCAGACAGCTGAAATGGTGTCATTTTGGGGTGGCAGCAGTGAAAGCAAGGGGGCAGAGAGGTCGTATCTTGGGGACCTTTATGTGACCTTCCCCTCTTTCAGTGCCTGGGGGCCAGGCGCGTCCGCAGAAGAGTGTTTGGAAGCCGGCTACTTGTCACGGGGGCCCACCGTGCTTCTTAGCTTCTAAGAATTTATTCTCTTGTGGTCCCAGACCAGTCATAAAAAAGCATAGCTCAGCTTCTAATCTGGAGAGCTGGGCTTGGTTCTCCACTCCTCTGCATGCAGCCAGCTGGGTGGCCTTGGCCTAGTAGTCACAGTCCTGATAGTGCTGTTCTCACAGAGCAATTTCTCTCAACTCTCTCTCAGCCCCACCTCCCTCACAGGGAGTCTGTGGTGGGGAGAGGAAGGGAAGGTGATTGGAAGCCACTTTGAGCCTCCTTCGGGTAGAGAAAAGTAACATAGAAGAGCCAACTCTGCTTCTTTTCCTTGTCTTTTTTCCACAGTAGGCCTGCGTGGTTTAGGTGGAGGGTTGGAAGTAGACCTGCCTGTGGCTGCCTGAGGTTCAGATTTGGGGGAGAGCCAGGGCAGGCCGAGCAGGTGAGGAGTCTCGAAGCGCTCTCTCTGCCAATGCTGCCTGCCGGCTTGTGCGATGGTGAGGAGTGGCGCTCCAAGGCCCCTGCAGGGGGCGGACTTCTCCCCTCCTCCCACAAGCTGCTGGCATTTGGACCGAGGATGTCTGGCATAGTCCACGTGCCTGCTTGGCAGGGAAGATACTGACAAGGACAACTTGTGTGGCGGGTGAGGAGGACGGTGCCTTTCCCGGGAAGAGGCAGAGCCCTTTGGGGGCCAGATGATGCCTCTGCGCGAGGGTCTGTGTCTCTGGCTTCCATGCGGCCGCTGGCTGGGCCCGCAGTCGAGAGTGCTGGAAGACCTTGTTCCACTGAGCAGCCCTGGTGGGTCAGGCCCACACTCCATGGGGCCGGTTTGCAAGGGCGGCTCGCCAGACGCCTCCTGAGCCAGCCGCATGGCTGTGGGCCTCCCCCGTAGCTCATTCGGAAGGGCTGGGGCTGAAGAGCCTCTGGAAATGGAGGGGCTTTTTCTGCCCTGCCTGAGTTGCTCTCAGCCATCTCCACCCCCCACCACATGGTGCTGAATTGCAAAAGTAAATGATGTGGAGAAGCGTGTTGGTTTTTTTTGGGGGGGGGGGGGCTTTGGTAGTGAGTCCTGCGTGTGGAGAGAGGCAGCCTGCATTAAATGGATTCCTACGGGCAGCGGGGGCCGCCTCACCCTCTTCTGCACCCGTAAGCCAATTGCTCAGAGTGGTGGGTGGAGTCCTTGGCAGTCTGATCCTGAACAAGCCGTTAGGGATGTGCCACTCCACCTTTCTGGGCTGCAGCCACTCCCGCCCCACTTGCGGCCTCTTCCTGGCAACAGGGGTCGCCCTAGAGGTTCTGTTTGCGAGTTCTGCCCAAGGTCTGGGTTAGGTGCTTATGGGCTTATTTGGTAGCAGAACCAACCCCCCACCAAAGTCTTTGCCCATCCTCCCTGCCTTTCATTTTGGGCTGCAGGGCCCTGCCTTGGAGTGGCTGGTCGGCTCACACAGACGCCTCTTGCGGAAGATGGAAAAGCTGACAGGGAGCACAGAGCTGGAGAGAGAGAGAGAGAGAGAGAGAGAGAGAGAGAGAGATGGCTTCACTGCAGATTTGCCCCCTGGTCAGGTTGGACAACACTGTTCCGGAGTCAGGGGCTGGCTTGGAGTTCAGGGCAGCTGGTTGGACCTCGTGGCCTCTCTTGCCCCCACTGTGATGAGCAGTGGCCTATTAGCTGCCCTTTTTGCTAAGTGCCCCCATGATCCTCTCTGGGCTGCTTGAATGTTCGGCACCAGGCCCTGAATAGAGAGCTGGAGGCGGAGGTTCGGAGGCTGGTGTCGGGATGTCCTCGCTTGGGGCCGGATGGCAGCTCCTGGCTGCCCTTGGGGAGCTGACGCTGCTCCTGTTGGAACGTGGCCCCCAAGGGCTCCATCTCTTGGGCGCCCAGTGGGCCAAGGGGCAGCTCTCTGTGGCTGGCCGGTAGCTCTGCAGACGTGCTGGTTGCTGGAAGAAATGCCTGCCTTTTGTCATCACGGCATACTCTGTCAGTTCCTCTGGGGGAGGACCTTGGCAGGAAAGTCTTGAGCTAGCCAATGAGGACCAGGGAAGCTTGGGAGAAGGGCGGTTCTCCCCTTTAAAGGCAGGCCTGATGTGGAAAGATGCTTCTCTGTTCTCCGGGTCTCCTTGAGAAACTTTCCATTCAAAGAAAAAATGAGGCGTCCCTCTGAAGCCGCCTTCTGTTGGTTCATCCAGGTCACTGGCAGCAGCCCTGCAGGGTCTCAGGCAGAGGCCTTCCATGCCGCCAGTCACTGGCCCTTTGGAATGGGGGATGCTGCCAGGGACCAATCCCTGGGACCTCCAGTGTGCCAAGCAGAGGCTCTCCCACCGATCCCCATGAAGAGAGTGCTCTAGGCGGAGCTGTGGCCCAGTGCTGGTGGTGGTGGTGGTGCGTCCTGTTCTGCCGCAGAGTGGCCCTCGACACCTCTTCATGAGGACTGCCTGGCTAAGGATCCACAGGTCTGCCTTGGCCTGGAACACAGCAGGAGCCTCTGTGCCAAGGGGGGTCATGGGCGGAACCTCTGCAGCCGGGAGTAAAGTGGTTCCATTTGGACCAGCCGGGGACTAGAAGCCTGACTTAAAGGCTTTAAAGTTCATAGCCGATGTCTTGGGTTTTAGCCTGGGGCCATGTGCAGCTGAGCAAATCATATTTGACGTCCAGAGGTCCTTGAGGTAGCGTTGTTGTCACTGGAGTAGAAGAAAAGGCTGTTAAAAGGGCGCAGGGGCCTCTGCTGCCCCCTGGGTGGGAAGTGGATTTGTGGCCTCCAGACTTCATGCACACCTGTGGGAATCCATTTGCTGTCAGGCGTTGCCGTGAGGGATCGCTCCAAGAGGCTCCTTGTGCTCCGGAGTCACTGGCCAAGCCGCTTGAGGCTGTGGAGCAAAGCTGAGCATGGCCGGGTTGGTGTGTGTCTCATTTTTGTCCTGCCCTGCCCAAGGAGGGCTTGTAGACCTCCCAAGACTACCGCTGAGGGTGGGCGTGCCACGAGGTCTGCTCTTCCTGCATTGCTGCAGCCGGTCTCAGGGTGAGTCGCCGTTGCGTGCCTGAGTGAGCCGGCGAGTCGTGTGGGCCTGGGCTGGGCTGGGTGGCAGGGGGCCAGAATCCCTTCCTCACGGGGGGTGGCTCTTGTGGTGTCCTGGCACTGTGGGGCACCCACGACACCCTTGTTGCTTCTAGGGATTAATTGAGTCACATGATTCGGGAAGCCCTGAATGGATGTCATGGGAACGGTCAGCAGGCGTGGTCCTTTCAGAGAGGCGATTCATGCTTTCCAGGTGCCTGCCTCTTTTGTCGGAGAAGGGCACAGACCTTGCACAGGCCCGTCAGTACAAGAGGAGGACAGAAGTTTCCAACAGCCAGAGCAGAGTGCCGTCCGGGCCCAGCCGACCTCTGGCAACGCTTGTGGGTTTCCCAGGCCGTGGGTCATCAGAGCTGGCCCGCCTCTGCCTACTCCTGCGTAGTGGCCCTGGCCTCTCTCCGTAGCCGCCCATCCAAATACCATCCTGCGTGGGGCTTCCACTGCATCTTTGACAGACCGATCCTCCACGAATTTGCCTCATCTTGTAAAGACGGCTGGGGGAGTTCCTGGGTCTTGTGCAAGTGGGTTTGGCAATGCCGTGGTGAGGCAGACCTCCCTTTCCTTTGCCTTCCTTGGGTGCTGCTGCTGGGATTTCTCAAAGGGAGGAGGGTCTTGAAAAGGGGAAGGGGACCCTGGTGGCCACCGGAGCCTTGCTCATCTCCCAAGTGGCCTGTTGTTCTTGGTGCTTCCAGAGTGCCCAGGAAGCCGTGGCCTCCGTGGCTCCCCAGATTCAAACCCCTCAAAGGGGTTTTGCCTTGTTTGGGCTCAGAGAAGATTAAATCGGTGCCATGTGCTCCATTCCCTAGAGACAAGCACTGTAGCTCCTTGCTCCTTCTCTGGAAAGCACAGTAGGTAGACTCCTTGCCCTGCCACGGGGTCGTTGCTGCTCCTGTGGACTTCAGCCCTTTGAGGGCAGAAACTGGTCAGAGCTGGAAGAAAGCCAGTTGCACTGGGGGTGGCCCCAATCCCTGGAGGGTTGTGCAAGCCAGTCTTTGGGGATTCCGTCTGTGGGCCCCTAGTGGACCGTGCCCGGTGGGCCCCAGGGCCGGCTGAAAAGGCCTGCTGAATCCTGTGAGGAGGGTGGGGAAGGCTTAGCAGCAGCAGCAGCAGCACTGGTTCCAGGAAGCGAGGGGGTGGGGAGGAAACTGCCTGCTGCAAACATTGCAACCTCTGTGCCCAGGGGCCCTCGGAGAAGCCACAGAGTTGTCTTCCTTGTTACAGAAATGCACCCCTGGTTCCGTACAGGCTCCAATCCCCTTTCCCTCCGCTTGCCCCCCTCCCCGTTCAGTCCACCCCCAGGCCATTCAAGCGGGCAGCAACAGGAAGTCCCTCTGCTTTTGCTCCCTGCACCAATGGCGGCTGCCTCACTCCCGCCAGCGGGTGGAGGCTGGCCAGCACAGGAGCCCGGCCAGCTTGATCTCAGCAGGGGTCAGACGCTAAGCAGGGAAGCCCAGGTGGCGGTGCAGAGGCAGGCCACAGCCAGCTGCCTTGAGAGCCCTGCTGGGTGGCCAGAGGTCAGCTGCGATTGGGCAGCAGCACTTTTGGCCTCTTTTTTTTTATTATTATGATTTTGGCCTCGTTTTGTTGCTCCGTCGGCTCCGCTGGAGAAGCCGAGGCTGCTGGTTGGGCCTGTGGCCACGCTGGCTGCCCTCTCGGCTGCCCTCCCGGCACTGGGCGCGCTCTGGGAGTCCTGAGCAGAGAGGATGCCTGAAGAGCACATCCCAGGCTGGGGCAGAGGGAGGCGAGGCTGCCTGGCCACCTCCACCTGCCCCAGAGAGCGGCTGTGCCCTATGGGGCCAAGCTGTATGGCTGCCCAGCGGAAGGGAGGGGAGTGGCAAGAGGAAATCCTTGATTGGCTGGGGCCAGATGAGGTCCGGCTGGGAGTCCGTGAGGCCCTCCGATCCCTGCCCTGTGTGTGGAGCTGGAGGCCGTTTTGCATTGTGGAGTGGGGGGTTGTGGCCTTTCTCCCTGTGGCCTTTCTCCCGGACCTCATCTCCCTGTGGCCTTTCGCTTGAGCCTAGGTGGGGGGGAGTGGGGGGGCTTGCCAAGAGACACCAGCTGGTCCAAGGCAGTCGGCAGAGACAGAACAGTCCTTTCCAGCCTGATCGACTGATGTACGTGTGTGCTGGGAAGGGGGGGATGAACCGGGGCACGCCAATCTCCGCCCCTGGCACCTGCCTAGGTGTGCTCTGTCTGCTGCTTCTGTGAGATTTCTTGCAGCTCTGGATGGGCAAGCAGTGCAGGGTCTGCAAGAAGGCTGGACCCCGCGATGCCTTGCAGGACCCTTGTGGGGTGAGCGACTGGGCGGCCCGACCTCTTCCCCTTTGGGGCTCAGGAATGTTCTGGCCAAGGCGGCCTGGGCAGGTGACCTTCCTCTGGGGACGTCAGGAGCACCACCTCCTTGGAAGCCTATCCTGGCATGGCCTCCCAACAGGCCTAAAATAGCTGCTGTGACATAAAGGGCAGGGGAGGGCAGAGGACATCCAGGTCACGTTTCCCATGACCTTTATCCTTTGACCCTAATGGGGGAAGGGAATCCTGTTTCCGACGGTATAGTCCATGCGTTCTGGAGAGTTTAACTACCTTGTGTGTAGTTGTGGTGGCCCTTGCCAACAAGACCTGTAACGGATTCTGACATGGGTTAGAAAACTTAATGGCTTTTGCTCCGACCCTGTGGGGGTCAAGGTGCGACTAGGTGGTTCTGTGGGACTGGAAGCAGCAGCCTGTCTCTGCCTTGCTTGGTTGCCTCGATTCAGTGGGAAGCCCTCCTGTGGAAGGAAGCCCCCCCCACCCCACCCCTGCTGCAGTGAGCTGGGGGGGGGCAGTGCTGAGTCACCACCGTCACTGCGGGCTGAAGGAGGGGGAGTCCCTGCCTGCCGTCCCTGGAATCTGACCACGTGAGCTCTGAAGGCCCCACTCTCAAGGCGCTGACCTCCGGGTGCTTGGAAACACGTGGGCTTCCTTTTCCTGCCTCTCGCCCCCCTCCTCGGTCTCTGGAATGAGCTTGCCTTGGCCGTTCCCCCATATTTATGTAATCCGTTTACGTGCAGCTTTGCAGTTTCAGGCTTGTCAGGGGAGAGGGCCTGCTCTGTCTGTCTGCCTGTCTGTCTGTCTGTCTCGGAGCCAGCTGGAAGGAGGGAACAAGCACCGTGCTGATCGCGCACTGAGCGTCAGAGGCTGGTCTTGCATGCGCACTTTTGCTCTCGAGGCCCACTGGGACTGACTCTCCAGCCTCTCTTCTGACGCTCCCTGTGAGCTTCAGGGGGCTTGGAGCGGAGGGGGCGATTCTTATTCCTGGCTGTGGGGATCTGGTGAAGGCAGGAAACCTGCAGCTCTTTACTTTTTCTGGAACCGGGCACCTGTGTGACTGCTCCCCGCTCCACAAGGGCTGTGGGGGATATCAGACGTGCCTCAAGCCAGGCCCCTAATCTGGCTCTTGGGATTATGCTGCATTCACAGCTCTCAGGGTCAGACAGCGCCCAGAACGAGGCGGAGGAGCCAGGGCAGAAGAATGCCACCTAGTTTAGGCGCGGCCACTGGGGATGGTCCCAGGAAGAGCCCTGGGTTGTATCCAGTTAGTCTTTCCCTCCAGCCCCAGTCCACACAGGCCCTCGATTCCTGCCCCCCTTGCTCTGAATCCAAGCCACCTTGGAGGGCAGCCCCTCGTACATGGCATTGGCAGAGAGAAGCGGCTTTTAGCGTAAGGTTCCCTTGGCTGCCAGAGATGGAGGGTTGTGCTCAATATGTTTTCCTCGCCTCCCAGTCTCTTTGAAAACCAGGCTCGTTTTAAGGGACCCTGGGAGCTCCCTCACCGCAAGCCCCTTTCCGCTGCTAGTCAGTGTGGTCTGCTGTCTCCGCAGGGAAGAGAAATGCCCAAAAAAGTCCCAGCTTCGAGGAGCATAGCAACCCCACTGGAGTCTGTAGCAACACCGCCCACATCCCACGATCACAGAAGAGTGGGCTGAGAGCGACGGGCAAGCAGCTCCCGGCAAAGGGTCCTGGGGGCAGAGCTCGGAGAGCGGGCATGCGGCCAGGTTCCTGGGCCTCGCAGAGGGCATTCTGAAGGCTGCCCAGCCGCTGGGGGGACCCTGTGCATGGTGGGCATGAAGCTGCTTTTTAGCCCTTGAAGGAAACATCTGGGGTTTTAAAAAGACTTATTTCTAGCTAGGCGTCTGGAGCTGCCCCCTCCCCAATCTGTGCCTTCCTTCCTCCTTCTGTGGTTGTGCTTCTGAGGGCAGAAGGGGACTAAGTGGTGGGGAAGGGGGGGGTCGGCCTAATTTGGGCTGCCCCCCCCTGGGTTGGCCGCTTGCAGCCTTGCTGCAACTGGTGTGGTTGGGGGCTCTCTGGCCAGAGAATCTGCAAAGCAGCATCCATGGCGGAGCAGCTTCCCCTCCTTGCTGGGAGGGAGACGGGACCTCTGTGTGTGGGTGAGAGGGGAGTTCTGCTCAGAAAGGCAGGGGAGCTGTTCAGAGCTCTTAGCCTGTGGCTCCCCTGTGGCTTAATTCCATTGCCCAGCCTTGTGTGGTGTTGTGCGGTCGGCCCTTGCAAGGAGAATCCCAAGGCATGTGGGCAGGACCAGGCGGACCCTCAGAATCCCCAGGAGATGAAGCCTACAAGAAGTAGAAGTAGCCATTTTGCAAAATAAGGCGGCCCCAGGTCTTGGCCCGAGTTTGCATTTCAGCCAGTCAAAGCCATCTCCGCCTCCCCTTCTAGCTCCTCCTCTGAAAGTTTCTCTCTCTCTCTCTCTCCCCCCCCCCTGCCCCCCTCTCATTTTTGGAGACAGAGAGGGAGGAAGTGCATAAGTTGAGGCCTGGCAGGAAGTCCAAGGGGGTGCTTGTGGACTCTCCTTCCTCTCTCAGAGTGGTTTTGATGGAAACCTCTTTCTCAAGCTCCCCTTTGTGCTCTTCCGTTGTTAGGGCCTGCCCAGAGGCCAAGGTGCGGAAAATACTGGCTTGTGGCCAAGGTGTGGCCTCGGCCGGTCCCATGGGACCTCTCCTGGCTGCCCAGGGAAGCCCCTGCTGTCTGGTCTTCTGGCTGCCGGGTGGGCCAGGGAGGGGCTGTCCCAGCCGGGTGGGGCGGGGGGAGGCATGAGACTTGGTCTTCATGGCTCAGTTTTTCCAGGAACAACGTTGATGGATGACCAGGTTCTGTCTCACTTGGGAGGGGCCCACTTGAACACGGTTCTTGGACTCTGACAGTATGGTGGCCCAGTGTTCCCTGCTCCATATGGCAAGGGGGAGCACAGGTACAGGGTGGCCCCTTCAGAAGAGACTGGCTCAGGGGAGCGACCCTGTTGTGGAGGATTGGCCCTGGCAAGGAAGAGTTTCCTGCAGCCACAAGAATAACCGGGAACTTGCATCTGTAAACCCACCGGGAGCTGATGGAGTGACTGCAGCACGGTTGTGACATTCACAGTCTGGCTTGCTCCTGCCGGTAGGGGAGCCATGGCATTCTCTGTACCAGGTGGAGTTTCCAAGTTGACTTCTAGGGCAGACCCACATAGGGCAGACACTATGGTAGTCTAGCTGCAAGGCAACCATATCATGGTTCCATAGGCCGAGGCAGCCAAGTGACTTCTAGAACCTCCATGGAGCTCCTGAATGGGAACTGCTGCAGGGGCACCATTTTGGGGTGGGGGAAGGCATTGGCTTCCTTGCTCAGGCTGGGAGTCCAGCACAGCATAGAGTGAGGGGGGGCAGGTTGAAGGGAGGCTGCTGCCCTGCCGGCAGGAGGGGCCTCTGCCCAGAGGGAAGCTCCCCCACGCTGGCCAGCTCTGGGGAGCAAAGCCAGGTTGGCCCTTTTGGGGGGATCCTCACTGTCACCCTGGGCTACCGAACCCCCTCTGGAAACCCTGCCGTGCTGCATCCAGGCCTGGGTTTCACGTCTCCTGCCCATCCGGTCATTGGTGTGGGTGGTGGGCGGGGGACACAGTTTGGGTGCGTCCTCTGACTGAGGTTGAGCAGTTCCTCCTCAAGTGCCTGGCACAGTTGTCCCCACCCCCCACCCCCCGCATCTCTTCTGTTTCTGGATGGATCCTCAGCCTTTGCCTCTAGCCGCTGCTGTTACGAGGCTGCTGCAGCTTCCAGGCTTGCATCTGCCGGCCACCTGTTGCAGGCCGCATTCCAGCGTCCTCTGGATCAAAGTGGCATCTCTGTTGCAACCTTGTGGGGCACTGCAGTCGGGAAGGGCCCATGGAAGCAATTCCTGATGGGGGCCAGAAGGATCCCTTACTCTGGCTGTGGGGCAGGGCCACCTGGCCTAGCTCTCTATCTTTCTGAAAAATGGGGGGGGGGGGGGTTCCACAGTTAAAGCGGTCAGATCCCATTCACATAGTGGAAAGCCATGGCCGACCAGATTAAGACTTGGACATCAGACGTCAATCCTCTCCTGCACCTGAGCCCCTCCCAGCAAAACAGCGACACGAGTGCTCACCTGTGATCAGATCACCAAACGAGTGCTCTGTCGCAGGGCCAACAACACAAGGAGGCTTGATTGGGAAGGACTTAGGGCTAATCCTGCGTTGAGCAGGGGGTTGGACTAGATGGCCTGTATGGCCCCTTCCAACTCTATGATTCTATGATTCTATGACTGAGCGCAAGTCCTCCAGTCAGTGGGAGTGGGAATTGGAACCTGCATCTCCCCCCTTCTAGCCTGGTGGTCTTGCTGGGTTCCCGTTAGTGGGGTCTCTGCAGGGAGAAGACCCTCGTGCGTGATGGGCTGGGCATCTTGTGGAAGGGCTGCAGGGGATCTCATGCCCTCCTGTCTACCCCTCTCCCTTCTGCCTGCAGATCTGTCCCGAAACCGTTTTGTGGAGGTGCCTGAAGCGGCCTGCCACCTGATGTCCTTGGAAGGGCTGACCTTGTACCACAACTGCCTGCGCAGCATCCCCCCAGCCATAGCCAATCTCCAGGCCCTCACCTACCTGAACCTTAGGTGAGCCAGGGAGGAGGACGGGAGTGGCCGCGCTCTTCTTCACTGTGGGCAGAAGAGGGCCGTGCCTGGGGGCAGGAAGGTGACAGACACCTCAGTCCGCCCTTGCTTCCCCCTCCCCAGCCGAAACCAGCTGACCTCCCTGCCGGCCAGCCTCTGCCGCCTGCCCCTGAAGGTCCTCATTGCCAGCAACAACAAGTTGGTCAGCCTGCCCGAGGACATTGGCGCACTCCACAACCTCCGCCAGCTGGTGAGCCGGGGAGGGGACCGGGAGTGGGGGGAGGGAGGCCACACCACCCAGAGCGGGCCCCCCTGGCCCCATTTCTGCTGGGCCCAGGATATGGCCGGTCCTGGGAGTGCCCTCTCCCATCCTCCCGAGCAGCGCCTGAGCATGAGCCCCCTCTGCCCTGCCCTGCCTGTCCTGGGACCCCTGGCCTCCAGCAATTGGGCCTCCAGCACAGCCCGAGGGTAGGCCCTGCTCACCTGCAGCTTCTCTGACCAGGATGTCGGCAGCAACGAGCTGCAGTCCCTGCCCGGGAGCGTGGGCGGCCTGGAGTCGCTTCGAGACCTCAGCATCCGGAGGAACCAATTTGACAGCCTGCCTGAAGGTCAGCACTTCCATGGGCTGGGCGGAGTCCGGCCACAGTTTTTCCACTCCTTGCCGGGTTTGCCTCCCTGCCCTGGGGTGACCGGAGGCTCCCTCTTGCGACTTGTCTCTGCAGAACTAGCCGAGCTCCCGCTGGCGCGGCTGGACTTCTCCTACAACCGGGTGGCTCACATTCCTGTCTGCTACCGACACCTGCGGCACCTGCAGTGCCTCCTCCTGGAGAACAACCCCTTGCAGTCCCCACCTGCACAGGTAGGCCGGGGAGAATCCTGGCCCAGGAGGTGCTGACAGGGTGTGCCTTTGGCAGCTCACCCAGACATCCTCTCTTCCCTGCTCACCCAGCCCCTTCCTTTTCCTGCTCATGGTGCTCCCTGTGGGGGGAGGGGGCTACTGGAGGACTGTTAGTTCTGCCCTGAGGTCTGTGGGTGGCAGACATGCTGGGTCAGGAGCCTGCCCAAGTGGAGCCTGGGCTTTTCTGCCCCCACCCCCTTTGCCCATGCCCAGGTGTGTCTCAGGGGTGCCCCCGTGATGTCCTCCCTTTAAAATCCAGTGCTTGAACACCCAGATCTCCCCCGGGGAGGCTACAGAGCAAGCTGGCGGGAGGCAGATCAGCCCGTGCAAGTTCTCCCCCCCCCCACTCCCGCCCTGCACACCTTGCTGATTTGCTTGGGCAAGCTGCCTTCCCTTCAGAGGGCACCTGGGGAGTGTCTCCTGGGACAGGGAGGGGGGAGACCCGGAGGGATAAATTCTCCAGTCTCCTCCTCGTCTTCCAGAAGACTAGTGAAAGGCACTTGCTCCACCCCGTTGGTGCCCCTTCTCTTGTGGGAGAGCTGGCCAGCCTGTGACTCACGTCCGTCTCCTTCAGATCTGCGCGAAAGGCAGAGTCCACGTCTTCAAGTATCTCCACCTCGAGGCCTGCAGCAAGGCCAGGCTGGACACGGAGGAGTTTGCCCGAGGAGGCCGCCCCACGGGCTTCGGCACAAAGTAAGCAGCTTGTCTGGGTTCTGCGGAGGAGGAGGAGGTGAGGCCGTGGGGGGTGGGGGGTGCATTGAGTCCAGGCTGGCTGGGGGGAAACAGGAAGAGTGTGGCTTCCCCTCTCTTTGGGGTAGTAAGTGGGGGTCTGTAGGAGGGGGAGCTTGGGAGTCAGTCTCCAACAGATCTGCTGTGCCATCTTCTTACAGCCTCTTGGAGGAATTCTACCCTATGCGGCAGTACGGCGGCCTCGATTCAGGCTTCAACAGCGTGGACAGTGGGAGCAAGAGGTGGTCTGGGAATGAGGTATGGGTGAATCATGTTTCTCTTGGGCAGGTTGCTTTGCCCCTTCTGAGGGAAGGTGGCCCCGGCCCCTCTTCTGGAAGTTGATCTGGGGGCAGGTGCATGAAATGTCACCTCCAAAGTCCCTTTTCTTCCTCTTTTCTCTGGCTTGCAGTCGACAGATGAGTTCTCGGACCTCTCCTTCCGCATTGCGGAGCTCGCTCGGGATCCCCGGCAGCTGAAAGAGAAGCGCAATGGGGCAGGTGAGCAGCCGGGCCAGGGGACGGGGGACGGGGCGGGACACGGCAGGAGGCCCCCTGGGGAAAAGACCTAATTGGGTGCGGGCCCTTTCCTTTCAGCAGCGGATGCCCACGATTTGGAACAGATCGACTTTATCGACAGCAGCATCAATGGGGACGAGGAGGAAGAGGTCAGGGTGGGGGTGGCTGGCAGGGTGCCTCCTGGGGGGTTCTGGAGGCTGGGTCTTGTGGGCAGCCCTACAAGGCACAGGGCTGGTGGGCTGCACCGAGGAGAGGAGTGATGCCTGGACCCTGATCCCAGGCAGACTCCCAAGGCCCAGGGACAGGAGGGCTGCCAGGGGGTGGGCCAAGGAAGGTGCCTGGCTGCTTGGGCAAGGGGGCAGGTGAGCCCCCACGGGGTAGAGGGGCCAGGCCCCACCTCCTGCTGCAAAGGGACTTGTGTCTTCTCTCCTAGGAGCAGCAGAGGCCTGGGAAGAACTGCCTGCAGAGAGCCGGGGCTGCGGAGCAGGGCCTGAGCGGCAGGTGAGCAGCGCCCCCTGGTGCCTTTTGCGCTGACTGCAGTGGGTTGCCAGAGGGAGGGCAAGTGGAGGAACCCGCGAAGTTGCCTCAAGCCAAATCCGGCCTTTGTGCCATCAGGGTCTGTCTCCTGCTCGGACTGGCAGCAGCACTCTCGGCCGAGTCTCAGGCAGACTCCTGCCAGGTCCTTTCGACCCAGGACCTTCTGCGGGCCAAGCAGAGACCCCATCCCTGAGAATTGCCCTCACCGAGCTATTCTGCCAGAGCTCTCTCTACCCCACCTACCTTTCAGGGTGCTTGTTGCGGGGAGAGGAAGGGTCGGCCTTTGGAAGCCACTTGGAGACTCCTTTGGGCAGTGAAAAACAGGGTGTTAGAAGACCAGCTCTGCTGCTTCCCCCTCTCCGGTGCTTGGGCAAGGCTGCCCAAGGCTGCAGCTTTTCTGCTCCGCTCTCTTGTTGCAGGAGCTCACTGCTTGGGGCTGGGGCTGAGCAGTGGGGGAAGCCCCCCCCTTTCCTCCTGGGCGCCAGGCCTTCCGCACAGCACGGGGCTGGAGGGGAGATGGCCCATCCATGTGGGAAGCTGCTGGCCCTCTGACCGGTGGTGATTGTTGCCTTCTTGGGCGCATGCAGGACCTCTGGGGGGGCTGCCCCGTCCAGGCCGGAGTCGTCCGGAGAGGAGCGCCGTCGCCCCGAGATCTTGCAGTTGTGGCAGGAGAGGGAACGGCAGCAACAGCAGCTGCCCCCCTCACGGGCCCTGTGGAGCCAGGGGCGAGAGAAGCGAGACAGGTGGGTCGGCCTTTTCTCTGAGGGCCCGTGTGGTGCCGGGGACTCAGCTCTCCTCCTTCCCAAGGGCCCTCGTGGCCAGGGCTCTCTCTGGCTACTTGGATGCTGGGGTGGGGAGTCGCCTTGCAGTGACTGGGGGGTGGAGGCGTTTTGCCCTTGCCCTGGACTTCCTGAGGGGTCTGCCATCCAAGGACCGACCAGGGCTCACCCTGCTCGCCTTCCAAGATCTGGGAAGGTTGGGGGCAGTCCAGGTCAGGGCATTCTGGGGGCAGAGGCGGATGTCCTCTGGATCCCACAAGTGTGGTGTCTTGGGGCCTTGGGCCTTCTTTCCCTGGGGCCAGCATATCTGCCTGCTGGGTCCCAAGGCCACTGCTTTTCTCCTGGTGACCCCCAGCCGCTGGCCCAGGCTTTGACTCAGGGCTTTCCTGCTGCTGCTGCTGTTTCCCGTCTGCACAGCGCTTGTAACCTGCAAAGAGCTGGACAGTCACTTCAGCTTGGGGAGGGACAAGGGGGGTCCTTTGCGAGCCGTGAGGGGGCTGCTGGGCTCAGGAAACCACGGCCGTGGCCACGGAGGGCGCTCCCGCCTGCCGAGAGCTGTTTCCAGCATGCCTTCCGCTAGCCAGCCGCACAGCTCATTTTGTGTTTGGAATCCCTCAAGAGAGAGCAGAAACAGCCAAAGTCCAGGAGCACCTTAAAGAAGAACCAAATTGGGGGAAGCTTTTGTGAGAGTTCCATGAGGAGGCATCTGAAGGAGGGACGCCTGAAAGCTCCCCCCCCCCACCTGGTTTGTCTTTTAAGGTGCTCCTGCTCCTTCAGACAGACTCACCCGGCTTCCCGTCTGGGTCCGTCTCCACTAGGGTGGATTTGCTGTCCTGGGACGCCTTGAGCTGCGTCAGTAGACTCACGGGGCAGCCCACTGGTGGCCACCCTGTGAGGACCACTGCTGGGGACCTGGATTGTGGGCCTTTCAGGAGGTGCCTTGTGAGTCACCAGAGGAAATGGGGTGCTGGGCCCGCCGGGCCGATGTCTGGAGCTGGAGGGCTGCTCTGGAGTTCTTGAGCTATGGGATGCTGGATTCTGTCCTGGGGGGTCCCAGCAGATATCTGACAGTGGCCTCTTCCCCCCCCAACAGTGGGCTGGTTGACAACAGCAGCACCTTGCCCCAGTTGAAGCATCGTGCGCAGGTAGGTAGGACCTGAGCCCCGCTGGGCAGGGAGGGAGGGAGGGAGGGAAGCGAGCACGTGCCCCTCGCAGGCAGGCCTTTGCGTGGGCTCTTTGGGACCTGCAGCGCCCTCTGAGAAAAGCCAGCTTGATGGTTGCATGGCTTGCCCTTCTCCATTCTTCCACCCCCACGATCCCATTTTTCTTTCCCAAAGAGATGGACACCTTTTCCCTGGTCTCTTGCAGGGAGCTGAGCAGCTGGCTGGTTCCCCCCGACAAGCCGTGTATCTCGGGGGTGAGTCTGGCAGAAGATCTGTAGGAGGGAGCCAGGAGGGGCTTCGGCACTGTGAGCCTCCTAGCAGACACTGGGGAGGGGGGGGGGGTCAGCCAAAGGGGTCGGCAGAGGCTGTGTCAGTGAATGGAGAGAGTGGGGCAGAGGGGGTGGTCTCTGGAGAACAGCCGGAAAGCAGGGGAGGCCGGAAGCTGGCTCTCGCTGTGGGGGCCCCTCCCCCTTGCTCAGCCCCTTCCCCTATTTCTGCAGACCTGGCCCAGACGCCAAACTCCATGGCAGCACCCTCCTCCTCCTCCCGAGAGCCTGGGTTCACGCAGAAGCCCACCAGTTTTCTCTTCCGCTCCTCGTCCCGGAACAGCATCCAGCGGGGCTCCGGTAAGTGCCAGCGAGCAGCCCAGAGAGGGTGCAGGGCTCCTTGGTGCCCCGGGAGCCGCTTCCCCGCAGGCTGAGGCTCCATGTAAGCTTGCAGTGTGCTTGAGAGGATGGCAGAGGGCTTCCCCGGAGCCGGACCTGGGGCTTCCAGCTCTCAGATCAGGTTGAGACTATCCATGGACAAGATATCGAGTTTAGGGGTGACTTTCACCTGACCCCTCAGAGGTCCTCCTGTAACTGCCTGGCCGGTCCAGCCTCCTGCCTCTGTGGCCTGGCTCCCTCCTCCTCAGCTGTGTCCCCTCCTCCCCCTGCTTTTTGTTCTCAGGGATGTCTTGGCCTGATGCCCTCTCTGCTGAACCCAGCCACCTGCTGAGGCTGCGTGCTGGATCCCAGCTGCTGGATGAGAGAGAGCTGGCGGCCCAGCTGCGTAAGGCGAGTCGGACCCTCAGCACAGGCTGGCCCAGCAGCCTCGGCTGGGGGCTCTCTTTGTGCCGGACAGGCCTGGCTGGCCGGAGGCGGGCATGGGGGAGAGAGGGAGGCCCTGCAGGCCCGAGATTGGCACTCTGAAGCCGGAGGGAATGCCTGCCGACTTGGCTCCCCTTATTCTGCTTCTGCGGGCCGAGCCATCTGGAGTGCCCTGAGCCACGCCCATCACGCGGAGGCTGAATTTGGGGGGCCCCAGTCCCCACCGTCTCCTCATGCGGCCTCTCCTCACCCTGCAGGCCATCGAATCCCGCCTAAAGACCCGTCTTCCCGAGGACCTGGGCGAGGCGCTGGCCAATGGGGTGGTCCTGTGCCAGCTGATTAACCACCTGCGCCCGCGGTCCGTGCCCTTCGTCCACGTGCCCTCCCTGGCTGTGGTGAGCCTCTGCGAAACGTGGAAATGCATTTGGGGCAGGGAAGTAAGCCCAGCAGGAAACGCTGCCTGCAAAAACTCCTGGCAGGCCTACCGGGGAGGGGGGGGGGCGTTAGTCTTGGGGTCCCCAGTGGCCCTTCACTGCCTTTTGCCCTTCCACCATGAAAACCACGGGGGGGGGGGAGTTTTTCTTCCGTGCTGAAAAGGGGGCTGGAGAAAAGTGGGTGTTTCTTCTTGCTTACTGGGGGGAGGGGGCGGGAGGCCCTTGCGGAGGAGGATGAGACCCAAAGGGTTGGGCCGGGGGATGCTGGGACCGCCGGTTTGTTGATGCCCCCCATCCTGCTCCTTTCCCCTCTCGGCAGCCAAAACTGAATGCCATCAAAAGTCGGAAGAACGTGGAGAGCTTCTTGCAGGCCTGCCGTCAACTGGGGGTCCCAGAGGTGAGGGGGGGCTTGCTGACGCTTGCCCGGGGAGGGAGGGGGTATTGCCTGCCCTGCCAGTTGGCGAGGAGCAGCTTTCGGTTGGCAGTGGCCTCTGCCCTCCCTTGCCCCCATGCGCTCCTCAGGGCTTCTGGCTTGTAGCCCTCCTGTTCCCCTCGTTCTGCTCCCTGCTGCAGCTGGATTAACACCGTGTGCTTGTGTGTCGCCTCATGCTGTGTTCTCTCCACCTGCCACAGGTCTCCCTCTGCTCCGCCACTGAGGTCGTCCGCGGCAACACCCACGGCTTGCTCCGCCTCCTCCTGGCCCTGCTGCCGGGCTTTGCTCCAGGGAGGACGGGGGCTCCCTTGCCTGCCGCCCCCTTGGCGGAGCACCTGCTGGGCTTTGGCGTCTTCTACGTCTCTCTCATGTTGCTCCTGTACTTTGGCTATCGCAAGCTTTGCGGCTTCTGAGGGGCCCGCAGCCTTCCAAAGAAATAAGGAAGGGGGGGAGAGTCCCCCCCCCGTGGCCACACACCCCCCCCCCCCCCGCCGTCTCTCTGGTCGCTGCAACTTCCTGTAGGGCTTTTGCGCAGATTTGCACAGGGGCACAAGGAGCGGGGGAACAGTCAGGGGGCCTCAGGGGGCAGCCCCCCATCCTTTATAGGCCAGGAGGGGCTCTGAACTCTTGTGCCTTTGAAGCACATATGGTTCATGTCAACCCCTCCCGTCAGACTTGGCTCAGTCGTCTCGGTGCCTTGTCCATCTTGTCCTGGTGTTTGGTCAAGGCGGATGTCCGAATCCTTTTGCCCTGAAAGAGCCACCAGGTACTCCTTGCTCAAGTCAGGAGCACTTCAGTGACGTTGCACTAATTCCCGAGGGCCTGCCATGGGGTGGGCGTGTTGGCGGGAGGCCCCCACATCTCAGGCAAGCAGTATTCTGACGGGTCATGCCCCCCCCCCCAGCTGAGCTCTCTGCCCTTCTTTCAAATGCCTCGGTCACCCCAGTCCAGGCTGGGGGCTCTAGCTCAGGGTGTCTCCGGCCCCAGTGGCCGCATGGTCCACAACCAAATGTGGGCAGGCAGCGGCCCCCTAGCCCCCACCTGTGCTTGGGCAGTGCTCTTTGGTGGGGGACTCTGCACATTCTCCCGGGCAGGTCGGGATCGCTCTGTGCCCTTTGTTCCTTGCCAGGCTCAGGCTGAGGGCAAAGAAAGCTTGCCCCTCATTGCCACTTCAGTTTGACAATGCAATTTAGGCGGGTTCATCGCTGCCAGGAAACCTTTCCTAAGGCTTTCTGGCTACAGCAGCCCCTCGGTGTAGGCCCCTCCATGCCCCCTCCTGGCCTGCCATGCCTTACCATGCAGCCCTTGAAGAGCAGTGCCTTAACCGCAGCAGACGAGGGGAGGTGGCGGGGCAGGGGGGGGTCTCCTTCCGTCTCAACCCTCTCCCCCACCCCCACTGCTCTCCCCCCTTGCTGCCTTAAACGCATTAAATTATACATATATATTTTATATATATATATATTATATATATATATTTGAAGAGAAGATTATGAGATATTGTAAAGACTTTGTTTTTAAGCATGTACAGAATTGTAAATATGTTGGTTGGTTTGTATTTATCTTCCTCTCTGGATGGAATTCTTCTCAAGGGCTCCAGTTCTTCTGTCCATTTTGGGGCTGTAAATTGACTGTGCGTGTTTGTGGGCTTCTGTTGTGGTCTCCTAAAGAACTGTTGCTGTGTTTGTTCGGCTTTACTTTTGTACATTGTGAAACGTGAAGAAAGACTTCTCCCCAAGCGGATGTTGCCTGTGGTCTCTGTCTCGCCTGCCCTTCGGCTTTCTGTCCCGCAGCAGTGCCCCCCCCCCCGGACGTCCCCGCCCCCTCTCTGCCGTGCAGCCCTCTGCGCCCCCACCCCACCCCCACCCCCCGGGAAGGGCCTCTGCGGGGGGGATGCGGCGGCAGTCAGCCTCTCTGGGCGCGACCCCGCCGCTTCCCGGGAACGGGGCAGGGGCCGGCGCCAGGCCTCCGGGCGCTCCGTGGGGAAGGGGCTGCGCTGCGGGGTCCCCCTCCACCCTGACGGGCGCCCCCTCCACCCCCCCCCCCTCCCCTCCAGGAGCGGCTCTGCTCTGCCCGGCACGTCGAGGGACAAGAGGAGGAGGAGGAGGGCGTAAGGCCCGTGGCGGCGACGGTGCAGGCGCTGCTGGCGACCAGGGCGGCGGCGGCGGCGGCCCCCGGGCAGAGGCCCGCCTGAGGACCGGAGGGGCCAGGGCGGCGGGGGGGGGGGGGCGCCTCCTGAGCCTCCCCGCGCACAGGCAGTCTACCCGGCGCTTCCGGGCTACGGCGTCTTTAAGCGCCGCGCGTGACGTCACGACCCCAGGGGCGGGGCTTCCGGAGGCAGCGGCGGCCAAGATGGCGGAGCTGGACCTGCTGGGCTCCATCCTGAGCTCCATGGAGCCCCCCCCCGCCATGGGCGACCGCGAGGCCCGCCGCGCCAGGGGTCAGTGGGGGGGGGGAGACTCCGGCCGCGCCCCTCCCCCCCGGGGTCCGCCTTAGGAGAGGGTCCTGCCCCCCCCCCAGAAGGGGCTCGGCCCGACGCCTACGGGGGAGGGGGGGCCAGGGGGGGCCCAGCGCCACGGCCGCCCCTTCCCTCCGGGGCCGACTCCCTCCTTCGGTCCTGCCATCCCGGCCCCCTCCGCCCAGCCCCGGGGAAGGCGCTGGCCTGGCGGCCGGGAGCTCCGCCCCTTCCCTGACCCCCCCTCCCCCCCCTCCCGGCTCTCCCCACAGAGCAGACGGCCCAGCTGAAGAAGCTGCAGGAGCAGGAGAAGCGGCAGAAGGTCGAGTTCCGGAAGCGGGTGCGTGGCCCCCTCCCCTCCCCCTCCCCCTCCCCCCCCCAAAAAAAAGTGGAGATTAAGCATTTCTGCCAGCGTGACCTTCCGGGGCTCCCAGGCTCACTGCCCCAGATGCGAAGGGACGGAAACCGCTCTCCTCTCATTGACTCAGCACGGGCGGGGGGGGGCGGGGGGGGAGTTGAGTGGAGCTCGTGGGGCGCTGACGTTTCCCCTTCCCCTGCTCACTGCCCCAGATGGAGGAGGTGGTGTCCAAATTCATTCAGGACAGCAGCCAAACCAAGAAGAAATTCCAGCCCATGAACAAGGTCGAGCGCAGCATCTTGTGAGTTCTCCTGTCCCAATGGCTCCGGGAGGGGGGGGGGGGGCTGTGGCTTGGAGACCTCACACCTGGTGTCCCCTTGCAGGCATGACGTGGTGGAAGTGGCCGGCCTGACCTCCTTCTCCTTTGGTGATGACGAGGAGTCACGCTACGTCATGATCTTCAAGAAGGCATGTGGAGGTTGGGTGTGGGGCTGGGGCACTGGACTCGTCCTCTTCTGGAGCACTGGTCCCCGCTCCTCTTCTGACCGCCCCCTCCCAAACCCCAGGAATTTGCCCCGTCGGATGACGAGCTGGACACCTACCGCAGAGGAGAGGAGTGGGACCCCCAGCTGGCGCAGGAGAAGCGCCGGCTCAAGGTGAGGGTCAGCAGGAGCGTCCAAAACGAAGCTGACCCCTGGGGCTGGAGGGGAGGGGCTTGCTCTCCCACTTCTGTGGGGGTTCATAGCCTGGGAGCCCAAGCCCCCCTCCATCATTGGAAATCCCTTTCTGCCCCATGGAGTTGGGCCTTGTCCCTGGCTGGGAGCTGGAAGGGCCTCTTGTTCTGGTCCTGGGGTCTTCAGCTGCCCCCCCCCCCACAGGAGCTGGCACAGAAGCAGGCGGAAGAGCAAGCTCTGCGGGGGCCGAAGGTTGTCAACCCCCACAGCAGCTCCAGGGACAAATACAGCCACCTGCTTGGCCAGGGGGCCGCCAAGGACGCCGCCCACATCCTGGAGGCCAACAAGGCCTACGGTTGCGGTGAGTTAGGAGGGAGGTGCTCGCCTGGGGGGCAGGGGCGGTGTCTCGGCTGGCCAGTTCCCTTCTAGCCCCTCCCCTCCCCTTCATGTCCACTTCCAGTTCCTGCGGCCAATAAGAGGGACACGCGCTCCATCGAGGAGGCCATGAACGAGATCCGGGCCAAGAAGCGCATGCGCCAGTTAGAGGGCCAGGCCCCTCCGCCGGCCAAGACCTCGTAGGACAGGGCCACGCTCAAGGGTGTCGGGGATTCTCTCCAGAGTCGCTCCTGCTGCTGCTGCTGCTGCTGTTTGTGAATCCAGCTGTGGGTGCCCTGGAGGGGAGGGGCTGCCCCTGCCACCTCCTGGCTCTTCTTGAGTACTTTTAACTCCTCCCCTCAGCGTTGGGCAGGGAGGGGACCACGGACATGGCCGTGCTGCCCCACTAGTCGCCTTCGGCCTTCCCCCTCGCAGGTTGGGGGTGGGGGAGCTTCCGGGCCCGCTCAGCCTGCCAGGGTGGCCCGTATGTGTGCTGTGCCCATCCTGCACGTCAGAGGGGATGTTTGCCTCCAGTCGGCCCACTTGTGCCTCCTTCCGTGACCTCTGGCACTCCGGGCCGTGTCAGCCTTAGATGGGATTCAGAACAGAAATGGGGGGGGGGGGATCATGACTGACTTGGAGGTGCCCCAACGTGGCCAGCAGCAACCTCTCTTGCCAGGACTGGAAGGTTTTTATCAAGCTGGCATTTCCAGCGTCTCTTTCAATGTGAAATGACTGTGTCCACCCCCCCCCCCCAATGCACGCACCCAGTTTGCAGGACTGTGAATGGAGGGGGTTGGTTGTACGTGCAGCATTAAAACCAGTTTTGAATGCTATTTGTTTCTGTTCTAATTGAGGGGGGAATACATATTTTAGGTGGGAGGAAGGAAAGGGGTGTTTTCTGCTTGAGTAGGATGAGGAATTGGTTGTCATGCAAGCCCTCTTTTGTGTGGGGGGGGGGGGAGACGGCCACATTCAGAGGCAGTCAGGGGAAGGCCTCAGCCTCCGTGTGCAAAAACAGGATGTTGGTTTAGAGCAGCCTTTCTCAACTTTCTTACTCTTGAGAACCCCCCCCCCCCGCCCGAGACATTCTCCAGGCTTCGAGAAACCTAGAAGTGACACCATCATGCAGGGCTGGGAAGCAGAGCTGTGGACTCACCTGCCCGGGCCTTTCCCCACCCCCTCCAGACGCAGCACTGGCCATTTTGCGAGGGGGCAAAACAGGTCAAAGTGACCATATATGGTGATACCACCCTATAAACCTTTAGGAAACGTTGAAATTATGTTTAAAATCACTCCCCTAGGGTCACCAAGAACATTGAGGGGCCCAGGAAAGCCTGCTCTTGAGGGAGCCTCCCTGGGCAGACCCAGAAGGGCTCCTTTGCGATTCCACTGGGCTCACTTGGGCCATGCTCAAAATCACCAGCCTTGGCTTTAAACATTCAAACACGGAGGGAGATCTTGCCTTGCCCTCCTGGGGCCTGACCCCTTGCGGGATGGTTACTTGGACAATGGTACAGCCCCCTAGCCAGCCTAGGACAGGGGAGACCCAGCTTGCAATCCAAATCCCCACCCGCCCTGACCAGAGGAGAATTCAGACTGCTTGGGTTCAAGTGCCATTTTAATTCAGCCCCCCCAGGATAGGGGGGCGGATCCTTGAGTGTCTTGCAGCCCTTGATGCGGAAGGGTGGTGGGTTCCAAACAGCTGTGTCACGTGGGATTAGAGACGGCCCAGCGTGTAGGAGATTCCTTTACTTGGCGCGGGGGTTCCGGAATTTGCGGCCTGCGAAGTGGGCTTTGTCCCCTAGCTCTTCCTCAATCCTGCAGAGGAGAAGCGTCAGTGGCTGAGCCCCAGTGCCCCTCCCCCCGTCCCCAGGCACATCAGACCCCCTTACCTCATCAGCTGGTTGTACTTGGACAGCCGCTCCGACCGGCAGGGTGCTCCTGTCTTGATCTGCAATAGCCCCAAGAGGCGGTCAGGGTGCGTGGAGGAAGGGCTGGGGTTAGTTCCACCCCCAAGCTTGCCTGCCCCTGCTCCTGGCCACTCACCTGTCCTGTGCAGAGCCCCACAACCAGGTCAGCAATGAAGGTGTCCTCTGTCTCCCCCGACCGATGGCTCACCATGACCCCCCAGCCGTTGCTCTGGGCCAGTTTGCAGCTGCCGAGGAGGGAGAGAAGGGGGCATAAGTCCCCGGGGGAGGGGGACTGCCAGCCACAGGCCCTGATTCCTGCCCCCAGCCCCTCTACTCACGCCTGGATAGACTCTGTGACGGAGCCAATCTGGTTCACTTTGAGGAGGAGGCAGTTGCATGCCTTTTGCTCCACGGCCTTCTGGATGCGCTTGGGGTTGGTGACGGTCAAGTCATCCCCCACAATCTGGATCTGGACCTGCGTCAGGAACTTCTTCCACGTCTCCCAGTCGTCCTGGTCAAACGGGTCCTCGATGGAGACGACTGGGAGGACGGGAGGCAGCAGCGGGGTGAGAAACAGCACAGCTGGGGGAGGGCCTGCTCCCGGCCCCCTCCCCTGCAGCATTCATGGGATAGTGCCCCTGAGCCTGTGCAGAAGGCCCTTGTCCTGCCCCTGAGTGACCCAAAGCAGCCCCCCCCCCTTGGGATGTGCCGCTCTGCCTTCCCCCTCACCCGGGTAGTTCTTGATGAAGCTCTGGTAAAGTTCTCCCAGTTTCTCGCCCGTGATGTATCGGCTGGGGTCATCAGGGGACTTAAAGTCCAGGTCATATTTGCCGTTGCGGTAGAATTCGGAGGCCGCCACATCCATGCCAATCACCACCTTGTCCGGATAGCCGGCCTTCTCGATGGCAGACTTCAGGAGCTCCAGGGCTGGGGGTAAAAACGGGGAACCGTGAGCGGCACCCCCAAATCTAAGGCCCCTCCCCAGCACAGCTCAGCTGGATTCATGTTCCAGTCCCACCCAGTGAGCAAACTTTTCCGGCCTGCAGGGAAGCGTTCCCCCCCCCCCCCCTAAAATCCAGCTGAGCTTCAAGGTGACCGCCTGGACTCCAGCAGGGCCTCCCTCCGTGATCAACGTGTGGGAAGGTCAAGGGCTGGGGACAGCGGCCAGGAACCTCTCCTGGGAGAGGGCTTCCCTCGGGTAGACCAAACACGGCTTCTGTTGAGACCTCTGCAGGACTGGGGCGTGGCAGTTTGGGTGGTATCCCGTCCTGGGACAGGCAAGCGGGCTGGAAGAGCCGAGGCCCTTTTCTGGGTTTCTAGCAAGGGGGCGTTATTTGCCACCTTGGCCCTTACAGGCAGGTCTTAAAACTATCCATCCCATTTTCCTTCTCGTGGCTCATGCTGGTGGATGTGGCCCTTTCCCCAGTTTAACAACAAACTTGTGGGGTAGGCCACACTGAGGGATGACCATCAAGTTCCACGGGGCATGGGGAGCTGTGTCTGCGCAGCGTCCAGGCAGCACACAGTCCTGCCTGCCCGTCTTGCCACCTGTCGTGCTCTCGGTGGAGTGGCACTTCTAGGGCCCCTCCTGCAAAGCCTCTGCCAGTTGCGGGGGGGGGGGGGCAGCAGGCCACATGCCCTTTCTGCAGGGTTCTAGTTACAGCCTCTGAGCTAATTCTGGCCCCAGCATTTAAAGGTCTCGGGTGGACGAGGAGGTCGCTCTGAAACGGGAGACCGAGCAGCTAAAAGCAGGGGGCGGGCGTCCAGGAAGGCTCCCACCCTACCTTCGTTGTTCTCCAAGATGTTGGGAGCAAAGCCCCCCTCGTCACCCACGTTGGTGGCATCCTTGCCGTACTTGGCCTTGATGACCGCCTTCAGGTTGTGGTAGACTTCGGCCCCGATCCTCATGGCCTCCTTGAAATTGCTGGCCCCAACGGGGAGGATCATGAACTCCTGCATGGCCAACTTGTTCCCGGCGTGTGAGCCACCATTGATCACGTTGAACGCCTGGCGGTGCCGGAGGAGGGAGATCAGACCCCGGCGGTTCTGGCTCCGGGTCAGCCCCTTCCTGGTCGAGTAGGTTTCTTGGGGCCAGCCTGCCCCCCTTCCTTGACCTGCCTGCTGCTCTTGCCTTTGCCCCCTCCCCCTGGGTCACTCACGGGGACAGGAAGGATGATTTCTGCGTTGCCGGCCAGGTCTGCGATGTGGCGGTAGAGGGGGACCCCTTTCTCAGCCGCACCGGCCTTGCAGACGGCCAGCGAGACCCCCAGGATTGCATTGGCTCCAAACTTGGCTGTGGGCAGGAAGGAAGCAGGGTGACAGGTCAGCCCCCCTGCAGTGCAGAGGGCAAACAGGGGAGGGGGGCTCACGAGTCCAGACTCACATTTGTTCTCCGTGCCGTCCAGATCGATCATCAGTTTGTCAATCTTCTCTTGCTCCACCACACTAAGCTTCTGTTGTTCGTGTGAAATTTGGGGAGGGAGACAGAGGGCAGGGGCTTAATTTCTGAGGAAGGCTGACCCAGAGACAGCCAGAGACTCCACGCGCACCCCCCCCCTCCGCACGCTCTCTGTGGAGGCATTCAGGAACATGGTCCTTAGGCCTTGGGGACACGGCGGCCCCCCCTTAACTGGCCAAGGTTCAACCACAGAATCCTTTCCCTTCTGAATGGCTCAGGACACAGAAAGGAAGGGCCTGGCTGGGAGAATTTCTACAGCCCCACGGCTACCTTGTCCCAGCTCCCAGAGCGATATAACTTGGGCAGCATGCCAGCTGTGGCCAAATGACAAGGTCTCTGAGCATGTGCAGAGTGGGTTTCCTGCACAACCCACAGATGGGGGGAAAAGCAGAGATGTGTCTAGTGCAACCACTGTGGATGAAACTGGGGTAGTTCCATCTAGGCAATTCTCCCCCCTGCGTCTTGGTCCCTTGCTGTCTCCACCCCAGCCCCAGGACTGTCTAGCCTGAACTCCGCCAAACCCTCCCCCTCCCACTGCTGGGGTGTCCTGGGAAAGAGCCCAGCGGATCCTGGGACTAGGGTGGAGAAAAGGGGTCTCCAGTGAGCTCCTGCCAAGCACAAAGTCTGGGATAGAAACCCCCCCCCCCTCTCACCTTCTCAAGCACAGCAGGGGCCAGGGTCTTGTTGATGTGTTCCACCGCTTTCAATACCCCTGCAGGGTGGGCAGAGAAATGAGGCAGCAGCACAAGGCGCACACGCACACACACACACACACCCCACTGCAGCTGGGGGCCAAATTCTATTCTGGGCCCATCGAAGAAGAAAGGCAGAATGGGGGGGGGGAGTGAAGTTAAAGTGGCTGAGAGACAAGTGGGGGGGGTGTCAAGGGAAAGGGGCACCAGCATCCAGGTGGGGGCCACGGAGGAGCTGCAGGGGCAACAATAGCCTCTCCCCAAATGGTGGGTGCGGGCATGGTGGTCCCCCCTTCTGCTTCCTCCTCAGCCTCTGCAGGTCTTGCCGGGACTCCCTTTTGGTTCCTCGGGCTTGGTGCTCTCCTGAGGGTGGCCGGCCCCGTCTTGACCTTCCCGTGGGCGCCCACGCCAAGGCCCGCCTGACCCCGCTTCCCCCTCTCACCTTTGCCCAGGTACCGGGACTTGTCCCCGTCGCGCAGCTCCAGGGCCTCGTAGATGCCGGTGGAGGCGCCGCTGGGCACCGCCGCCCGGAAGCGCCCTGCAGGGAGGCAGGCAGGCAGGGAGGGAGGGAGGGGGTCAGCGGCCGTCCTTGTCCGCCAACGCCCCTCGCCCACCCACCCCCGGAGCCGCCCTCGCCGCGCGCTCACCCTTAGCGGTGTGCAAGTCGACCTCCACCGTCGGGTTTCCTCGGGAGTCGAGGATTTCCCGGGCGTGGATCTTCTGGATAGACATGGCTGCGGGGAGGGGGGGGGGGAGGGAAACACAGCCGTCGGGAAGGGCCTGGCGAGCGCGGCACGGATCCGCAAGCTCGCTCCCCCTCCGGATCCCACCCCGGGGGTCGGGGCTGCAGCAGCAAGAGCAGCAAGAGCTGCACCAGCAGGGCGGGCACTCACCGACGGGGCTGCGGGCGGCTGGCGGTCGCGGGAGCTGCAGGCGGTGCCTGCCGGGGCTGCCCGATGCCTTTATAGGCGGAGGGGGCCGGAGGCAGCCCCGCCTCCCGGAGAGCCCCTCCGCCCGTGCGGGCTGGCAAGGGATCGGGGCCAGCAGCCGGCCGCGGGCCCCGATCCGCCCCGCCCGGCGTCTTGGCCTAAATTTAGACGGCGCGAAAGGCCAAAGGGCCCATTCCAAGGCCCGGCCGAAAGGACACGCCGCAACCCGAGCCGCGCGACCTTCCCGCGCGCCCCTCGGGCAGGAGCGACCCGCCGCCGGGGTCCGCAGGGCAGGCGTCGAGCGGGGCGCCCCCTGCAGGTTCGAGAAGGGAGGCGGGGGGCTTGGGCGCTTCGTTCCGGGCCGACCCCGGGAGTGGCCCAGAGAGAAGTTTGGGGGCAGGGGGAATCTTCCTAAGCACCCCCCTTCGGGGGCTTTCCTCTTTTAGGCCGCTTTGCAGCCCCAAACCAGCGCTCCTAATGCCGGGTGGGGGGTGGGGGCACAAGGATCAGTTATTAGGCGCCCCCAGCGGGAGGAGGTTCCGCGGGACGGGACTGGTATACTCGCCCTCTGGGAGGCCAAAGTGGACCGATCCGAACGCCCTCAACGCAGAGTGGGGGGCCGACCCCTAGGGCACCCCAGAATCCAGCCCCCCTGCCCTTTGTTCTGCTTCTGGTCTTCCAGAGCCCACTGGGGCCAAGGCTGTTTGCGAAGCCACTCTGGGCCCAGTCTCCCCATAGGACGGCCTGCCCCCTTGCTTGCCCTGAATGCATCCTCCGTGCTTTCAAGTCCATCACTGACGCTCCCCTCTTAATCCTCATAACAGCCCTTTAGGGTAGGACAGCCTTGCCAGCTGCATATTGGGGTTGGAATTTAGTGTGTGTGGGGGGAGCAGAACTCACAAGGCCAGGCAAGGCTGTGAGCCCCCAAGCCGGCCCTGCTCTTGAGGCCAGAGAGGCCTGGGGCTGGCACATCGAAGGGATCCTGGGACCCCAACCACTAAGGACAGCCTTGCAAGAGCGCCTTCTTGGTTGCTGCCCTGACCCCCCTGGAACAGGCTTCTGCCTGTGGGGCCTCAGACTGGCTGACTCTCCATGCTTGGGTGATGCTGCTGAGGCTGATTTCGAAGGGCACCGCTCCTCCCACATTCAGGCCTCTCCCAAGTGCCCCCCCCCCAGGGCTGCTCCAGGGCCAGATTTGCCTCTCCTATGCGCCCCCCCCCCAGAGACCCAGCCCCACTCACTGGCAGGCTGATCTGGGCTGGCCTTGTTCACGCTGACCCTCCAGAGTGCCCTTCCCAAGTGGGCGGGGGGGGGCAATGAAGCCCCACCCACCAACAAGACACATCATTGTGACGCTCATAATCAGAGTTGCCCCCCCCCCAAACAAACAGCTCGCCAGTTGGCAGGCAGCCCTCGCCCCATTCTCAGCCACCCTCAGGAAAGGTCGGGGGGGGTGTTCGTCTTCACCCTTCCCAGGCAGCATACTAGGGTGACCAGCTTGAGGGCGGGAGAGTCCTAGAATTTGAAGGCACGGCCAGGTAGAGGGTAATTTGGGGAGGGGGGATCTTGGGGGGGGGTAGAACCCCGTGCAGGGGCGGCCAAACTGTGTGGCCCTCCAGACGTCTGTGGACTACAACTCCCATGAGTCCTTGCCAACATGGGAATTGTAGTCATGGGAATTGTAGTCCACAGACGTCCGGAGAGCCACACCGTTTGGCCACTGCAGTATAGAGCATCCATTCCTGAGTGGGACCATTTTCTCCAGAGGAACTCTTATTTGGCGACCCCTGCAGTCCTGGGAGACCTCCAGACCCCAGGTGGAAGCTGGCCACCCTAGCATGCCCGAGTGGAAAGACCCTCCTCTCTTCCAGGCAAGCCCCTCTGTAACTAATTGCTCATTCCCTCTCTTGAAGGGACAGTGAAGCTCACCAGTTGTGACCCCCTCCCTGCAGGCTAAATTCCTGGCACGACTATGCCCCCCCTCCCTTTGAGTGCTGGATAGTTGGCACTTTAGTTGGCACTCTGGGCGGCAGAAGTGTAGGTCTGCCCAGAGGACCCAGCTGGAGTGCAGCCCTCTGTCTGGCTGACATCTCAAGTCCCTCCTTTCTCGCGTGGCTGGTTCAGCCTCAGCCCACGTCCTGCCCGGGCGTGGCAGCCAGCCTGCCCTTCTCTGCTCTCTTGGCACGGGAGGGGAGTTCTGCCCTGCCAGGCCAGCAGCTGTGGCACTTGGGTCCAATCCAGCAAGGGGCCCCCCTCTTCCTGCCACAAATCAAGGGGGCTTCCCTGCTGCCCTGCTCAGCAGGGGGTTGGTAGACTGCTGGGGGGAGGGGGAATCTTGCCCAGCATTCCTGACCCACTGCAGGAGCTGAACATCGGGGCACCACAGGAGGAGAGGGAAGGGGTGGGCAGCCCACGTGAGGGTCTGGAGGGAGGGGCTGGGGGAGAAGGTCAGCAGCTACCCCCCTCCCCCAGGAGCCAGTCTTCGGGAGGAACAGCAGCCAGGCAGTCCTTCCTCCTTTGTGGCTCGCCCCCTGCCAGGAACTGTTGCCCCCACAGCTTCAGGAGACTGAGGACCAAAGGGGGGAGCTGGCAGCCATTTTGCCAAGCACCAGGAACTGAATTCAGAGGGTCTGGTGCATGGAGCCCCATGCTCATGCCAGGCACACAAGGAGGCCAAGGCGGCAGGCACAGTTCTCCTGCTCTCCTCACAACAGCCCTATGAGGATGGACAGGATGGACTAGTGCAGCCAGCTCACTTTGCTGTCCTCCACAGTCAGGTGGGGATTTGAACCCAGGTCTTAGCACTTGCGTGGAGCTGGCCTCAGCTTCCCCAGGTCCACAGCAGACGAGGTGACAGGGGGTGAAGCGGAGTTTCAAATTTGGGGCCCACCGGGGAAGTCATGTTCCCTGGGTCAAGGGCCAGGCCCTACGATGCCCCATTCCATCGGGGCAGGAGGGAAGGCAGGCTTGCTGGACTGGGAGAGGGCTTCCTTGTGAGGGAGGGTGGGGGTCTCAGAGGGCACCTTTAAGGCCAACCAAGTGGTATTCTGGGGCCATGAAGGTCTAAGCCGACTGGCAGGCGTCTGCAGCTGCGGATCCGCGGAAGCGCCCCTGCTTGGCAGGCAGGTGGGCGCGGGGAGGCTGCCAGTCCCAGTCGGGTGGGCCCTCGCCCCCCCCCCCATCCAGGCCATTCGCCACTAGCGGGAGGGGGAAGCGCTCGGCCCGCCTTCTGCACGCGCTCAGAGGCACTGCTCTCCCATCCGGGGGCCGAGCTCAGACGCCTCTTGGGCCGCCTGCCTGCAGGGTGTCAGGGCGGAGCTCGCCTCCGGGGTCCGAGAGCAGGGCAAGACCTGGCCCGGCCAGCTTGGCCAGGGCGACCGTCCGCGCGGCCCACGAGCCCTCTGAGCACGTGCAGACTCCGGCGGGTGGGCGGGCTGGCAGGCTTCCGTGGCGCCTCTGAGCATGCGCCGAAGGGCGGCCTGAGGAAGCCTTGCCCGGGACCCGTGGTGTGGGGGGGAAGTAGTCCCGGCTCCTGCGGAGGGATCGCGGGGTCAGGCGCGCCGCCCGCTCTTGCGTCGCACAAAGGGAGCGGGAGGGGGCATCCCGGCCCCCCTCGGGGCGGAGGCTGGGCGCGCCCCCTGGCGGCGGGCGGGCGGGGGCGTGGAGGGCGCGTGCGCGAGCGGAGCCCCGCCCTGCGATTGCTGCCTCTGCGTCCGGCGCCCGCTCGCCTTCTTCTTGGCCGCCCCGCCCGCCCAGCCCGGAGTCGCTCGTGGCGCGTGCCCAGGAAGGAGCAGCCCGGCCCGGCCCGACGCCGCCCGCCCGCCCGCCCGCAGCCTCCGCGGGGCAGAGCTCCCTCCCTCCGCCCTCCTCCCCTCCCTCCGCCTGCCGGCCCGCGCCCAGCGCCCAGCAGCAGCAGCAGCCCGAGCAGCAGCAGCAGCAGCGATGAGCGGCTGGAGTTGCTACATCGACAGCCTGATGGCCGACGGCACCTGCCAGGACGCCGCCATCGTGGGCTACAAGGACGTGCCGTCCGTCTGGGCCGCCGCCCCGGGCAAGACCTTCGCCGGCATCACGGTGAGCCCCCCGCACGCGGGAAGGGAAGGGAGGGGCGCGCTTTGTGCCGGCGGAGCCGCCACTTCCTCTGCCGGGCGGGCGAGAGGGGGGGCGTGCAACGGCGGGCTGGGCTGGGCTGGGCTGGGCTCGGCGCGGCCTGCTTGCCTGCCCGCCGGAGGAAGTGAGTCAAGCGCCCGTGGGCCCGGCCTCCTCCGCCCGCCCTCCCTCCCTCCCTCGGCGCGGATCTCGAACCCACGGCCCTCTGGCGCCGCGCCAGAGCCGGAAGTCCCCCGCGGGGCGCCCAGGGCCTGGCCTCGCCCGCCCGCCCCGGTGCCACGTCTCGGCCGGGCCCGGAGGATCCCGTTGGCCGCCTCCCTCTGCTGCTTCCGCGGAGGCCCCTCGGCGCGCCGGTTCCTGCTTCCTCCGCCTGGGCCGGGTTAATGTGCAACCCGCGCGCGGGGCTCGGCGCCGGCCCGGCCCAACCCGGCCCTGCCTGCCCACGAGGGCCCTCTTGGGCCGCAGCAGGAAATGCCGCCACCGGCCTGGGCGACGCCCCTGGCGGGGGTGGGGTGGGGGGGTCGGGCCGGCCCACGTGCCGCGGGAGGGCCGCGTGGGCGGAGGGGGAGGGCCGGCGCGGTGGGCGGCAGGAAGGGACGGCGGAAGGGCTGGGCGCCCCTCCCCCCCGCCCGGTTCTCCAGGGTGGGGCAGGAGGGGGTCCAGGCCCTTCCCTTGGCTGCCGGTCGGGGGTCTGGCCTTCCCAGCACGTGCCTTGGCGCCCGAGCCCCCTTGCCAGGCCGGGGGGGGGGCAGTACCAGCTCGTCCTGCGCTCTTGCTGCCGAGGGGGGTGGCTAGTTGAAGGAGGGGGTCCTGCGCTGCCTCTTTCTTGCCCACCCAGGGGGCCTCCACCCCCACCGCTTTGGCTGAGCTTTTGGGGCCGGCTGCGGGGCAGGGAAGCCTTGCAAGTCACCCCCCCCCCCCTCCAATGTCTTGGCTCTGACCTGCTGTCCCTGCAGCCGGCAGAGGTGAACATCCTGGTGGGAAAGGACAGAGACAACCTGTTCGTGAACGGGCTGACGCTGGGGGGGCAGAAGTGCTCCGTCATCCGGGACAGCTTGCACACGGACGGGGAGTGCACCATGGACCTGCGGACCAAGAGCACGGGGGGCGCCCCCACCTTCAACATCACAGCCGCCATGACCAGCAAGAGTGAGTGCCCCCCCTCCCCCACCCCACGCCTTCCTTGCAGCTGTCTGCCCCTTCCCGACATTCCTTTGCCCGACAGCTGTGCAGGGGCCCATTTCGGAGGGGGGCGGGGAAACAAACAGCTGTGGCCTAATCCAGCCTATGTCTTGCCAAATAGGAATGGGGGGGGGCCTTGGAGGGCTTGTCTCCCAGGTGAGCAGTTTGCCCTCCATCCCCACCAGGGCTGAGCAGTTTGGGGGCTCCCTTCTAGGCCTTCCTTTCTCAGTTCTCACCCCTGGGTCGCTCGCCCAAGCGGAATGCCACCCTGCCCGTTCTGGTCCTTGTACCTGCTGTGATGTATTGGGGGGGGGGTTGTAGACTTCCGGTTAGAAGCACCAGAATGCTGCTGCTTTCAAGGCCCTTCCTGCCAGTTGCTTCCAAGGCGGGTGCCTGCTGGCCTCCTTGCGAGGCACCTCGAGGCCCCTCCTGTGCCAGGAGCAGGCCGCCTCCCCTGGGCCGTGCCGCTGAAGCCCCTCTGCCTCGCCCCTGCAGCGATAGTCCTCGTGATGGGGAAGGAAGGCGTCCACGGCGGCTGTGTCAACAAGAAGTGCTTTGAGATGGCCAGCCACTTGAGGAGGTCCCAGTATTGACGTGCCTTCCTGCGTGGCCCCGCCCGTGGTACTACTGATGGAACGGTTTAAGGATGTCCAAGGAGGCGGCGACTGTCCAGGGCCAGCAGCCTTGCCATCGTGGGATCGACCCCGGGGCCGCAGCGCCGTATATTCCAGCCCTCCGCCCCACGCCTTGCCTCTCCTCCCCCCCACCCCATTTCTATGGTTTGTTCCTAACCCCGCCCCTGGCACCCCCACACCCCCCTTTTCTCTTCGCCATTTTTTCTATCACAAATCCTTATTGCTGCCAAATTTTCTGGTTATTACAAGGTGTAGTTTTTTGGTTAAGAAAACTATATTGGAACAAGAAAAATAAAAATAAATCGAATTCTAAAGTGTTCATCCTTGGGACAAGGGGGGGGGTTGCTGGCTTCCTGGCACACACTGGCCCATGTGGCCTCTCCTTCCTTCCTTCCGCATGGACAAGGACTGGTCCCCCAGGCTCCATGTGTGGGGCAGGAGAAGCAGATGGGGCCTGCCCAAGCAAGCAAGGCTCCCCCTACTGATGCAAATATTTGAGTTCCTCTTTCTCATCTCTCTGGGGCGGAACCATCATTAAGCAAAGGGGCCACACAAAGCGTGCTTGTTCCTCAGAACAATGGGCCACGGGCAGAGACAGCTCCCTGCGAGCCACAGGAGCAGGTCTCGGGGTGCGTTTCTCCCTTGGGTGGCACCACAGCGGCTGTATCCCCCCCCCCCAGACACTTTGGCCCACCATAGCCCTGGTGGAGAGGGACAGCCCCTCTGGTCTAGGCCAGTGGCAGGCAGGGAGGGAAGACGGTGCCTTGTGTCTGCAGACTAGAATCCTGGAGTTGGGAAAGCCACAGTCCCACCCCCGCCTCAATGCAGCATCAGCCCAAAGCATCCAGGAGAGAGGCTTCCCCAGCCACCAGAAATGGCCAGGGAGGGGGAAGGGTTGCTCCCTGGCTGGCTGGGGCCACATGAGGGTGGTGCCTCTCTAACTGGGAGGGTCCTTCACCTGCCCAAAGTCCAAAAGGTGGGCCCCTCCCTGCAGGTAAATAGACAGGCTGAGTCAGCACTGCTCCATCCTGGACAGCTTAAAGGTCACAATGCCCTTGTCTCTTTCTGGCCGGGAAATAGGTCCCCACTTAGATTGTTTCTAGAGCCAGACCTCATTGCGATGGTGGTGGGGAATCTCTAGCCTGGGTGGGTGCATACGTGCCTCACAAAAAGCGCCCGGCCACCTCGGCTTGCAAGCCCCTCCCCAGCAGAAATCACCTAAGGAATGACCAGCCAAGCCCATCCTGTTAAACCAACTCCCTTTTAATAGGTTACAGGGTGGGCTGCAGCAGGGTCATCTTCCTGCAGGAAAAAGTGTACATACAAAAGCTCTGGGAGGACCCCAGGCCCCTCTCCCCAAACTGCTGCTTGGCAAGAGACCCACACAGCCAAACATCAAAGGAACAACAGTAAAAATGCTACCTCCATTCCCTTCCCCGCCCCGGGGCGTCCAGTAGGTGGTGAAGCGAGGACGGCTCCAGCACAGGAGGCAGCCCTCCGTGGTCCCATGGGGGGTGGTGGGGGGGGCTCAAGACATCGACCCCACCAGTCCCACAGAGGAGCCAAGTCTCAAGTGGAAGAGAGACGGGCAGTGGAAATCCAGCTCGGCAGAGGGCTAAAAATGGCCTCTCAAACATTAGGGGGAGGCAAGCCATGAGGATTGCCCCCCTGCTTCCCAGCCAACCCCTCCCCCCAGAGCTCTTGAGGTTACCCTGCCCGCTTGCTGCTACGGTGGGGAGCCAGGCAGGGAGGGCGTGTGTCAGTGCAGCTGGGCTTACTAGCGGAAGGGCCGGAGACCGGCCGGACTCCTCTGAGGACAAGGCGGGTGGCAAAAGTGCACAGGCAGTGCTGAAAATCCAAACGCCTGGCTGGCAGCCAAAGGGCACCTGGAGGGCTGGTTCTGGGCAACCTCCTCAGGCAGCAGCATCCTTTGGGGTGACCAGAGTACCCCCCCCTGGACAACCACATCTGGGCTGCCCCTTCCCATTTGCTTCCTTTTCCAGCTAAGCTCAGTCCACCCCCCTCCTCAACAAGGCAGGGGAGGAAAGGAGGTAGGACAAAACAGGTCTCTCCCAAGAGTCCCCAGCCCCCCCCCCCCCCAGCTCAGCCTGCCCCCTCACTTCCTCCCCAAGAGGGGAAACTGGTAGTCCCCTAAAACTACCCCCTCCTTGATAAAAGGTTAAAATATACCGGAAGTGGTAAAAGCAAAGGGTCTCGGCATCCAGGAGGAGGGGCTAGTCCGCCCCCACCAGTGTGAGACCAGGGCAGCTGGGGGGGGCTAGACTTGCAGAGGCCAGGGGGGGCCGTGGGGAGCATCCTCCTGGTGGGATCTGGGCCCCTGCTCATCCTCTTGGCGCACGGGGGGTTGGCCGATGCTGCCGAACGAGGGCCCCAGCGCAGTAGGGGGGGAAGTGCGCAGCAGGGGGGTGCGTTCGGAGTCCCGCTCCTCTTCCTCCTCCTCCTCCTCTCTGGGGGGCGCCGGCTGGTCCTCCCCCTCCGAGTCGGAGTCCTCAGCTGACCGGACAACGCGCTGCTTGCACACCGGGCAGGTCTTCTTGGTCTGCGTGAGCCAGGGGTCGACACACCTGCAGTGATAGGCTGAGAGGACAGGAGGCAGGGGAGGACGGCTCAGTTCTTCTGGCCAGTTCTTCTGACCCCCCCTGGCCACTCCCACGGCCCCTGCAAAGTCAGCCCCTCCCCACTCTAAAACCAGCGTCTACCCCATCTCTGCCCCTGAAGCAGAACTCAATCCCTGCACCAACCCACCCTGCCTTGGGTCGCATGCAAGGGGTCGGGCGGGGCTTTTGGCCAGGCCACGGCCCCTACAGCCCCAGCCCCCAGCGCTGATTGGGAAGGGGGGCAGTTCACTGGCTCTGGTGGGCTGGGCTGGTCTCCACTTCAGGTCCTGCTAAACTCCTCTTGCAGGGCGGAGGGGGGGGGAAGGTTTGCTGCCTAGCTGCCATCTACCACCCCCCGCCCCCAGGTGCCCTTACCATGCGCACAGGGCAGGATGCGCAGCCGGGCACCATCTTCATACTCCTCCAGGCAGATGGCACAGACGTCATACTCATCTCCTAGCAGACGACAGAGGGCATGGCTGCAGAAAACCCTTGCCATGCCCCAGGCCCCCACGCCCTTTTAATGCATGCCAGTTGCAACCCCTGCCCCACTGCGCTGGGGCCGGTCAAGAGCCAAGTATATTTTGTGCAATGCCCTTAATGCCCCACTTCAGCATGGCCTCTTTGGGTCAGAAGGGGCCTCTGGCAGCACTAGGCTTGGCGCACAACACGGCGGCTCAGCTTTATCGGGAGCCAGGTAGAGCAAGCCCTTAAGTCCCCTTGTGCAGCCGCTCCGCTGGCCGCCCATCAGTGACTGGCTCGGTGTCAAGTATGGGCAAGGCCCTTCAGGACCCTGGGCTGGGCTCTCGTGTCTGCAGCACCACCTCGTGCCCAACACTCCTGCCACGGCAGCTTTGCTCGGAGGAGAAGGGCCTCGTGCACCCAGGGGCCTCCCTGGTAGCAGCCCCCAGCCCCATGCAGCGGCCTGCCTGAGGCAGGAAGAAGGCTCCCACTGCAGCCATTCTGCAAGCCACGTGAAGGAGAGTTCTTCTTTAGGAGGAGCGGTTTGTGAAGGTAACCGGGCTACCTCAGTGCAGCACTTCCGAGGGCCATCCTGAAGACTCATGAGGAATGTGGCAGTTCCCCGTCCCCCCAGGCCACTCAGGGGACAGCCTGGCCTATCCAGCGCCTCGGGGGAATATGCCCTCCTCCTCCTCGCTGTCCAAAGGCAGCAGCTGGAGGAGGCCCAGGCTCTGCACCGCGGAACGCCAGGGCAGGACGAGGAGGGGAGCGAGGCACTCAGCTGCTTGCAGGGCCGCCTCCCCCTCACGGCCAGGCTGGGCGGCAGCCGGTGCTGCAAAAACAGGAAGGCGGGGGGTGGGGGGGGGGGCTCTCTTGCTCGCTCGCAGCGCCTGGGCTGGGAAGGGAAGCGGTCAGAGGGCTGCTTGGCAAGGCCTTATAAGGCAAACGGCAGCGGCGGCTCCGGGGCCAGGCACTTCCTCCCCACTCTTAGTCAGCTGGGGGCGAGAGAGAGCGAGAGAGGCCACGCTGCTGGGGGGGGGGGGAGGGAGGCAGCGGCAGCCACAAACAAAGCCCTGCTGGTTGGGGCGAGACAGGCAGGCCTCTTGGCCACAGGGTCCCGGCGGCTCCTTCCCTCAGCCCCTGCCAGGAGTTCAGGAGGACAGCAAAAAACTGCCTGCAAATCTGTTCTCTGCCAGAGGGTAGCCAGGCCCCCCTGCCCACAGCGTTTGCAGCTGGGCCTTGGTAGGCACCAGACAGGGAGAGGGGATTCCCCCCCCCCCCACAACTATGTCAAGCCACCCAGGAAGATTTTGCTTTTGGAAGAGACTGCCCTCTCTTGCATCCCCAGCCACAGAAAGGGGAGGGGTTTGCAACATGGAAGCCAAAGACGGCTGTCCCAGAGGCGTTGTGGCTCAGGAGGGCCTTTGCTTAAGGTCCCCCTCGCCCCATTCAGGGAAGGGCCGGCCAGGAGAAGCCCAGCCCTGGACCTCGGAGAGCTGCTGCTGCTGCTGGATCCGGGGGAGGCACTGCAACCCCCCACCCCCGACCCCCCACCCCAGTGACAGCAGCACAGAGTCCAGCCTTCTTTTGAATCTGCTTTCCAGAGGAGCCCTTTTCTCCCCCAGCACGGCCAACTGCCCCATGGCGAGCAGGAAGGATCCAAGACCTGCAGCCCCTTCCCATGATGCACCTGGGACTGTAAGGGAAGTCCCACCTGCCTGTTCCTCCTCTAGTTGTTTGCCCCGCCTCCCTTCCCCCACCCTTGAACTGCCCCCCCAGGCAGCTGACGCAAAGCAGCCACCCCCTCCAAACGAGGGGCGGGGGAGCGGGCGGAGGCAATGCGAGGCCAAGCCGCCCAGGAACAACAGGACCCAGAAGGACCCTCACGTGGCCCCAAACAAAAACAGGTAGAAACAAGAAGCAATCAAAATCCTCAGGAAGAAAAATGTTTTTTAACTGCCCACCCAGTCACGCACCTTTCAGGCAGGGGGGAGTTCCGGCGGCTGGTTGCTCCCACCAAGAAAGCCCCGCCCCGTGGCTTGTATGGGGCTCCCTGGAGGGCTTTTCCACATCCCCTCCTGGATGCCAGGCAGGCCCCCACAGGGGCAGGTGTGGAGAAAAGGCCACCAAGGGAGTCTGGCAGCTGCTGTCGGCTGAAGTCTCACCTGAGGCAAGGTGGCTTCAGGGAGGGGGCCCCCTGGAATGACCGATGGCAAAACTGCCAGGGGAGGGCCCAGTGTGGGTCTCTGTCTTCCCCACCTGCCTGCTGGAACATCCCTTTGATTTGAGGGGTGGGCTGCTCCTAGCAGGCGTCTGAGGGCATTCTCCCTCCCGGGGTGGCAGGCAAAACGATGGAGGCCCGAAATGCACAAAAAAGGCCAGCACCCCCTCCCTTCCCCCACAAGAGAAGTGGAAAAACCCAGAAGTGACACCAAGGCAAAGCAAAGAAGCCACTATCCCCCACCTGACCCTAGCCGGGAAGGAAGCGGCTTCAGAGGGAACTTGGGGGGGGGGGGCTGCTTCTTGGGCGCCCTCTGCTGAGGAAAGGGAGAACTGCAGAGGTGGGACACAGGGCAGCGCCCCCCTCCCTGCCCGCCAGCCAGCCAGCCATGCTCTCTGGCAGCATCATCCACGGGGTGCTGGCGCCCCTGCCTTCTGGCCCTGTTCCCCCGAAACCCCCCTGCCCGCCTCGCACCTTTCTTGTACTTGTGGACGGGGATCTTCTTCAGCTGCTCCTTCGACAGGCGGCTCCTCCTCAGACGCTTCCGGTGCTGGACGCAGCGCACGACCTGCTTGGCAGGGAGAGGGAGAGGGAGGGGCTGGGTCAGCCTGCGGCCACCTTCCCAGCCCCGACACCCCCGGGACACGCTGGTCCCAGCAGGCTTGCAGCTATGTGGGGTGTCCGGCTGGCAGACAAATGGTCCCCCCCCCCCCCCAGACAGGGCTGCCTTCTGTGTCCCCTTGGGGGGAATTCGCCAGCATGCAGCTGCCGGTGGGATTCCGGAAGTCAACCGAGGACGCTTTCCCTGTGGGTCCCGGAACACCTGAGGCTGGGGCCACCCACTAGGGCCACCCACTGGCAGCCGAGCCAAGGAAGCCACTGACTTGTGGAACGCCACGCCACAAGACGGGCGGTCAGCTTGGAAAGCTTGAAAGTGGAGGTCAAAAGTGATCTTAGACAAGGAGAGGTCTGTGAATGGCTGCCAGGAAGCACCACCTCAATGAGGCTTCTGGGTCCCTTTGGGGCAGGGCGGGGGGGGCTCTGGAGGGACCAAGCTGGCAGGGGCTGAATGAGCCCAGCTCTTTTGGTAGGTGGGTCCCTGTCCTTTGGACGCCTCAAGGTCCAGCCACAGGACCCCCCCCCACCACCCCAGCCATGGCAAGTCTCCCTTGGCAACAGAGCCAGGCCCCCACCCCACCCCCTGCCCGGGGAGGGCAGAACTCACCAGGATGGTGCACATCACTGTGATCACGATGCCCACCACGCCTGTGAAAGGGATAAGGTAGTAGCCCAACGGGAAGATGTACTCTGGGATCAAGATGATGTGAGCCCTGGGGAGGGGGGCAGAGTTGGGGCTCAGTCAGACATGACCCAACTTTGCTTCACATGGGGGAGCCTCCCCCCCCCCCCGCTTCCTCACCAGCAGCTGTCCACCGTTCCACTGCACACAAGACCCAGAGCAAAACCTCTCCTGCCCCGGAACCCACACATTCCCCCCACAGACCACCTATCAGGATAGATATACCCCCCCCCCAAGAACGCTCCACTCCGCCACTGCAAACAGGCTGGAGATCCCTGGCCCAAGAGCAGGGCCTTTTCAGTCCTGGCTCCAACATGATGGGATGAACTCCTGGAAGAACTGCAGGTCCTACAGGAACTGCAAAGGACAGCTCTTCCCCAGGCATTTGGTTGACACCAATCAGTTAACGACAGGGCCCTCTTCCAGAACCCTCTCTCCCCCTGGACCAAGAAGGAGCAGAGCTGTTCTGTTCAGGCAGTATATTCTAATTGTTTTAACCTGCTTATTTTTAATGAAGTTTTTGTTGTAACCCCCACCCCCGAGATGGCTGTGCCAAGAGGGTGCTGTATAGAAAAGGAAGGAGGAAAGATCCAGCGGGGTGGGGGGTGGGGTGGGGGGCTGCAAGCCTGTCTGTGGGAGCAGAAAGGAGCCAGCGTCCAGGAGCACCTTCAGGACTAACAACTTTTGTGGTGGGGAGGAGCTCTTGGGAGCCACCAGAGCGCTTCCCCTGCCCCCAATATGAAGATAAGATCCTCCTGGACTCTTGCTCCTTTCCACTGCTCTCAGGGGAGGGAAACAACCAATAAATCAATAAATAACTCGCATCCAAATGGCCGATCTACTTTGGGAAAGATCTGCAAACAGGGAGCTGACTTTGAAAAGGGAGAGGCTGTAGAGGTCCACCAAGCCTTGAGGCCCTTAGTTCCGGCCCCTTCCACCCCGCAGGCCTCGAGCTGGGACAGCTGAGCAGGAAGAGGCCACTGACGGAGGATCAGAGCCCCGACTGCTGGCTGGCTTCTAGGTGCAATTCCTCAGCTTTCAGGGAGGCAGCAGAAGACCACTGGGGAAGTTCTTCACTAGAGGCTTTGAGGCTGCCAGAATTTCCCATATCTGATATCTTTCACTACAGTTGACTGTGGGGTTTGTTCCGCCCACACTAGAACAGCACTTTCACCACATGGGGGAAACCTGGAATTGCTGCCTTGGGCCACTCTTCCACATGGCTACTACAGCATACAGGAACAGCCAACATGGCATAGTTTCCAGAGTGTCATACAAGGATCTGGGAGACCAAGTTCCAATCCCTGCCCTGCCCTGGACGCTTGCTGGGTGACCCTGGGCCAGGCACACTGTCAGCCCAACCTACCTCGCAAGGTTGTTGTGAGGATAAACTGGAGGAAAGGGAGGAAAATGTAAGCTGCCCACTGGGGAGAAAAGTGGCATAAACGAAGTCAGTAAATGATCCACAAGACACAGTCTGTGCTTGGAATCTCCTTCCCCAGGAGGCCTGGAACAACCCCCCCTCCCCCCGAGCAAGCGCTCCTCTTCCGCAGCAGCTCCTACCCTCTCTCATAGGTGAAGAAACTGTGCAAGAATTTGGCTGCGCTCTCCCCAATGAACACAGAAGGGATAGTGATGCGCTTGCGGAGTTCCTCTGGAGGAAAAAAGGAGAGAGTTTGCGGGTCAAGAAGGCACGGAAAGGACAGCTGGATGCTGCCACGCAGAGGACCCTGGGAGAACAAGCCCCCCCTCACTGACCGTCATCCCAGACCATGTGAAGCAGGTCATCGGAACCAACATTGTGCACAATGACTGCAGCATACCCAGCCTGCTGGGCGTGATACACCTGCCAGAAGGGAGAAGCGTTAGGGAGAGGGAGGGAATCGGCAGGACTCACCCAGCACACTGGGGGGGGGGGGGAAGGACTCAGCGTCCAGCCCGTGTACCAGAGCTGCCCACTGGCCTTTGATCCAAACATGGGCTCCCAATGCCCTCACCATGCCCTGGCACAAATGTTACCCTCCTAAGTCAACCCACCTTGGTATCAAAGTGACAGTCGTATCTCCGGATGAGAGCAATGAAGCCACTCATGTTGGAGACCTCTGGAGGGCCCACAATGGGCTGACAGGCATTGATGGGCTTGGCTTCCACTAAAAGGCCCTGGAGGCGAGGCAAGGCAGGGGAGATATTCAGCCCAAGAGGCCACGGGAATGTCACAGGCCAGGCCTGCCCCCCCAGAGAAGAGTCAGGATACCGGGGGGGGGGGGGGCTGGCACGTGCTGGTGCCTCTGGAAGGGAGGGGGACAGCAGCCACTCCATGGGCCAACCACAGCTGCCCCCATACCTCCCCCCTCCCACTTTCAGGTACCCACCAGGAGTCCCTCGGGTGGCAGCGGATTCCCAAAGTTGGCAGGGAAGTCAGAGAAATCCATGCTGGAGTTGTGGCCTGACATCTGTGGAGAGAGAGATACGGCCGTCTTAGATGCGCGGCTGACAAAAGGGGTGGGAAACGTTCTGCTCACCCAAGTCCAGTCTTAGCCGGCCACCTGCCTGGAGGGCTTTGGCCTCCTTGCAAGGCTTGCTAGCTGCTGACACAAGATCAGTTCATGCTCTGCCCTCGGCCTCCAGGCAGCCCCCTCCCGCCCACTGGAAAGGGGAATGGGGGAGAACACAAGGACTTTTATTCACTGCCAGGGAGAGGAGGGAAAAGGAGGCTGGAAACGCTTTAGAGACCACCCCCAGCTTTTGCTGCCCTCTTCTCTGCTAGAAGGCTTCAGATCCTAACTCTCGGATGCGCTGAGTCCACTGCCAGGATCTGGGTTTGGAGAGGGAAACTGGCCTTCCTTCCCTCACTTTCAGCGTGAGCTCCTCTGGGAAGCAACGGATCATTTACCCATTTCCCACGGAAAGTGGCCTTCGAGGCTGTTTCCGTCTCTTCTGGCAACAGCATCCAACTAGCGTGAAGTGTCCTGAGGGAGCACAATCAGCATCCCCCCCCCCCCCGACACACAAGCCCAATCCCTAGAGAATAACTTATTTAGCCGGCCGGCAGGCACAGTGGGTTCCGAGGCCTGGCCAGCATCTCAAGTCGGGTTCTCTCCTGCTGAATCCTCTGGAGACACAAAACTCATCAGGACCGAGTTGACCTGGAACTGCTGTTGATCTTCCACTTCCCCCCACAACAACACACAGAGGAACCCAACCCGCCAACAGGCACACAGGGGATTGATGATGGACAGGAAGGGGTGGAACTTCTACCCACCTGTCCCACCAACAGGCAGGGAAATCTCCTCCTCCCCATTTCTCAAGAGGCTATCTGGATACAGTCGATTACAGCCCCTGGACACCGGTTAATGTCTAAAGCCCCTATCTGTGGAGGAGGAGGCCAAGCCCCCCAGGCTACGTTCTGGAATGAGACGGCCGCAGCACGGACAAGACACCTCAGCTCTGTGTTTCCTTATCCAAGCCACCAGCTGCTCTCCACTCAGTTCTGAACTGGGGCCTGGCAGAGGAGACAGGACAAGCCAAATCCAGACAAGGAAATGGTGACAGTGGTTGGGATTTAGAGGGACTGGGTCTGGGCTGGAATGGAGCTGGACTTTGAGGAGCAGGTGAAGAGCTTGAGGGGGCTTGGAAAGCAAGGAGGCAGAGTGGCCAAGAGCACCTTTACTACAGCTGCCTTTGGCTTGCCAGCAGCCTGGTTCTCTAGACTCGGCCTGTCTGGTCATGCCAATTCCTGCGTGTATCTCCACAGCTGAACTACTGTAATGCTCTCTACGCTTGGGCGGCCCTAGAAGAGAACCCAGAAATTGCCACTGGCTCTGAATTGTCCACCCATCGGCTGACAGTTTGTTTCCAAGCCCAATTCAAGGCGCTGGTTCTGACCACTCAAGTCCTTGTGGTCTAAAGGACGATTCCCCCCCCCCATAAAAAGAAGAAAAGGGATCTGTTTTACTACCCAAAGAAGTCTTAAAGCAGTTGAGAATCACCTTTCCTTCCTCTCCCCACAAAAGACAACTTGTGAAGTAGGTCGGGCTGAGAGAGTTCTGAGAGAACCGTGACTGGCCCAAGGTTAGTTACCCAGCTGGCTTTTATGTGGAGGAGTGGGGTAGCGCACTCAGTTCTGCAGACTAGAGGCTGCTGCTCTCCACCTGCTGCCCGTATCAGATTATATTCAAACAAGTAAGGGGTTATGGCTCAGTGGCAGAGCCTCGGGCTGAATCGGCCAGGCTGAATTCTGGAGATTTTTGGGGAGGGGATCACTTGAGCATGAAATTGGGGTCACTGTGGATGGGCAGAGAGTTATGAGTTCCTGCATTGTGCAGGGGGTCGGACCAGATGATCCAGGAGGTCCCTTCCAACTCTTTGACTGTACGATTCCATCTCTAGTTCAAAAGAGCAGGTGGGGGTGACGGGAAAGCCTGGAGCAGCTGCCAGCCAGAGCAGACAAGACGGACCCCCATGAAGCAAACACTTGGATACTGCAGAAGGCAGCTCTCTGTGTTCAGGCATACCAGAATCCAGCCTCAGCAACCAGAGACTGGCCTCCCCTCCACAACGCAGGCCTTTCCACTGACTTTTCCGGGAGCGGATTAGCCTGCAACACCAGGCAGGAAATGCAACACTTACAGCGTGGATGTAGCCCTTTGTGGCGGGGAGTCCTAAGAGCAGGCAAAGCAGCTGGGCGAGAGCAGCCACGGGAGGAGGGCCCGCAGAGGGCTTCTTCATCATCATCATCATCATCATCACCACCACCACCACAGCTGCAGGGCGAGGCCTCCGAGGGAGGCTCCTACATGGAAGGCACAGGAGGAGACCAGAAGCGTCAGGGGAGGCTGGTCCGGTCTTGGGAACAAGGCAAAACACTCCCCCTTCCAGGCCAGAAACTCCAGCTGCCGACTGCAGATGCCCTGAGGTGCGGGGAGCCACAGGCCAAAGAGAGGCCCTTCCCCAGCTTTCCTCTTTCAGGGAAGGGGACCTCAAGCGCCGGACTCCCGAGGCAGAGCCCCTCGGCCCAGCGGGAAAGCGAGTCCGGGAGGGGGCGGCTCCTCCCCCCCCCCCCGCACCAGCCCAGCAGGGGAGCCGCGAGGGGGGGCAGGACGCGCAGCCCCCGGAGGCCCCCAACAGCTCCCGGGCTGGGCGGGTTCCTGGCGGCAAAGCGGGGCCCCAGCCTACCCCGCAGGGCCGCTGTGCGGAGAAGGCAGAGGGCGGGAGGGGGCACGGGAGCTGAGGGGGTCCTTGGGTCGCCCTCCCCGCAGCAGGCGGCGGCCGGGCTCGAACGGGCTGGGCTGGGCAGGCCTCTCCTCCGCCCTCCCTCCCTCCCTCCCTCCTGGGGCGCGGCTCACCTGCGCGGGAGGGGCTCAGGGGGGGCTCGGGGGGCGCCGCATCGCCCAGGCAGGCAGCAGGCAGGCAGGCAGGCAGGCAGGCAGGCAGGGGGCGGGGTCTGTGGACGAGGCCTGCGCCGCGGCACGCTCGGGAGATCTCGCGAGAAGACGCCCCTCACTCCGCTTCCGGCCCTCTCCCCGGGCCCCGCCCCCGGATGTCCTGCCTCCGCAGCCGCCCCAGGTCTCCCAGGGGGCGGGGCGCCGCTCGGGCTCGACGGGGAGGGGCGCTTTGCCCTCAGAACCCCCTTCCGCCCAAACGCCTCACGGGGCCCGGCGCGCATGCGCCCCCTGGCCCCGCCCCGCCGACTCCACGCAGGCGCCGCCCCGCGCCCGCCCCCGGCCGGCCCGGAGTCACCTTGGTCGGTCCCGGCGCCTCCGAGCAGCGAGCGAGCGAGCGAACGAGCGGGGCCGGCATGGCGGTGGCGGGCGGGGCGGTGGCGGTGGCGGGCGAGAAGCCCAAGACCTCCCCCAAGTCCGTCAAGTTCCTCTTCGGGGGCCTGGCCGGGTAAGGCCCCGCCCCCCACGCCGCGGGCGCCGCGTTGCAGGGGGGGGAAAGGGGGGAGTGGGGGGTGGGATGGGAAAGGGGGGAGGGGGAGGGGGAGGGGGAGGCCCCCCTGCACGCATCCCTCCCCCCCCCCCCCCCGCTGCGACGGCTGTCCGTCATCCTCCGCCCCTTGCCCTCCCCTCCCCGCGCAGCATGGCGGCCACGGTGTTCGTGCAGCCGCTGGACCTGGTCAAGAACCGCATGCAGCTGAGCGGCGAGGGCGCCAAGACCAAGGAGTACAAGACGAGCTTCCACGCCGTGGGCAGCATCCTCCGCCAGGAGGGCGTCCGGGGCATCTACACCGGGTAGGCCACCCCGCTTCGGCAGCCGCCCAGCCCCGCGCCCCCAGAGAAGGGGCTGCGGAGACCCCGGGAATTGCTCTGCTTCTCGCCGGGCCGGGCCCGGCTGTCTCCTGGGCAGGAGCGCCAATTCCCCCAGGGGGCCAGGCTCAGAGACTGGGCTTCCCTGCCCACCGCCCTGTGGCTAGGAGGGACCTCCCGGGGCCGGGGGGGAGGCTGGGGGGCCGGGAGTGTGCCCGCCGCCCCCTGACCAGCGTGGCTCTTGCGGCAGGCTCTCGGCCGGCCTCCTGCGCCAGGCCACGTACACCACCACCCGCTTGGGCATCTACACCATCCTCTTTGAGAAGCTGACGGGCGAGGACGGGCGGCCCCCCAACTTCTTCCTCAAGGCTCTGATTGGCATGACGGCCGGGGCCGTGGGGGCCTTCGTGGGCACGCCGGCCGAGGTGGCGCTGATCCGGATGACGGCCGATGGCAGGTGGGTGGTGCGGGGCCGTGGGATGCAGAGGAGGGGGCTGGAAGAAATGGGCTGAGCTTGGCGTGGCTGTGCCACCAGTCCCAAGGAGGGGGTCTCTTTCTTCCAGGTTGCCCCCGGATCAAAGGAGAGGATACGCCAATGTCTTCAACGCGCTGCTGAGGATCACCCGTGAGGAGGGGGTGCCCACGCTCTGGAGAGTACGTGCCTTCGGGGACCGTCCCTTGGAAGCAGAGCCTCCTCCTGGCACCCACAGGGAGCCTGGCTCTGACACAGCGGCTTGGACTCTGCCCCGGAGCCGGAGCTACTCCTGTGGACCGCTGGTGGCTGGAGCCAAGCAGGGGGTGGGGGGAGGGGTTGAAGAGTTTGCTGCTCTCTTCCCCACCTATGAGGGGTCCCCTTGGGGCCATGGTGGCCAGCCTGCCTGCTCTGAGGTCATTCTCTTCTGCCCCAGGGCTGCGTGCCCACCATGGCGCGGGCGGTGGTAGTCAATGCCGCCCAGCTGGCCTCCTACTCCCAGTCCAAGCAGGTCTTATTGGACTCAGGTACGTTACACTGTGACCCAGCTGGGGGGAGGGGCTTTTCTGTGCCTCGGGGCCTGCTGGTCCTGTCTCCCCCCCCCCCCCCAGCCCTTGATCTCCCCGAGGGGGTGTGCTCTGAGCCTGCAGCCTCCCCTTGGCCGCTTTCAGGGTACTTCCGAGACAACATCTTCTGCCACTTCTGCGCCAGCATGATCAGCGGGTTGGTGACAACAGCGGCCTCCATGCCCGTGGACATCGCCAAGACCAGGCAAGGGCTGCTAGGCGGAGGGGAGGGGAGGGAAGGAAGGAGGGGGCTACCCCACGGGGAGGGTGGGGGAGTCTAGTCTCTCGTTGTGTCCCTCCTTTGTGGCTTTAGGATTCAGAACATGCGGATGATTGACGGGAGGCCAGAGTATCGGAACGGCTTGGTGAGTGAGAGGCTGGGGGGGGCACCTCTTCTCTGCCTGAGCAGTCCCGGGGAGTTGTGAGGCCCAGAGCTCAGGTGGGGAGGGGGGGTGAGGAGCCACAAGGCTCAGAGATGCAGGCCTCCCCCACCCCTTGCTGTGTCAGTCTGCGTCCCTGGGAGCCCGCAGGTTCCCAGACCCCCTCCTCCCTTGCTGAACGGGGCGCTCCCTGGGGCTGAGAGGGGAAGCGATGGCCAGTAGCAAAGCTGGCCCCTCCTGCCCGCTGGGCATGGGGGCCACAGAGCCTGCTGCAGGGCAGTGCCAGAGCTGCCGCCTGAGGGCAGGGCCCGGGCTCCCGCTCACCTGCCTTGTGTCTGGCTGGGCTCCGCAGGATGTGCTGGTGAAGGTGGTCCGCTACGAGGGCTTCTTGAGCCTGTGGAAGGGCTTCACCCCCTACTACGCCCGCCTCGGCCCCCACACGGTCCTCACCTTCATCTTCTTGGAGCAGATGAACAAGTTCTACCAGAAGTTCTTTCTCAGTGCCTGAGGGCAGGATCCGGGGCCTGCGGCACAGCGGAGGAGGACAAGGAGCCACCCCACCCCCGCAGACACAGCGGTCACCCGGCCCTCTGCGTCTAGCCAATCGTGAAGAAAGAGCATGGGGAGGATAAATTAATTTATTTTCAGGGGAAGGGAGGCTCAGGTGCCCCTCCCCAACTGCCTCCGATTTGTGGCCCTCAGGCTTGTGACTGGCCACCCCCTCCCCCTTCAGCTTTGAACTTAGTAAAAACAATCATGGTCTTCAGCCAGCTGTCCGCTTGGGAGTCCTTCTGTGGGGCTGTTTGGGAGCTGTCCCGGGCTGGCCGGTGGGGTCCTTTGGCTCTGGGGGCCCCAGGAGCTTCGCATTTTGGCTCAGATAGACTTCACCTACAGCCTGTGCTCCATGAATGATGACTAAAGGGGGTAGGCCAGGACCTACCTGGTGGGCTGCAGGTAGCCTGATTTTGGAAGCCCGGCAGCATCAGCCGCATTCAGGGCCTGGAGGGGGGTCCCCAAGGCTGGCTCCCCTCGACAGCGCCTTCTGCAGATGTGGGCGGGGGACTGTTTTCCCTGGAGGCCCACTCCTCCCTTCGCCTCCTCCTCCTCCGCTGAGGCAGAGTCCGTGATGCGGTGTCCAAAAGAGGACAGCGGGAGGGGCAAGGAGTTGGTGGAGAGCTGACGGTGTCCGGCAGATTGCGGGTGGCACAGGCAGCACCAAGAGGAGGGCACACCTCATGGGCGGAGAGAGCACCAAGCCTGGAAACTAAGAGGGCATCGGTGCTCCCAGCAGAATCCCTGGTACAGCTTTGGTCCTGCCTGTTGGGGCAGCCGGGCAGGAGCCGGTGCTTTCAGGTTGGGCAAAGGCAGGGGAAGTAGCCCCTCGCCTTCCAGAAGCAGAAAGGCTGCACCCCCGGGCTGTGCCAAGGCATCCTGATCCCACCCTTGCCTTTCTGGTCCTTGGCATCGCTGGGCGGCCCCTCCCCCGAGCTCTCCCCTTCTCCTCTCGGCTTCCACAAGGCCGGGAGGTTGGGGGGTCCATCCCGGGGTGCATTGCCTGCCGCTTCCCGGCCTGAACGTCTCTTGCCGCGTTGTTGCCCGCCCACCCGCTTTGTGGAGATCCTCCTGGAGCCCTTCTTGGCCAGCCGCGGCATTCGCCGTCCTGGGTAGTTTTGTGTCCTCAGATTTGGCCACTGGTCACTTTGGAGCAAATGTCAAGAGCGGTGGTCCTGGTGGGACACCTCGCTTGTTGGGAGAGCTGCCCTCGCAGCCCTGCCTCCTGCCAGGTAACCCGTTTCTGATCCGGACAATCCCAGACGACTCTCAGCCCCGTCCCCCTCGCAGTGGGTTGTGAGGATAAACAGAGAGGTGACTGCCGTAGGCCACAGGACTTAGGTATAACCTCAAGAGCCCAATCAGTCCACTCGGGGAGGGCATTCCTCTCATGCTTGGGTGCCCGCCATCCCCTCTGCCCTGCTCTGCTCTGCTCTGCCCAGTGTCCACTTAGTTGTGGCCTTGGCTGTTTGATTTCCCCCGTTCCACCAGGCCTCTGAGACCCCCACTAGAGCTCCATTGTCACTCAACCTGCAGCCCCCCAGCTCCCCACCGTAGCTCAGGGGCTTCCACTGTGGCCAGTAGCCACCAGGCATGCGTGCCCTCTCACCCTTTGGCCTCTACGCAGGCTCTCACGCTCTGTTGGGCTCCGGCCTACGCCTTGCAGAGTCCACTTTCCGCCTGGCACTGGCTCAGAAGTGCACCGCTCTCTTGGTATATCTCAGGGCAGCCACACCACACACTGCCCCCCTCCCTGTTCTCAGACGAGCCCAGGGCGCTTCGGCCTCCACACAAGGCACAGGGGGGAGACTTGGGCCAGATGCCGTGCCCTCGGGGACACCCCCTCCTCTGCCCATCGCTCCTCTGCAACAAGGATCCACCCGGGACGGGACGGGACGCGGCCTGGTGCCAAGCCCCTGAGATGTGCTGGGACGGGCATGGGTCTCTAGAGCTACTCAAGACAGGGTCATACTGGCTTGGTTGCCAGGTGGGACTGCCCCTGGGTGCAAGGGGGGGCTCCACAGTGCAGAGAGGAGGGATGCGCCCTGGAGGCTGGCCAGCCAACCAGCCTCTCCCGCTCTCACCTGCAGGCCTGCAAGAGGAAGGGTTGGCCTCATTCTGACGGCCCCATGGAAAGGAGGAGGGGGAGAGGTAGAGGAGAATCCGCACTGCTGCCTTCAGGAAGTTGGGGCCAGCCATTTTGTGGGGTAAAAATATACCTCTGCAGGGGAGGGGCCAGGCGGCAAGAGAAGCCCGTGGGCCCACTTGAAAGCACACAGCTGGAAATCTCACTTTTATTTGGCCCCGTGAACTGGGCGTCTGCACGTGTCCGTTTAGACATGCCCCAGGATGCCCCAGGCTGGTCTCCTGCTGGTGGGGTCCTGAGTCACGAGTCCTCAGCCTGCAGTCGAGCTGGGGGTCTGTCGAGAGAGCCGAGAAGCCCCCCGACCAGAGGGGATACTGCCTAGTCTGGGAAGGGGTCCTCAGGCACCACGTTGAGGTACCCCATGAGGAAGATGGCCAGAGTCCCAATGGCAAACAGCAACATGGCGGCCCAGAAGCACAGCTGGTCTATCACCTTCCCGATCAGCACCCAGTTCTCCATCTCCTGCGGGGGCGGGGGGGGGGGAGAGCAGAGTGTCAGAGTGCAGCGTCAGGCAAATGGCGGGGGGGGGGGGGGTGTCTCAGCTGTGGCTTCCACCTTACCGCACTGTCTCTATTTTGATCCCTGGTGCTCTCTGTGATGAAGTTGCATGCGTCCACACACTCCTTGATTTCTGGCGCCACATTGGCCAAGTTCTTGTACAAGGTGCTGCTCATTTGCACATCCAGCCGGTCTGGCGGAAAGGAGGGCAAATACAGACGTGAGTCTGACCCTCTCCCTCCCGGGAAGACCCCGAGTCTTGACCAACAGCTCTGGAAGTGGGCTGCTTTGCAAGCGGAATCTAAAACGCAGCCAGTTAGGATGCTCCACCGGGAGTGGGGTGGCTCTTCCCACTTCCCTCATGCCCCATTGCTGCAGTTCCTTCCCCACCTCAAGCTCCAGGGCGCATTGGGCCTTTGCAAGCTGACCTTTCATTTCTCCTGCAACAGTGGTGCTGTTGGGCAGCAGTCTGGTTTACCAGCTTCCCTCACAGACTGGAGCCCAGCCACAGCAAACAAGGTTTGCGGGGTGAGACTTTCTGGAAGTCAATGCTCCTGTGGTCTGAGGCCCCGGGCCCTTGGACCCTCGCAAGCTCCCACCCCTCCAAGTCTTGGGGGCACTCCCGTGGGAAGTCTCCTCTCGGGGGAACTGTGGAATTGGCCTCACTGTTGGGTCAGGCCATAAGGAGCAGACCCCACTGCTGACTCCGGGAATTGCAGGGCTGCCCGAGGGAAAGAGGGCCACGCAAGGCTAGTTCTCGTGGGCCCCCACTGCAAGACCACAGACCTCAGTGGCACGCTTGATAAAATGTCCCTGCCAGGTCTGTCCCTGGTGCATCTGAACTTCCTGGTCTGAGGGCTGGACTACATAGTCTCTGAGGGCATTATGTCACTACAAGCTCTTTCTGTGTGATCCCTGCCCCCCAAGGGCTGCCCAGCACTCCTGGCCCCTCCTGCTACACAGCCCCTTGGCCGCCCCCACCCCCCGCATCCTCACAGAGCATCCGGTCGCTGGGCCCCCGCTGCAGGCCGTGCCGCGGCCCCTGCCCTGCAAAGAGCAGCTCACTCCGAGGGGTCTTCAGGATGTACTCTTCTGCCTTCAGCATGATCCCCAAGGAGCTGCGCCGGCGCTCCTGAGGGGCATCCCAAGGGTCCTCGCCTGCCGGCTCCACGCTGGAGCCCAAGTACCGTGGAAGGACGTCCAGGAAGACCTGGCAGGAAGAGTGGGGAGGCCCTGAGGGGCTCTGTGGAACCTGCTCGTCTTACGCCCCCCCCCCCCCAGACCCAGGCTTCAGGCAGCCACTGGAGTCCCAACTATTCAGCAGGACAAACCACATGACTCCCCCGCCATTAACTTGGACCACCAGGAGCCCTCCTGGAAAGCTTTGGCACAATGAAAGGAACGCAGGTGCACATCTTGGGGGGGGGGATGTTATGGCAGAGGGGCCAAAACAGAAAAGGTCGTTCTTCACCTTGCAAGAACTTGTCTAAAGATTCTTGAGGGTGTGCTGGTTCTGATGTGCTAAGAGAGCAGACAGAACTCTGCCCGCTGAGGAACACAGAGTCCGGTGCGACCTGAAAGCCTGCAGACTGCATTCTTTTCACGATCCCTACTTGCCCTTTCTCCATGTAGAGGCTGAATGCAGTGCAGCCCTCTGGCCCTCTGCCCATCTGCACCCCTCTGCCTGGCAACATCCCATCAGTCTGCCATGGGACCGGGGCACTGCACAGTCCCTATTTACTTCTATTATGATTTTGTATTTAAATTTGAAATTCTGAAGTCTTCTGAACGTGGGCGTTAGCCGTAGTATTGAATACAACTTCAATTCACAAGCTTTTAAAATATCTGGATTCCTAAAAGCACAGTTCACTCTTCAAATGTAAAGGTGTCCCCACTGTCAGCTGCATCTGAAGGGGGTCTGGAGCCTCAGGAGCCCATCCCCAGAGCCAGCCAGGAAGGGCAGCCTACAAGCATCACAATTCTTATCGATTCTTATTCAGCCTCCCTCGTCTCCGCGGGGTCCCTGAACCCATCTGCCCCCGAGGCAGCCTTCATTTCAGGCCAGAGGGACTTCACGGGCAGCGGCAGCTGAAGGGCTCCCCCCAGGTCTTGCCCCCCCTCACGTGTTTGAGGCGCTGCGACATGACGTGGGTGCTGGGAGAGCGCAGCGAGACGTTCAGGACGATCACACAGTTCATGACAATGAGGGTGGCCACGACCATCACGAAGATCAAGTATCTGCCACCAGGGGGAGAAAGACCAGTGGGGAGGGGGGCACCAAGCAAGACAGCCACCACCTCTGCCCCCATCTGACCACCAGGCCCGCCAGCCGTCGCAGCCCCCTTGTCTCCAGAGCCAGCACGGCAGGCCGTCCAGTAGCTGCCACTTGCCCTTGCCCCGCACTGTGGGGAGAAAGTGCTATTGCCCCCCCACCTCTTGGATCCTAGCAGGGACACCCCCCCCCCCAAGCATCCCCATGGTCAGGAGAGGCAGAGCTAAGAGGCCACCGGGCTGGTTGGAGCCCCCGCTGCTGGCCAAGGCACCTAGTGGACGCCCCCCCCCCCACAGCTCTCCACACCTTGGAGGATCCAGAGTCTGGGCACCTCTGAGACCAAGCAAGTATCATTCAGAGGCTACGCTCCCATGGGCCAGCCCACTTCCTCGGACACATCTGCAAGGAGGGTGAGCAATCCTTATCGCCTTATGACTCCCATTAGCCCTTCCTGGTAGCTAACCTGCCCCCCACCTTCATGTAAGGCTAAAGCCTTGTTTCAATGTGCCCAGAGAAGGGGGGGGTGCCCCCAGAAGTTCATCCCGAGAATTAACTTTGGTGGTCTTGAAGGTGCCCCTGGACTCTGACCTTGTCCCGTGTCTTCAGACCCACACAGCTGCCCCCCCCCCCGAATCTACCATGGGGAGCCCAGGCATCCCGACCCCACTGCCGCAGCCTGCCGGCTCCCCCCTCGCCTGTCCTCCCAAGTGTTGCCGGATCAGGGCCCTCTGGCCAGGCTGAGGAGCTCACTTGCCAATGAGGGGGACGCTGAGCGAAGTCTCAGGCACCTTCTGAGCAATCAGGAACAGGAAGACGGTCTGGGCAAGCAGCACAGAGATGCCCACGGTGATCTTCTGACCCCCAGCTGCAGAGCACAAACATGGAGGAGGAGGAGGAGGAGGAGGAGGAGGAGGAAGCAGAGGAGGAGGAGGAGGAGGCAGAAAGACCAGCGGGGCTGGCCCGGCCCACGCCTGCATGGAGCAATCCGAGCTGTCTCTCAATAGGCCTCCGTCCAGCAGCACCTTTCGGACGGGTTAGGTCTGGGGATTGCCCCTTAGGCTGACTCTCTGCTGCTGATGCTTGGCGGGCGCCCCCCCCCCATGTGCTACAAGGGCTCAAATCCAGCAGTTATCCTGGGGCAGCACCAGGCTCAGGATCCGGCCCAGAGCACATGGTTCTGAAGACGGAGCCCAACTCTTTCAGCCCGCAGCTCCCTGCTAAGCTGGTCCTCCCACCAGTTCAGAGACCCGCTTTCTTTTCACCCCGCCCCCTCCCATGGGCACACCCACCTTCTGCAGGCAGGAAGTAGACCAGCACCACCAGGGAAGAGATCAGCACACAGGGGATGATGATGTTGATGATGTAGAAGAGGGGCTTGCGCTGGATGATGAGGAAGTAGTGAATCTCGGAGAAGCCGGGGGACTCGGCACCGGGCTCCGGGGCCAGCACCTTGCGGGCTGGGCGGTGCTGGATGGCCCACTCGCCGTTCTCTGAGCCGAAGACAGGGAGAATAGCACAGGCGGCCGTGGCCATGTGGAGCTCAGAGCCAGCTGTGGTCGCTCAAGGCGAGGGCCGCAGCTCCTCAGGAACACGTTGGGGATTGGGCCCGGGACCTGCTGCACGCCAAGCAGAGGCTCTGAGGCAGAGCCACCTCCTCTGCTGTATGTGCTCCTCAGGGGGACCCTGGGGCTGGGCAGGCCAGGCGCGGGCTGCAGGTGGAGCCCACAGAGGCAGGGTGCAGCATGGAGTCCCAGGTGTGCCAGGAAGCCCATGGCCAGCCACAGGACCCAGCGGGCCATTTAGAGGAGGCCCCCACCTCACCCTGCCCCAAAGCCGCTCAGTGCGGAGAAAGGCACACCTGCAGAGCATGTGGGGGGAGCTGTCTGGAGGGGGACTCAGCCGGTCAGCCCCACTGCCCCCGGGGACCAGAACGAGGCCTACCTGTGAAGGCTTCGGGGTCAATGTGGACCGCCTCGAGGGGCTTCCCGTCATCGTCCTGGGCGAAAGACAGCTGCACCTCATGGGCATTGTAGGTTTGAGACCTGCGAGGAGGGCAGGCTATGCCACCCTGCACAGGGGAATGCTGGGACCTGCCTGGCACCGAGGAGGAGGGCAGGACGGACCTGCCCCTTGGGCTTCCCCCCCCCCCGGCCAGAAGGCATTCCAGCCCCTGCTGCCCACCCCCGCCCCATCCTGGAGCTCTATGGCTGCCTCACCGGAAGACCAGGGAGCAGTTTTGCCAGTCAAAGGGGAAGAAGGTGACCTTGATGGCGCAGGTGCTTCGGAAGATGGCGGGGGGCAGCCAGAAAATGTAGCCCCCAGGGTTGATCAAGACATTGGAGAAATAAGCCACCTCAAACTGCCCGTCGATGCTGCCCAGAGAAAGAGGGAGCTCAGTGGTTGTGGGTTGGTTTGTGTGTTGGATGCTAGAAAATGCCCCCCTCCCGGCAGTCCCCCTCTACTCACTTGTTCTCCAGGACGATGTCTGGGAGCCAAACCAGGTGTGCTGGCACCTGTAGGATGCGCACCCCGCCAAAGTCCTTGCTGGCAAAGTCCAACCGATGATCATACCACTCCTGGGGGCGGAGAGGGGGGGCACTGAAGGAAGGACCCCCACAACTCCCTGAGATGGGACAGGAAAGGCCTTCCCGGCATGGGGGTGGGTCTGGGGGAGCTCCGGCAATGTGCCTCACAGGGAGGGCTCAGGACCTGTGCAGAGGGCCACTCACTTGGTAGATCCAGACGTTGGTGGTCAGTGTTTCTTCCTTCTCGTTCTGCCAAAGGAAGGCTGGATTTTAAAGGGGCTTTGCCACAACCCAGTGGAGAGGCATCTAGGGGTCCCTCATGAGGGCCAGGCAGGCAGGCAGGCCTGGCAGCCCCTTGGAAGAATGCTGGAGTCCGTCCGGTGGGTTGGGGGGTCTGCTTACCAGCGAGATGAGGTTGGTGAGGGTCAGCTTGAGGGACACTTCCACCACATCCTCCACGTTGTGCACGGGCCGCGCGGTCTTGTCGTAGTTGGCAAAGAGCGTGCTGAAGAGACGGCTTTCTTCATTGGCCTCCAGGAGCCCTGGGAGGGGGGGGGAGTGCTCAGAAGTGGGCCAGGAGAGGAAACCTGGAAGTCAGCCCCCACCCTCCCACCCAAGCGCTATCCCAGCCCTGTCTTACAGAGGGTCGCCCAGCCGAGGAGGGCCTGCAGCCCAAATCTTGGTGGCCCCATGCTGTCAGCAGCCTCCCTCCAGGGCTGGGGCACTGCAGACTGCCGAGGGAGCTATTTTGAGGCGGGCTGGGGCTCCCGGGCGGGCGGGCCCTCCCCACAGAGGTGTTTGCTTTCACAGCTGAGCCCTCGCACCCAGGGTCACATCCTGCAGCTGTCCCGAGTCGGATGCCTGGGAGGAGATTTCTGCAGGAAGGAAAATGATCTGGAGGCCGTGGGGGTGGGGGGTGCCCTGTCCCTCGTCCTTCTGCCCTCCCCCATCCCAGGAGCAGCAAGGAACAGGGCCTCTCCAGCCTGCAGGGGCCCTGCATGGTCCTGGAGGCCAGGGGTGGGTTCTGCGTTACTTCCAGCCCTTGCCCAGGCCGTGCCAAAGGGATGCAAATGCTTCAAGAGTGGGGTGAGGGGGGGGGTCGCTGCAGGCCAACCCCAACGCTCAGGCAGGAGCCCCCTCTCCCCCTCTGCTGTCTGGAGCCAGAACTCGGCACTGTGTGTGTGGGGGGGTGCGTGGGGGGGTGTGAAGCCATCTCATTCCTCACAGCAGTCTTCCCCAGCCAGGTTTTCGGGAAACTCTGGGGTCTCCTGACAGCCCTGGAACAGTTTCTCCAATTGGGTGGGAGTTAATGTTTTATATATTTCAAAAATTAAGTTTAATTAAAAAAGATAAATTGGGTGCTATAACCATATATGGCCATGTCGACTGTCGCCTCCCCAAAGAGAGGTGGGAATGGGAGGGGCCTTGCTGGCCGGATGATGTCACATCCAGGGGGAATGTCTGGGGGACATGTGACTTCTGGGGGCGTGGCCTGCTGACATCCCTTGGGGTGGCTTTGAAGGCAGAATCATGTTTCAGGGGTGGTCCAAGGGCTGAAAAAGCTGCCTTGCGTGATGAGCGGAGATTGGGGGTTTCTCCGTTGGGATTCTTACCCCGCAAGGACACTTGTGGTTGCCAGCTCCTGGTTGGGAAATGCCTGGAGATTGGGGGGGGGGAATGGAGCTTGAGGAGAGGAAGGTTTGGGGCTTAAGTAATTATTTATTTATTTATTTATTTATTTATTTAGATTTATATACCGCCCTCCCCGAAAGCTCAGGGCGGTTTACATTAAAACTAGTCAACGATACATGAAACAGTCTTCGTTAAAACATACAGTAATTAATTAATTATATTTAGATACTGCCGTCTCCTGAGGCTCAGGGCAGTTTACATGGAACTGGAGAAAACAATACAAATAACATGATAAATTGAACAATAGCAATACAGTCATTGAGAACATCTATTTAACTGTAACATACCGACAGCCCCGTGGGATGGACATGTCAGCAGTGGTTTCCGTGGGAGGGGGCCAATGGGAAGTGATTGAATTCAGGTCGACCTCAACCAAATGCCTGGCAGAGGATCTCCCTATATAAGCTCCGCTAGGGCCCTGATCTCCTCTGGGAGCTCGTTCCACCGGGTTGTTGGTCATCAGATCACATGGAGCTTTAGCTGTAACACTAAAGACTTTCGTCAAGAATGATGATGTTGTCCGTTTAGTCTTCGCCATACGCCCAGATCACAGATGGCCTTAAATGTGATTACCAGAACCTTAAGCCTGATCCAGAATTTGACTGGAAGCCAGAGCAGTTGAAGGATGGGCCGAATATGGGACCTCCATGATGTTGCTTTGAGGACCCTGGCCGCAACATTCTGGACCGGATGCAATTTCCGGATCGAGGTTAAGGGCAGACTTGCACAGAGCGAGTTACAGAAGCCTAGTCTAGAGGAGACTGTCACATGGATCACGGTGGCTAGGTGTAGGGAGCTAGTAGTTTGGCTTGGCGAAGGTGGTAGAGTGCCAGCTGTGCTACTTGAGTGACCTGAGCCTCCAGGGAGAGGAGGTATCTAAAACCACACCCAGGTTCCTGGCGTAGTGGGCCACTGATAGCTGTACTCCGTCCAGGTTGGGTAGGCGCACTTCCTCGCTTGGGCCCTTCCTGCCCAGCCTCAGGGCCTCCGCCTTTGCAGGGTTGAGCTTCAGACGGCTATGCTTGAGCCACCTCGTCACCACTTCCAGGCTGTATAAGGGGAAGCACCACGCTGCCCGCCCTCCGAAGTGGCCGTCTCTCCAGGCCGCACTCAGAACTTGACAACCATCACAACAGGGCAGACCAGCATAGAAGGAACGCAAGAATGGTCGGATGAAGCAGCTGCTGAGTTACCCGTGACTGAGAACTCGACATGGGGCTGAACCAAGTGTGACCGGCGTCCAGCAGCCGGCTGGCAGGAAGCCTCTCGGGTTGCCGCTTGTTATGCTTTGGAGCTCCCCTTGAGTCGAAGCCAGGAAGGGGGGGTGGGAGCAAAGGCAGGATCTCAACGCTCCTTCAGCACAACTCCTGGGACGCAGACGCCCATGTCTCCGCCTGGGTCCCTTCCCTGGAGCAGTCAGGAGCCCTGGTCCCATTTCTAACCCCTCCTGAGAGGAACCAGCTGCCAGTGGCTGCCCCTGCCCTGGCAGCAGAGAGGCCGGGCACTAGGCACTAGGCCGGCCGGTTGACCTGGAGAGTCTGTCCGGCTGCTGGAAGAGAAGCGCCACTGGGGCTCATCCGCCCCTGCCTGCCAGGGAAGCTTTATCTGCCTGTGCCTGCACTTGGACCGGCGGGTGTAGGGGCGGGGCATTTTGCTCCAGGCCTGTTGGCAAGCCCGGGACGCAGCAGCCTCGGCATGGGGAGGCTGAAACGCAGGACTTCCCCTCGGGCTCCAATCCCCTCCCTGCCACAGCTTGGCCTGGCCCAGAGTGATAAAGGCAGACGAGTTTCCTCGTGCTAAGAATAAACTGCCCGTATTGTCCTGGGCCTGGTGGCCCCCCTGCCTTGAGGCTGCGTCTCAGCGGCTGCTGCTTCCGGCCCCCCAGCCCCACACAGGCCTTCCCCAAGCCCCCTCTTTGCTGGTGGCTGCACTTCCCGGGGGCATTTTAACGTGTCCCACACGAGTCTTTCTCTGGACGTCGCAGAAGCCGTGGCTGAAGACAGACCGCAAGCAGAATAAACCTTTTGTTGGTCTCAGAGGTGCTGTTGCCCTTGGATTTCCTTCCAGAATGCCATGCTGAGCTCAGCCCCGAGGCCCAGCAGGGCAGAAGGGGCCATAGCCACGGTGCCCTTCTGGGAACCCCCCCCTGCCCCGCCCCCACTTCTCTTCTAGACATGCAGGGAGGCAGCCAAGCTTCGAAGACCAGTGCCAACCACACCTGTCTCCCCTCCCCCCTGCATTCCTGGAAAGGCGGCAGGCAGGCTGGTGGCCTGCAGAGGGGGGGGGGGGGAACCAGGCCCCGAAATGGAAACTGTTCCTGCAAAGGAGAGGGGCTGGAGCTGGTTCCCATTTCTGCGTTTGATGCCAATCCAAGCCCCTGTTGTGCTTCCTCACAGATACTGAAGCGGGTCTCCGAGGCTGCCTGCCCTTCAAGGTCATTGTGGCCTGCTCAGCTTTGGCAGCCACTGCCGATGCCTTCAGCCTCATCTGCTTAAGTGGAGATGCTGCCTGCTGCGTGGACATGGGGCTTCCTGCCCCCCAGGCGGAGCCCCCCCCCTTCAAAGTGGACTTCTGCTGAATCCCCCTGCGGGCCTCTCCAGGGTCAGCCTGGTACGCCCTGGGCGGCAGCAGCCCCCCAGCAGCCTTTCCATCCCCTCCACCCAGGCCTGCTTTAGCTGGGGATGCTGCTGGGGACGGAGCCAGGGCCCTTCTGGGGCAAGCAGAGACGAGTGTGCCGAGCCACGGCACGTGGATTCAGGGTCCTCGCACAGCACCCGTGAGTGCCCACGTCCTACCTGGCACCTGCCAAGTGTTAGCAGAGCTCCTGCCCAGCAGGGCTTCGGATTGGCCGTGCCAAGGATGCTCCCAGGCAAGAAGCCTGGCTGCTGCTGGTCTTAATCCCCCTCTTGCTCCTTTCCCGGAGCAGCAGGGAAGAGCCAGGGGCAGGGCCCCTTCCAGACTCACTCAGCAGCCCAGGAAAGCCCTCTCCTCCCCTGCTCTGCAGCTGCCATTCTACCCTGGCATCACAGCCCAAAGGGGTCTGCGGGCTCCCAGAGGAGGGGGACGCCCCTCTCAGTTGTGTCTCCTGTGGGGCCATCTGCTGGGGGCAAAGTGGCACTCCGGGGACAGCCCCCCTCCCCACCGACCCCTGGGGAAGCTGTTGCTGAGGGACGGGCTTGGCGAGGGCAGGAAACCAGACAGCTTCCGTTGCTGAGCCCGCTGGAGGCCGAGAGGAGGGTGGGCTGGGCTGTTCGAGTCGTAAACCCAGCCAGAAGGTGGCCAAGAGCGCAAGTGAAGGCAGCTTGGGACAAAGGCTTGGGAAGGGCCGAACACACTCCCTGCAAGGTAGGCTCTCATCACCATCCCTGCCTGCAGCTATGGGTCAATCCAAACCTGAGGGAGGAGCAGATGGAGAACTCAAGGGCTGGAGGATGGGGGTGGTGGTGGTGAGGGGCTCTCCTGTGTGCAGAGGCCAGGAAGCGAAGGCTAAGCAGGGCGGGGGCAGGGTGGCTCTTCTCTGTCTCAGCCAGGGGGCTGGCTCCAGAGCAGGTGAAACGTGGGGCTGGCAAAGAACAAGTCCCCTCCCACAGCACTCTGTGCTTGCCCTGCTTCTTATGGGAAGGGGCTTTCCTCTGCTGGCAACCCCCCCCTTGTTTGGTGGGAACACAGGAGGGTCTTTTGAGTGGCAGCTACACAGCTCTGGAGTAACCTCTGGAGTAACTAGGGAGAGGTTACCTGCTAGCCTCTCCAGGAGACCAGGAAGGCACTCCCTGTCCTCTTCAGCCTTCCCTACGCGCAAGGTCAAAGTCCACTTGCAAACCATGCCCCCCTCCCCCCAGTTCACCCAAAGTGCCTGGGGCAGCGTGGGTGAGTGCCAAGATGGCCACCTGTGCAGGGAGGCTTCCTGCCGGCACCACAAGGGGCAGCCCCAGCCTGCAGCCTATCTCTTCTCCACAGCCGCCTCGGCCACATCCAGCCTGTCCGGCTGCCCCAGTTTCAGGCCGAGGTCTGCCCACAGGAGTGGGCGGCTGTGGGGGCCAAGCAAGCGGGCCCCATCCCCGATGACCCTTTGTGTGCACCAAGGGCTTAGGACAGACACCCGTGGGGTCGGGCCCCCAATCCCTCACCCTGAGAGGAGCCTTCTCTTTCCCCCCCAGGGGTGCTGCACTCACAGGGGGTCATGGCTTCCCCCGTGGCTCTCCTGGCCTTGCTGGCCCTGTCTGGAGCCCATGGCCAGTCCAAGCTCTGCGAATACGAGACCAATCGGATCAAGGACTTGCTGCAGGCCAGCTGTGAAGGGCAGGGGCTGACCCAGGTGCCTCCCGGGCTGCACAAGGACACCGGCATCCTGCTGCTGGGCTCCAACAGCCTGGCCCAGGTCTCCACGGCAGCCTTTGGGACCCTGCGCAACCTGACGGACCTGGACTTGTCTCGCAACGGGCTGGGAGCCTTGGCGGCCTCCTCCCCTTTGCCCCGCCTCCAGGATCTGGACCTGTCCCACAACGCTCTGAAGGAGCTGCCGGCCCTGCAGGGCTTCCCCGGCCTGCTCCGCCTGGCCCTGGGCCACAACGTCCTCACCTGGCTTCCCGAGGGGGGCTTCCGTGCCCTGGGCCGACTGGTGGACCTGGAGCTGCAGGGCAACCGGCTCCGAAGCCTACCCGAGGGAGCATTTGCAGGCCTGGCCGCGCTGAAGGACCTGGACCTGTCGGACAACCGCCTGGCCGCGTTGCCCCCGGAGCTGCTGGCTGGGCTGGATGCGCTGGAGACACTGCGCTTGGAGAGGAACCATCTGCGGTCTGTGCCGGAGGGCTTCTTCCCGGAGGGGCACATCTATGCCTACATCTACCTGGCAGGGAACCCCTGGCTCTGTGACTGCGCCCTGGAGTACCTGCGCAACTGGATTATAGACAACAGGTTCAGCGTGTACACCCGGGTGCAAGGGCCTGAGGAGATGATCACGGACAACTTGCCGGAGAACGTCACCTGCCATGACCCCCCCGAGGAACTAGGGTACCCGGTCATGAACATCTCCCTGCACTGCGGCCCAGAGAGTGACAGGGGCAGTCGGGGGGACGAGGGAGAGAGAGTGGAGCCCCAGGCAGGCCCAGCCACCCCCAAGGCGGCCTTGACGCAGCCAGAGCCTTTGCCCACAACCCCAGCACCGCCCACAAGCAAAGTCATAGCCGCCCCCAGCCCTTCGCCCACCACCCAGGGACCCCTGGCCACAAGCTCCCCTGCTGCCAGAGATGCCCAGGCAGCCCCTGCCACAAGCACTTTGGGGCTCCCCCCTGTGTCCACGGCTCCGGCACGCTCCCCCTCCACAGCCGCCCCCAGCCCTTCGCCCACCACCCAGGGACCCCTGGCCACAAGCTCCCCTGCTGCCAGAGATGCCGAGGCAGTCCCTGCCACAAGCACTTTAGGGCTCCCCCCTGTGTCCACGGCTCTGGCACGCTCCCCCTCCACAGCCGCCCCCAGCCCTTCGCCCACCACCCAGGGACCCCTGGCCACAAGCCCCCCCGCTGCCAGAGATGCCCAGGCAGCCCCTGCCACAAGCACTTTAGGGCTCCCTCCTACATCCAAGCCAGCCACACCAGGCACTGCTCCCTCCACTCCTCCCCAGGCCACGAACATAAACCAATCCATGCCTGTTGCCACCGCCACAGCCCTCGTGCTGCCAGCCACCCTGCACCCCCCGATGCCTCCCCCGCCTGCCCACTGCCAGTGCCCCATCCTGCCAGGGGTGGCCTTAGGGCTGACCGGTCTGCAGCCTTCTCCTGCCTCCTGGGGAGCGTGGCTAGCAGCCCGCTGCTGCCCCCTGCGCCTGGTGCTGTATTTGGCCTGCCTGGTGCTGGCCTCTGTGCCAGCCCTGGCCGCCATCTGCTGGTGGGTCTGTGTGTGCAGCACAGGTACCCGCCGTCTGCAAGCCACACCGCCTACTCTGGGGCCCCGGCTGGTCCCGTACCAGCAGCTGCAGAATGTGGCAGGTGAGAGGCACCATGAGCCGAGAGAAGGGTGCCAGGCTCTGCCCAGGCGCTGCATCTACCGTGTCTGCAAGCAGCTGGAGATCGCTCCCCTCCGCTACATCACCTGGCTCCTGATCAGCCTGCCGGGACCCTCAGGGCAGTGGCCCTGGGAGCGCAAGGGCAGCCTTGATCAAGGGAAGGAAACCCTCGGGGCCAAGCGGGTGAAATACGCCCCTGCCACCCTGTAGAGGGACCGGATCCGTGGGAGGGGTGGCCCCTGACGCCTCAGGGCTGTAGTTGAACCCAAGCCAAGTCCAGCTGTGCCCTTAAGGAGGGAGGAGCAGAGTGGGCAAGGCACAGCCTGTGGACGGGGCCTGATCCCTGCCGACAGCGAATGTCCTCTTGCCCCCACCAGCTCAGCCAGGGCCTTCCCACCAAAGCCCTGGAGAGCTACGCCGGTACTGTGCCGGAGGAGCAGACAACATAAAAGACACCCCTGCTTCTAAACAGGCTTCCCCTTGCCCACCCCTCTCTCCCCCTCACCTCCAGCGGAAAGGTTGCCCTCGGCGGAACAGAGCGGGCTAGTGGAAAGTGTCCTGTTTGCGTTATTTCCTTAGAACCCCTGCTGGATCCAAAGTTGGTACAGTTTACATGCCCTCAAGTAAAATGTTACAGCTACTTCTTAGTCAAAAGGACCTTTCATTTTGGGGCTGGCAGAGGCTACCAGAGAGAACAGGGAGCCCACTTCCTAGACGGGCCTTGCAGGGAGAGACCAGGCCACCCAGAGCTGAGAAAAGCTGGCCTTGGCAGCACATTTTGGGGAAAGGTGGCCATGACCAGATGGGCCTTTCTCTTCAACCAGCCTGGAGGAGGAAGCCACAGGTCCCCGGAGCAGCCTCCCACTCTTGAGGTGGCCATGAAAACTCTTGGGCCATGGGGCAAGCGCTGCCCTTCCCCAGAGGCAGCTGTGACACCTAGGCCAGTCCTCCTCTCCCCCGCCCGCTTCCTGCCCACAGAGTCTTGGCCACAGGCCCCTCTCCCCCCCCCCAGGGCCAAACCCAGCGGCCATGACCCCAGATGAGAGAACCCGCCCCACAGGGGCAGCAGAAGCAGAAGAAGTGAGTGGTGATTTGGCTCCTTTATTAACAGGCGAGATCCCACCGCTACCACCACAGAGAATGAGGGCGGAGGCCTCTATACAAACGCAAGCAGAAATACACAAATCCACCCCCACCCCACCCCCCCAGCTGATCAGGCCAGCTGCCCCAGCGTGGGACCCCTTGCCCGGCCAGAGCTGGGGAAGGCAGATGAGCAAGCCATGGGACGGCAAAGAGGACCACTGCTGAGGGGCCCCTACCCTCGGCAAACCCCCTCAACCTCCCTGATTTGGGGGAGGCCATTAAAGTGCTTTGTTAGTCAGTTACTTAATTGCCATTACAAAATCATAATGCTTAAAGCAAAATATACATAGCTTCTCCCATGTCAGGGAGGGGGGAGGGAGGAGGGAGGAGGAGAGAATTCTCATGGTGTACATCAATCCAGACAGGCCCCATGCCTTTGGAGGGGGAATGTGCACAAAAGGCCTCCAGCAGGGGCACCCCCAAGCCCTACTGTGAGAGGGGGAGAGGCAAGGGACACCCTCCAGCCACATGGGCATGAGCCCCACTGTGCAAGAGAAAAAGCAAGGGGACCGGGTGGGGGTTACATGCCACAGGGGTGGTGGGGGCATGGGGCTTCTGTGCTCACAAAGTCAAGTGCTGCTGACAAGGGGGGGGGGGGGAGAGGAGAATATGTGCAAAGGGCCGGGGGGGCAGGGGGGATGGGGTGTAGGCTCTGATCGCTCTGTGTGACTAAGCGTGGTTTCCCCTCTGCTGGACACTGCATCCCTTCCCCTCTGCCAGATCTTCTCCCACCCTATTAAAACTGGAAGTGGGGAACGGGGTTTCCCAGCAGCTGGCTTGATTGGTAGGTTCTGCCTCTGAACGTCTCCCTGGGGCACCCAAATGTTGCTGCAGAGGTGGGGAGGGGGGGATTAGTTCTCTCCTGCCCCCCCTCCCCGCGCGGTATGGCCTGGAGGCGATAGGACCACATGCATGCGTAGCCATGGAGGGCTGCTCTTTGTTGAGCTGCCCTCCCACAAGCTCCCAACTTCTCCCCCTTCCTGGGGGGGGGGCAAACAGCAGCCCAGGGGAGGGTCTGTCAAGGCATCAGCTTCAGGGACAGTCTGCTCCGGTCCTCCTGAGCTCAGCGTCCACCATCCTCCTCCTCCACTTCTGCCCCCTGGTCCTTCCATCCAGCACAGGCAGTGGGTGGGGGTGGGAAGGATGAGACCCCTCCCTCACCAGTTCATAATGCAGTTTCTGTTCAGTGTCATGAAGTAGACCTGGCTGCTGCCTCCGGAGCGGACCGAGGCAAAGAAGACCTGCAGGAGAGGCACAAAGTCACTCCGGCCCCACCAGTCCAAGCCTCGCCCCCTGGAGTTGCTGTGGTTCCTCGAGGGAGGGGAAGGGACTCATGCCAGCCCCCCTTCCCCCCAGTTCCGGAGTGTGGCCAATGAAAAGTGACCCTTGGGACAGGGAGGGGCTAGGGCACGGCCAGGCTGACCCACCCTTGCCAGAGGCACCTGCCGGGCCCAGGACTGCTCGCCCCCGAGCACGCTGCTCCCAGCAAGGAGGCCTCCAGAGAGGAAACGGTGGCTCCCCTCCCTCCCTGCCTGGCTGCCGGCAGCCCCTGCCCAGTGAGCCCCAGGTGCAGAGTCGGAGCAGAGAGACGGACACCCACCTTGTCGTTCCGCTCGCACAGGAACTTCAGGCGCTGGGCCCGCTTGTGCATGAAGACCCCGTCCAGGTGGCCTGTCTCCACGGAGCGGATCTCAATGGCTTTCTCCCCCCAGCCCATGATCTGATTGGAGCAGATGTAAGCTGGGGAGGAGCAGAAGAGATGAGCCTGGAGCCTTGGCTCCCCTCCCCCCAGCCGCCCCCCCCCCGGCTTCCTGAGCTCACCGACGGAGGTGGGCATCTCCCCCCACTGGAGCACGACGTCCTTGATGATCCGCCCGTAGGTGTTGACGTAGACCCCCTCATCTTCGTAGCAGAGCAGCATCTCCATCCCCTCGGTTTCGGACAGGAAGATGATGGCGTGGGGGGTGATTTGGGACTGGATCTGCAGGGCAGGGGGACAGGGACTCACTCAGTGGCCTGTGGCCCCTGGCCTGGGCATGGGATGCCCCCCCACCCCCACCCCCACCCCCCGCCATGGCTTACATGCACTGGGATGTAGATATCATAGTTGTTGCCGGAGTCCACGTCTATGGCGTGGAAACCGGCACAAGACCCGTAGATCACTTTAAGCCGCTGGCCCTCCTCCACAGTCAGCTCCACAAGCAGCGGCCGGTGAGGCAGGTCAGCAAAAGACTGCAAGGGGGCAGAGGTTACTGGTTCGCTGGCTTAAAGGTTTATCACACCGCCTCCTTCCCCCCAGGCACCCCAGGATCCAGAGGGCGGCTGCGCTGGTCTGCAGCAGAAGAGCTAGATTAGCTTCCAGGAGCCCCAGGGTACTGGGGGGGGGGATTTCCTCTGGCATCCCCTTGCCTGCCCCAAATGAAACCCCCAGATCACCTTCTTGACCTCCACGGTGCTACTCAACTAAACCCCCGAGAAACAGCATGAGCCATTTCAGCCATCCACACATTCTGCTCCTCACCCCCTGGGGCTGCCTCCCTCCCCACCCACAAAAACCGGTCTGCTACCTTGAAGGCCATGAATTTGTGGTAGGGCTTTGGGGCCCAGGCATAAACCTCCACCGAGTTCTTGAGGGCAATGACCAGGAACTTGATCCGTTCATACTTCACTGCAGGCAAGAGTCAGAAGGAAGGAAAATGGATACCCTGCCCCAGCCACAGGGCAAAAGTGTTTGAAGGTTCCAGCTGCAGCCCTCGAGGGCCCCCGGAGGGGTCTCCACCCACACTGCCAGGACCCAGAAAGGGGGCCCTTCTCCACAGCTTCTGAGGGGCTCCCTTTCAGGCTGTGGGGACAGTCACAGACCCAGGGGGAGAGAACCAGGACAGGCCCATTCCAGGCTGTGTTGGCAGTTGGGGAAGGAATCCGGCTCTGAACTTGGTTGCATTTGGCTCTGCTTCCTGCCACTTGCTTCCCTATCGGGTCCCTTTGGCCATCTAAGAGTCCATCTGCCCAGCAATCTCCAATCTTGATATACTTGTTTCCTTCATTATGCCCCCGATGGCTGGAATTTAACCCAAACAAGTGATAACCTTATAAATATAAAGGCAGCTTGGGATTTCTGTTTGATCCTGGAATCTGTTAAAAATCTTCATTATGCCGTATGAAGTATGTGAATTTACTATCCACCCTCTACCTAGATGTAATGGTTGAGGAAATTCTGCTTCGCTGTATCCAAAGATGTGAGCATCCACACCCAAGCCAATGCTTTGAAGAACCCTGGCTGGTCTTCAACATGCCTCCGGGCTCAGACGTGGTTTAGCAAGAGGATGTGATGGTTTTGGACTGAACACTGTTGCTTTGCTCACGGACCAGAAGAAGGTCCTACCCGGAGCTGAGCCGAGCAACAGGGTCCAGCCCCAAAACGTATCTGCTGACAGCCAAGGCTTTCTGAAGAATAGCGCTACCCCTTCAGGGTGCTTTTGAGCATGCCTGGCTCCTCCTCCTGCAGGCCCTGCCTTGCCCCGCCCCGCCCCGCCCCCTGGAGCGTCTGGCTGCTTTCGGGCAAAACCTGCAGAGACTTACCCACGCGGTAGTGGACGCAGCCCTCCATGTCCCCCACGGTGGTCCAGCCCTGCTTCTTCTCCACTTCTGGATCATTGTGCAAAATTTTGTTGCGCAGCCAAGAGAGGTAGTAGACGCGTAGCTTGTTCCTCTTCCCTAAGGGTGGGGGTGGGAGGGGCCCCAAAGGCCAGTCACTCTCTTGGGGGGACAAGATGAAGCCCAACGAGCAGGGAGCAAGGGAGGGGTTGTCACCACGGGGGTGCCCGAGGGAATCTGTGTCCTCCCCAGGAACCTCCAAAGCCGCCTGCTTGTGAGACAGGCCCTGCGGCTCTCCAGCAGAGGACGAATTCCAACTCAGGCCCGCAGGGTCTCCCCATGGACTCCTCGGCCGGAGGCTTTCCTCCTCCCCTGCCACAGCCCGGCCCCCTCAGGCCCACCTGCAGGCCCCTTGGCTGGGTGCCCAGGGAGAGACTCCAGGGCTCCGTCCCCTCACCTGAGATGGTGGTCAGCAGGTTTAGCCCTTCCAAGACGTCCATCTGCTGGAAGCGGCGGCGGCTGATGAGGCTGTACACCTTGCCCTGTCCGCTCCGGTCCAGGAGCATCAGGCCGTTCTCCGTGCCCACCAGCAAGTTGACCCCTGTGGGCACAAGGCCAACTGAGTGGGTGGGCTGCCCCCCCCCCGAGCCACCTGCCACCTGCCACCTGCCCCCTCCCCTCCGCCTCAGCCTCACCCCAGAGTGCAGCGCAGAGAATCTCCGAGTTGAAACGCTTCTTGTACTTGCGGATCTCGGGCGTGTCGCTGTGGGGCCTCGTGTTGGTGGGGTTCACGTTGACCACGGAGCCTTTCCGGGCTTCCAGCTGCAGCTGCTCCAGGCGACTGGGGTCAAAGGCTGCAAACACACCACCGTGAGGGGGAGGAGTGAGGACCCCCAGCCGAGCTGAGCCGGGCCGGACTCTCACCTTCCTCAGTTGAGTTCAGGCCTGGATGGGCTTCCACCCTTGCTCCATTCCCCAGGCACGCCTTAGGCCTCTGGGATGCAGCCGTTACGCAACTGGAGAGACACTCAGTCGGTGGCAGCAAACTGGGAGAAAGCTGAGCCATAACAAGCCCTTGCTCACTATGGCTGATGCACGAAGAGCCCCACCATTGGACACTTGCTAAGGAAAGCAAGGTCCTTGTCCTTGAAATGACCCTGGGGGGGAGGGGAGGGAGGCCATGCCACACTCCAGCCAGGCTTGGTAGCTGGGCAGGCTGTGGGCCCCACCCTGTGGGAAGCACCCCCTCCTCTGCCCCTCACCGGTTATGGGGATGGTGTCTCCGCTTCCACTTGAGCTCTGGTAGATGCCCAGATCCACAAACATGGTGAAGGAGCTCTTCCCAGGCGCTTTGACAAGGCCCCGCGACTGGTACTGCGGCGAGGAGAGAAAACAGAGGCAAGGGGGGGGGGTCACTTCTGGGGTCCAGGGAACGGGAACAGCCTCCCCCCCTGCGCTCGAGTCCTGGTGCCAGAGACTCCTGTGCGTCTTCACAGGGGCAGCTCTGGAACCTTTGCCCCCAGAGATTCCTCGCCCCATTTTCAGCTGGCAATCCTCCCCTGCACCCAAGGGGGCCTGTGGGGGCAACAGCACACCATGCCCATGGCAGAGGGAGCCTGGCAGTGTCCATGGACACCCCTCCCCCCGCTGCACCCTGCCGCTCACGTCTGTGGCCGGGCCCTTGGTGGGGGAGGAGGAGCCGCTGCTGCTCTTGGCCTCGGGCGGCGAGTGGCTGGGCTGGACCACGTCTGGCAGGTTGGTGTAGCCATTGCTGTTACTGTGCAGCAGGTCCCGCTCTTCCTCAGGCGTCTGGAAGGGAGGGGCACAGGATGATGAGGGGGCGGGCAGGGCCCGGCACCCAAGAGCAGTGCGAGGAGCCCAGGGGGCTCACAAGCCAGTGGGGTAGGCTACGGCCAGGCAGTTCCTTTGCCGTCTCACACAGGAGGGGGCGGCCTCCTTCCCGGCCTGCTCTTGGCCCGTCCAGGGGACCGGGGCCGGCTACTCACCCGCTGCACCAGCAGGGTCCCCTCGCCGTACGAACTCTCGGAGCCTCCACTGCCGCCACCCGTGAGCTCCTCCACATCGTGCACCACCATGGTGCTCACCGAGTCCGTGTCACCGTCCCTGCCAATGATGGGACATCAGGACATTCTCCAGGGGTTCCTGGGAAGGCGTTACAGCCACCTCATGCCCACACCTGGCTGGGGAGATTCTGTTCCCTTCTTGGAGATCCAGCCCCACCGAGGAGTGGCCTTTCCCTCTGCGGGTGCTTTGGCTGGCTGGCTGGCTGGCTGGCTGGGTAGGCAGGAGCCAGTGCCAGGCCTGGGGGACTCCAGTCTTGGGAGAGGAGGGAACAGCCTCCGTTCTCATTCTTGGGAGCAGCTGCTGGGCTCCAGCATATGAGTGCTTTCTCCCCCACCCCCCAGGGGGAGGCCAGCAGCAGGACAGCCCGGCACATCCCGGCTTCCGGGAGAGGGCCTGAGGCACCCAGTGTGAACTATGCCTTGGATCTCGACAAGCTTTGCTCTGCATGCTTGCACACCTGAGCCCTGGCTGATGAGGGCTCAGCCTGCCTTTAGGGACACTTAAGCAGCCCTGGGTCTCCTGAATTGTCCCACTGGGGCTCCCGAGAGCCTGCAGGGGTTGCAGCAGCGCACTCAGCGGACTCCAGCATCAGCCTGCCTGTGCCAGCCCCGCCCTCACCTGGCCCCTGGCGTGCCCGTGCCCGACTCGGAGCGCTCCCCCTCGCCCTCCTCCTCGTCCTCCTCCTCTTCCTCACTGGAGTCCAGTTCCTCACTGGAGGAGGAGTAGTCCATGGCCTTCTTGAGGGGCTTGGGGGCCACATCGTCTGGACGTTCCCGGAGCAGCACGAAGTTCTAGGGGGGAAGGAGGAACGCGCACGCCTTAAGGAGAGACTGGCAGAAAGGCCGGCCAGAGCATCTCCAGCCCAGCTCCTGCCGAGGGAGGGAGGAACCGAGCGGCTATGGAAGCCCCTACAAGCACTTGGAGGGGAGGTGGGAGGACAGCCCGCCAGAGATCCCAGCCCTCCCCACACAGGTCTTCCTCTCTGCAAGCACCATGGCCATCCCCCCGAGCCCCGTCCCCCGGACACACAGCAACCCCCTGGGAATCAAGCCTTTCCCCCCACCTTTCCTAATGTGGAGCCCCAGATTCAATTCTGGGAGGCTGCAGGCAGGAGGGGAGAAGGAAAGTCTTTCTCTGCCTGAGACCCTGGCAATCTGCTGCTGACTTCAGTGGACCCCTTCAGTACGAGGCAGCTGTGGTGGCCTCAGGGGGTGGGGTGGGGAGCTGAGCAAGTCAGAAGCCAGTTCAGAAGATACAAGGGCCAGGGCTTTTCTTTCCTGTCAGCTAAGTCACTTGTGGGTCAACCACCACAGTGTCCCTCTTCTTGGCAGGGGGCAATCACCCATTTCTCGTGCCAGCTGCTGCCGTGCCACTCCGAACCTCAGTAGCTCCCACAGCCCGGATGAGGCCCAGCAGGGAGAAGGGGCGGTGGAAAGAGAGCAGGAGGATCCTGAGGGTGGCCATTTGGGATACAGAAATCGGGGACAGGGAAACAAGAAGCTCCTAGGGACAGCACTAGCATGGCCACTGGTCATGATGGTTGGGGGGGGGGAGACCCTCCAGGGAGACGCACTGACCTCACCAATTGCCCGCTTATAGCTCTGCGCAGAGGGAAAGGCAGAAGAGAGGAGAGAAAGAGAAAGGGTAGAGCAGTTAGGATGCAAGCCACCGGCTTCAGACCCCCAACGGGCTGCCTCAGCCCCATCTTCCCTCCCACCTGAGTGCTGCACATTTCCCAGGAGAACCTAGTCCTCCTCGATACACCAACTGACCTTGAAAGACAACATGTGACAAACTGAGAGGCCCCACCATCTCCCCTGCCCTGGGACTTACTGCTGGCCTGCCAGGCCGTGATCGGTGGTCCTCCACCTTGGGCACAACGGGGGTGCTTTCCAGTTTCGGGGGAGCTGTGGGGGGAGAGACAGACTATGAGGCAACAGCCCATGCCCCACTCCCCATGCACTGGCCAGCCCCCTGAAGTCAAGGGATGGGAGGCCTTTGGTCTGCTCTAAGCACAAACACACACACACAGAGCCAGTTCAGCGCCACCCAGGTGCCCCCGCAGTCTCACACTGGCCCCCCGCCACAGCCCTCTGGCCACGGGCATCCGAAGGACTTTGAGCCCCACCTCCTACACGGTTGCGCTCCAGCGAGCCGGCCTGGGGCAGGTTGGCAGACCCCGACTGCAACAAATTGTCCGGGCGCTCCCAGCCAGGGTCACTCCTTCGAAGGTCAGGGTTGCTGCAGGGGAAGAGGGGGCAGAAGGCACTGTCAGAGGGGGGACTGTCTGGCCAAGAGCCCTGCGCTCCCCAGCGTCACTCCAGCAAGGCAAGACCCGTCACCGCAGAGAGAGAAGTCCCCGCTCAGAAATCAGCAAGCCACCGCCGTGCCCGAGTTGTTGCTGTGCTGATGCTCCATTACCTACTGGCGTTTGGCACAGAAGCCGGCAGGTCCCAAGGCGGGGTCCGGCCTGTGGTCTGGGGGGGCGGAGGGGCTGGGGAAGGATCCCACCGGGGACCCCTCTCCAGCCGGCTCTGCATGTGGATATGCCAGGCAGACTTGCTACGGGGTCTGTGGACAGGAGCAAACGCGCATCAGGGGTGCAGAGGCGGCAGGGAAGGGGCCGCCTGCCCCAGGGCCATGTGGAGGGGAGAAGTCTCTCCTCCTCTCCTGCTGGAGGGAAGCCGTGAGCACCACCAGGCCTCATCCAGGCCGCCTCTCTGCCTCCTGGGAAAGCCCAGCACCCTCACCTTCGCTGACGCCGACACCGGCCCCCTTTCCAGGCCCCCTGGGAAACTATGCTGCCTTTGTTCATGGATCCATTCGACAGATTTATAAGAACGTCCCTCTCAGCAGTCTTGGCCGCTGGGCACAATCATTCTAGGCGTCTGAGGTCCTTGCTCCCTGCTGTCCCCACACAGAGGGCAGGACTACCAGCCGATATGCAGCTTTGCTCTGCGGCCAGCTCCCACAGGCAGGTCTCCCACGGCCCCTGGGGCCAAGCCCACCGTCTGCCCTCGGTCCACCCGGAGCCCCTTTCAGAGCGCCTGAGGGGCCTCGGCATCAAGGCTCCCCCCCCCCCCCCCCGAGAGGTTACCTGGCCCGAACGGCGTGAACCGGCCTGCTGTGGCCGCCCCCCGTCCCGCTGGTGTTGAGTGCTGTCGCGATGGAGGATGTCCGCTGGGGGACCTGAAGGGACATGGGGGGGGCACAAGGGATAAGTGGGGCCAGATGTCCCTTGCAGGAGCCTGGTCCTTGGCCCTTGCTCATCCCCGGCCCCCTCGCCCTTCCCGCTGGAGATACTGCCGGGGGCAGAACCCGGACGCTCCCCCCTGCGGCTGGGGAAGTCTTTGCTGGGAGCCAGCCCTGCTGTTCAAAGCAAGCCCCACTCTGGCCTGGGACCCGGGAAGGGAAAATTCTGGCCCATGACTGGAGGAGACAGGGACCTGGGGACAGGAGCGCTGAGCTGCCTGGAGTGAGCCACAGGGCAGGCGCCACCCCATCCCACCCCCCTCCGTGGATCCTTTGGGGGCAAAGCCAAAATCTGTGGGGTGGCATCTCTAAGAAAGGCTTCTTCAACAGCAGAGAGAGGAAAGGCTCCCCCTACGCTTCTGGCCAGAGGGACAGAGCACGCCCACAAAGGGAGGGGGAGGGGGAGGGGGCAGGCAGGGAGCATGTCTGATGTGCCAGGCTTCGGATGGGCTCCAGGGACACCCCCCCCCCATGCACATGGGACTTCCCTCCATGCAGATGGGCACTCTTCCTGAGGTGCTGCTCTCCCCCCACAGAGGGCTCTGACGGCAGTGCTCCCCACAGCCCTCCCCCTCACCGTTACCTTGGGAGGGGGCTCGGGATCCATTTTGACCCAGGGTGGTCCTCGCTGCTCAGCTGTGGGTCGGGACGGCTGTGGGGCAGGGCCCTCTGAAGTGGGGTCCGAGTTCTGCCGGATCATGCCCGCTCGTGGTGGGGAGGGGGCAGAGGAGGTGGAGTCAAGGGCAGGGAAAGCGGCCATGTTCTTGCCGGGCTGGTCCTGCAGCGACTGGGACCGAGGGACGGGGGCAGCGTAGGGTTTGAGCGGGACGCGATGGGCCAGGTGGCTCTGCGGACGGAGACGGGGGCAGGGGTCACTCCCGGGGGGCACCCAGCCAGCCACCCTCCCTGCTCCAACTAGCATCTGCATCCTAAATCTCGCTCCCTCCCACCACTGACTGGGGGGGGGAGGAATTCATTTCCCGCAGGATACAAGCTGGTGAAGAACCAGAGGCCAGGAGGAGTCCGGGCAGCAGCCCCCAAAGTGGCCCTCAGCTACCAACAGGCCTGCCCACAGGGCACTCGTGGGGGGAGTGGGGCACTCTGCCTGCCTCCAACTGCCTGCTTGCTTGATTCCCCTTGCCCCCTTCCCAGGTAACCCCTGTGTCCTGCCTCCTGCTCCCCAGGGACCCTTTGCTTTCCCCTCTGTGGCTGCCCCAGCACTGGCTCTCCCTGGCTACCCTCCTCAGCCCACCTAGTGTCACCACCCTCCTCCCAGCCCCAGGGAAATTAGGGGCAAAGGGCAGGTAATGGGAGAAGCAGCAATGGGAATGAGCAGCTGGGATGGGGACGGGGACGGGCGAGGGCAGCAGCCTGGGAGTGAAGGGGCGAAGAGAGAGCACTCACCTTGTGCTGCCCCTCCTGGGGCTCAACGGGGCGCTGCATGGGCGGGGTCTGCGAGGCGGGGGAGGAGCCAAGGGAGGCCGACTCAGAGCGGGAGGGGGGCACAGACTCTGGCCCCCCACCACCCACTTTGCTCTTGGCCACTGGGGAGGCGGAGTTCTGCTTGTTCATGCGTGCCCGCTCCTCCACCTGGCCAGCAGAAGGAATCAGAATCACAGAATGGCAAGGGACCTCCAGGGTCATCTAGTCCAACCGCTTGCAGAATGCAGGAAATCTACAACTACCTGTCCATCAACAGTGACTCCAAATCCGTTCCCAGATGATGCCCCCCCCCGCAAATCATAGAGTTGGAAGGGGCCATTCAGGCCATCTAGTCCAACCCCCTGCTCAAAGCAGGATCAGCCCAAAGCATCCAACCTTTGCTTGAAGACTGCCAGTGAGGGGGAGCTCACCACCTCCTTAGGCAGCCTATTCCACTGCTGAACTACTCTGACTGTGAAAATTTTTTTCTTGATATCTAGCCTATATCGTTGTGCTTGTAGTTTAAACCCATTACTGAGCGTCCTGTCCTGTCCTCTGCAGCCAAACAAAACACAGGATCCCTGGCCAGCCTGGCCTGGAGGAAATTTGCCGCCTCCCAACCCCAAAGTGGCGATGGGCATTTCCTTGGCATGCAAGAAAGGGCCCCAAGAGCCCAGCAGGGACAGAGCGCCTCCTGCCCAGCCACTCCCAATCTGCCTCCAGGAGGGCAAGAGATACGGCTGCACCATTCAGCCTCCCCTCCCTCTCCCCAGGGGAAACGCCTTCTGAATTGGCCACGGGCCTGCTTGAGCTCTGCACACCCCCCTGCAGGGAGACATACCTCCCGTGCCCAGGTGGGCTTGTCAGCAGAGTTGGAGCTGCGGTTGTAGTGGTACAGGGGCTTCTTCTCTGGGGGCTGCTGGGACTGCTGCTTGTGCAGCTGTTGCTGCTGCTGCTGCTGCTGCTGCTGCTGCTGCTGCTGCTGCTGCTGCTGCTGCTGCAGGGACTTCAGGTAGGCATGCTCCTGCTGCAGCTGGCGCTGGAGCCGCTCTGACTGGCGCTGCTCCTCCAGCTGCTTCCGCTTGTACTCCTGGAGGAGCAGAGGAGGGGCCTTGACCTGGCTGCCCAGAGGGGCCACTCGTCCCTCCCCTGGCCCGGCCAGGCCTACCACCCCTCCCAGGCCTCCTTTACCAGCAGCAGGGCCTGTTCCTGGAGGAGCTGCTGCTGCAAGATCTCCAGCTGCCTCTGCTCCTCCTCTAATTTGTGCCTGATATACTCCTGGGGGGGGGGAGAAAGGGGGGTGAAGAGAGCACAGAGGCAGCCCCGCAGCCCAGCAGAGAGCAGGGGAAGCCACACCACGCCACCATAGAGACAGGCCCCACAAGAAGCCATGGCAGCCCAGCCCCAAGGCCCCTTTCCCAGCCCAGGGCAGGGCAACCACAAAGGCGGGCAGAAGGTGGTGCCCAAGCAGGCAGGGAGGTCTGGGATGCTGGTGCCCTGCTGCCCTGCCCCAACGGCTGCCTCGCCCACCTGTTCCCGCTCGGCCTGTCGCCGCTCTTCCTCCCGCCGTATCACTTGCATGTCCTCCAGCCGCCGCTGCTGCTCTTTCTCCTGCATCTTCCGCTGTTCCCGCTCTCGCCGTTGTTGCTGGCAGACAGAAAAGCAGAGGATCAGGGGAGAAGTGCAGGAGCCCTACAGCTAAGACCGCGGGCAAGAGGAGAAAGGCCCGTGGACCAAGAGGGACTCCCGCTCCACAGCGGGGAGGCCAAAAAGGAGGAGAGGGTCAGGCATGCCTGCGAGACCCCCCCCCCGGCCACCCTCAGGCTGCTGGTGCCACACACCTCCTCCACACGCCGCCTCTCCTCCTTCTGCTCCTCGATGCGCCGCTGGCGCTGGTGCAGCAGGTGCTTGATGTGAGCCTCCGAGTCGCGGTGCTGCACTGCCAGCTGCTGCTGCTGCTTCAGAGCCTCTGAGTTACTCTTGTTCTCCTGCTGCAGGCGAAGGAACTCCCGCCGCAGCGTCGACTCACCCGGGACATTCATGATGGAGCTGCAAGGGGTGGAGGCAGGCTGAGCAGGCCACGGGAGATGCCAGCAGAGCTCCACCCACCCTCCTTCTCTGGACACAGACGGGCCCACGAGGGCAGGGGCACGGGGAGGGGGAGGGGGGGCAGCACAGCTCTGGTACCTGGGCTCGCCTTCCTCACCACGCCCATCATCCTCTTCCTCACTGCCACTGTATTCATATTCGGTCTCGTCTGCCAGAAAAACCATGCGGAATGTCACCTCCGGGCTGCCCTGGCAACTCCCCAAGCCCCCCGGGGAGAGAGCCGAGGGCTGGCTGCAGGTCCCTTGCCCCTCCCCTCCCAGGCACCTTTCTCCCCCCTCTTCTTGCGTGTGCGGTCGATGTGGTCCTTGAGCTGGATGCGGACCTGCCGCTCTGTGGGCTGGTCCCGGATGAAGGGGAACTTGAGGAGCTGCTCCGTTGCAGGCCGGCTGGTGTACGCCTTGACCAGGCAGTTGTCGATGAAGTCAATGAATTTCTTGGACCTGCCGAGGAGACAGCCACAAAGGCCCCTGCAGCAGCTCCCAGAGGGAGGCCCTCCCCCACCCCCAAGAAGGCACAGGGCACAGCGGGGTGTGGGACGCCGGGAGAGCCCCCACAGGTCAAGACGGGTCAAGGCTGGGCTGGGTAGGGCTCCTGGGTGAGTGGGCTAGAGCACACATTCAGAAGGGAACTCGCTTGGCTGCCAGTCTCTCTGGTTAAAAGGAAAGCAGCCCTCAGGTGGCCTATGTGGGGGAAGCCTTTCGCAGCCAGCCAGCCAGCCAGAGGAGACAAGTCTGGACAGCCCAGAGGTCCTGCATCCAAGGGCCAGGCCACCGTTGCCATGGTTGGCGGAGGCAATCCCAGGCCTGCCGAGAAGAGGGCCAGCAGCACAGTGGCCGATCTGGGTCTGAGAGGGAAGCTTTCCTTGGTGCCTGGAGCTGGAGACGTCGAACAGTGGGATAGCTGGGACCAGCTCTGGCCCAGCCTGCACCTCCTCTCGCCACTCAGCCTTCAGGGAATGACAGCCACGGGTCAACCATGCAGGACTGCCGCCAGGAGAACGGAGCGCACGCCCAGGGCAGCAGCACACCTACCATTTCTTGGATTTGAGCTTGGGCGGAGGATTGCGAGGGATGAGGAAGAGCGCTCGCATGGGATGCATGTCACACAGGGCTGGAGGGGGGGGGGGGAGGCAGAGAGAGAGAGAAATCAGAGCCCTTCCCAGGGAGGAAGGGAACACCCCTGCAACTAGCGAAGGCCTAGGCTCTGCATCCCTTCTCTGGGAGGCCACATCCCCCCTTAGTTCTTGGCTCTAGCCCAAGAGAGCCCCCCCCCCCCGTTCTAGAGAACCCAGCAGTCCTGGCTCAGCCCCTGCTGAACCCCCTGAGCACCTGCCCATCAGCGCCCTCCCAGCCTGCAGGGTTTCCCAGGCAGACACTCACGTGGGGCTCCCTCAGCCATCTCAATGGCAGTGATCCCCAGGGACCAGATGTCGCTCTGCAAGAGGAAGCGCAGACCGGTGGGTGCAAAGGCACTGCCCCACCCCGCCCCACCCGTCTAAGGGGAGGCAGAAGTCCTTCCGGCATCCTTGCTCCATGGAGCCCCAAGCAGGGCCTCTCCCCACCCACCCACCCACCCACCACCCAGCCAGCCAGCCTTCAGGGGCACAGGAGGGAGGCACGTACTCTGTAGTCATAGGTGGCATCAGGATTCTCATCACAAGCAATCACCTCTGGGGCCATCCAATAAGGGGTGCCGATGAAGGTGTTCCGGCGGCCCACTGTGCGGTCCAGCTGGGCGCTCACCCCAAAGTCAACTGAGGAAGAAGCAAGACCGAATGCTTGTTCAGCCATGCGTACGAGTCAGCTGGGCTCTCAGTCCATGAGGCCATCTCTGACCCCGCCCCAGGGAAACAGGGCCCCCCTCCCCCCCCCCCGAGTGTGGCTGTGGGACGGGGCAGGTTTCGCATACCTAGCTTCACTTCAGCATTCTCGGTGAGGAGGACGTTCTGGCCCTTGATGTCTCGGTGGATCACCTTATGCGCGTGCAGGTGGGCCAGACCCTGGGGAGAGAAGAGAGATGCAACCGGACATCAAGACTGGTGCAAGATGGCATAAACCATAAAGGCTGAGCACAACGCAACAGATTAGTGAACCAAATCAACATTGTGTACAAAACCTGATGCCACTAATTCAATATGTCAACAATAAAGCTCACAGACCATGCGCAGCAGAACAAAACCATGCGCTAAAGGTATTTTGGCACAAGCTGCTTCATTTGCGCAGCACCATCTAATGCTCCCCGCGGAGAACAAGGACCAGGCGAGCAGACGAAGCCCTGGCAGGGCCGCTTGCCCAAAGCCAGCCTCCCGCCACTGCCACCGCCCCACCTCTGCCTCCCTCTGGTTCTGTTAGTGGCTTCGATCCACGCGCAGGGAGCCTCAGGCAGCTGCCCCCCCAACTTGTCCCCAACTTCCGCCTTGACCCCAGTCTCTGGCTGGCTCGTACCCGGAGGATCTCCCGGCAGATGTAGGCGATGCAGTCTTCTTTCAGAGCATTGCCTTTGGTGTTCTTCACCAGGTCAGTCACCGAGCCGGCCCCACAAAACTCCATCACAAGCTGCGGGGACACGGAGGGGGGGGGGGAAAGGTGGAGACCACCGTGGAGAAATGGAGGTGACGCACAGAAAGCAGCAGAACTGCTGCTGGCCAAGCACCCCTTGAGGGCTGGACTGGGGCAGCCTCCCCCAGCGCCCCTTCTGCACGAGGCAGGATGCCCCCTTGGCCACCCTAAGCACAGGACTGCAGGCCAGCTGGCCGGGGGGAGCTAGGTCAGGCCAGGGCTGCTCCGCTTCCCTTACCCAGAGCTGGTCATCATTGCCGGGGGGGCTCTTCTTCACGAAGGCCCCATAATAGGTGGCGATGTTCCGATGGTGCGAATACTTCTTCAGCATATTTATCTCTTGCTTGATCTCTTCCTCTTCATCCTTTTTTTGGAGGGGTGGGGGGGGGGTGACAGAGAGAGATGTTTCAGGCCCATCAGCACCCCTTTCAAGGATGCTTCTTAGCCGGGCATGGGGGCAAGATCAGGCCAGCCACCCTGGGGTGTACGGAGCCCCTCCGCTGCAAACCTGCTGCTACTGCTGCCCCGACCCCCATCCCCATCCCGCTGGCCTCTCTTCGGCCTCAAGCACCCCCTGACCGGGACATGCCTCTCTCACCAGGAGACGACTGCAGGCTCCAAGGAAGGGAGCCAAGGCTCTGCCAGTACCGGACACAGGGAGCTTTGGAAAGCTCCTCCCCCCCCCCCCCCGCAATCTTGAGGGTTCCCTGGACACAAACTGAGCTCTTCTACTGCCGACTAACACAGTTGCCCTCTGGAAACAGCCCTGGAGGTGGAAGCCCCCCCCCCTTCCACTCACGCACAACTCAGGCCCTACCTCAGTGACATCCATGACTTTGATTGCAGCCAACTGCCCGGTCTTGACATGGCGGCCCTGAGGGAAAGAGTGGGGTGCGGTGCTCAGGGAAGCCTTGCCCTGGCTCCCTCCTCTATGTCCAGACAGAGCTCTGCCAGGATTGCTTGAGGACTGCATGGAGGCCCCAGCCCCCCTCACCCCACACACACACACACTCAGGCCTGAGAAACAGGCCTGCCTGGGGCCACACTGCTGCTGGCTCCACTCCCCTGGGCCCACCATGGGCCCTGCCCCAGCCACCCCCTTGCAAGGGCTGCACCGTCTCCCAGGGGGGCAGGCTGCCTATCATTCCACAAAACGTGACCAACAAAATTTTCAAGACACAATTTTCCCAAAAGGACTGTCGTAGAATGCTTTTGTAAAGGGATCGTAGTTTTGTGCAGCATTTCTTGTCTCATCTGCCTTGGACTGCACTGTCTTCTGCCTCTCCAGCTGCTGTTGCACAGCTGGCAGGGCATCGTGCCTTGGCTTGGGCCTGTCTGTTCTCTCATGCTGTGATCCTCTTTCCCAGGCATGCTTCACTGGATGCGGGAGGCTGTCAGAGCAGGCGGTGTGTGTGTGTGTGTGTGGGGGGGGGGGGGGTTGTGTTCTGTAATCTGCCCACTGTCTCAGAGAGAGGCAGACTGTGAACAGAGGCAATGAATCAAGCATCCTCTGGGGGTTTCCCAGCTCCCTCAGCAGGCGTGCTCTGTCAGCCTCACTGAGCCAAGCAGCAGGCTGCCCTCTGGCAGGCTCAGCCCACGGCCTGAGGCCTGGACAGAGGCATTTGGGCTCAGTTAAAGGGGCAGAAGCCAAGCTATGATGTGGCTGGCCTCTATCCATTCAGCACCATGGTGCTTCCCCCCCCCCCCCCCCCGCACAACTCTGCTTCAGTTTCAGCTTTATCTCTGTAATGGTGCTTGGAGCCCAGCAGAGGGAGCCAGAGGTCTGTCCAGAGGGCCAGCTGGTCAGGGAGTGCTCCAGCTGAGGAAGATCCACTCTCCCCTCCTGGACCAACAGCCCGGTGGCAAAGGGCACCAGCAAAGCACCCCCCTCCTGCAGCCGGAGTGGCCATGGAGGTGATCAAGAGTGGAGGCAAAGGACTCCGTGTTCCTGGGGGCTGGCTGTGGGGCCTAGAAGGAGGCTGGGGACAGCCCCCAGAGCCAGTGTGCTCCCTGGCTCCACCCTCTCAAGGACGGGGGGGGGGGGGGGGGGGCTGAGGCACCAGAGAGTTCTTCACCAGGAGACTTTTGGGGTAGTGGCTGGTGTGCTGGACTCTGCCCTGGAAGCTCATTGGGCGACCTCATGTGAGACATGTACTTTCTCAGCCTGGTCTACCTCACAGGATGGTTGTGAGAATAAAGGGGAGTGGACCAGGGAGGCAGGTGGGGCACAAACCATGGACATACATAAAAGAGCCCCAGGACCTGCCGAGCCCAGCCAGCCAGCTGAGGGAGAGCCTGGGTTCATCAGGGACCCGCTGGCCTCCCTACCCAGCCCCCTCAGCCTCTCCACACTGCCCTCCAGCATCTACCTCCCCACCCCGGGGGCTGAAAGTGGGGCAGGGGACAGGAGAAGGCAGAGAGCTGCTCTGCATTTGCATGGCAAGCCCCCTGGTGCCCTCCGCCCGGCGCTGGCATTGTCATGCAGCTTGGCGTGGGCAGTAGTTGCCTGGCAACAGCCTCCCTCTTGCTTTCAAGCAAGTCCTCTTGATGAAAAAGCTTTCCCCCCCTCGCCCAATTCTCCCCCCCCTCACAAAATGATCTGGAACACCTCAGCTCTGCAGCTTTCCTGGCAGGGGGGGGTGCACTTGGAAGCTGTCCTGTGGCTGATTCAACCCCTTCCCGGCAGGTGTCAGTTTATTCTAAAAATGTTTCTGCTGCTATTCTCCATCATAGAGGCTCCCCCCCCCCCCCAGATCCAAAGTCAGAATCACAAACAGGGGCCCAACCAGGTTCTAAAAGGAGTTGCACACCCACACATGCCCAGTCCAAGCCGCTCCGAGAAGAGGGGGACTAGCACAAGGGTCCTTAACAAGGAGGAGGAAGAGGAGGACCCCCCTCCCAAGCCCAGCGAAGGGACGGAAGCAAGCGCAGGCTCGAAGCAGAGTTTGGGTGCTCAAGAAAAGACCCCATTTCAGAGGGGGGGCAGGGCTGGCTGCAGACCAGCAGAGACACATGCAGCCCTTGTTCCCATGGGAACTGCTACAGTGCTTCAAGGATAGCACAAAAGATTGGGGCTTCCAGCAGAAAGCAGCTTCAGGGGGGGGGGGATCACCTTCAGCGCTTGGTCCAGGGGCTAGTCTGCTTCTCTGTAGGGTGTGGCTCAGGCCCACTTGCCTGGCAGGCTTAGCTCTGCCCATCCTGTTCAGCACAGCACCCACAGCAGACAGGGCCATGACAGGGGTCAAATCCAGTCCATTGAGGTTCAGACCGGGAAAGGCCCGTCACGAGGAGAGGGACAAGCCAGCACTCTGGGGCAGCACAGAAAGCAGGAAGGGGCTGGGGAGGGGGGGGGGGGCTAGAACAGCTCTGGGAATAGGGCTCAGGGGGGGAGAAGGGAGCCCACTCCTGGTGCCTCACAGAAGCTGGCCTGCCAGCAACTGAGTGTTGAAGCACGTGGGATGTGGCTGCCCTGAACATCAAAGGGCTGGGCTCTGCAATGGCTCCCCCCAACCCCACCCCCGCCTTTGGGCCATGACAGCTTCTTGGGCTGCCTGAAGCAATCTGGGCCCCAGCCAAGAGGAGTCCCCGGGACCCAGGGGGCCGGACCCCTGCACCCTCACTCACCTTATAGACCTGCCCATAAGTCCCATTGCCAACCACCTCCACGAGTTCAAATATGCCAGCAGGATCCTGCAGAGGAGAGAGAGAGAAGCAGGGGTTCAGGGTGCTCCTAGACAGAAGTGGAATCTGCTATTCACAGAGAGAGTTCATGCGAGGGGGCAGGGAGCCATGTCTTCCAGAGGTTGCCCCAGCTGCGGTGCAGAAAGAGGGCCCTCTTTGCGCTGGGCTGGGCTGGGCTGGGGGGCCGCAGGGAGGGAGGGAGGGAGGGAGGGCCAGATCCCCTTGGTGGGCCCAGTGCCCACCACTTCTTACGCCGGCCGCCCTTGCCCTTGGTGGGGGTTATTCCGAGAAGGGGCAAAGCAGGGGACCAAGACAATTTTGCCGCCAGACTGCTGAATTCTGAGTCTCAGCAGAGTCTGCAGGCTGCAGAGCTGGTTTTCCTTCCAGTCGGGAATTCTGGGGCTGCTCGAAGAGGAAGGCCAGCTTCTTCAGGTGACATGAGTGCCTGCGACAAGGACTCCAGACACCCTCCCTCCTCCAGCCTTGAAGTGTGTGCTGAGTGTGGCTCTGGGTGGGAGGACAGATGGGGGCTTTCAGCAGCTCCAGCTCCAGCTCCAGCCCCTGCATGCGCTCTGAGGCTATACTCTGAACCCCCAGGGCTGGAGGAGGGGGAGCCTGCAGACGAAGGACTGGAGGGCGCATGGGGAGGGGCAGGCCAGCCAGCCACTCCCATTGTAACACTTTGGCACAAGCTGCTGCCCATCTTCTCTCCAGGTGACTCAGGGAGTTTGAAATCCATGAAAAAACCTACTGAAAAAGTCCTCAGTACTTCCTGGGCACCTTTGAGCCTCCTGGAGGGTCCTGCTTCCCACTCCTGCCCGTGGCAACACCCTGGCACCACAAGCTGCCATCCTGGGCCCAAAGCGAAGAAAGGCCACACTGGTGAGCTCCCCCTCACTGGCAGTCTTCAAGCAAAGTTTGGATACACACTTTTCTTGGATGCTTTAGGATGCTTTGGGCTGACCCTGCGTTGAGCAGGGGGTTGGACTAGATGGCCTGTATGGACCCTTCCAACTCTATGATTCTATGATTCTATGCCACTCTGCAGCAGAAAAGCCAGCTGTCAATCTGCCCTGAAGCCCGGCCCTGGAGACCTCCTCCAGCCCACAGGCAGGGAAGAAAGAGCAGCCCTGGGGTCTGGCCAGCAAGGCAGCAGAGCAGGGGCAGGGGCCTCCAGGCTGGACTCCAGCATGCCCCACAGCAAAACGAATGGGGAAGAGGAGAGGGGCAACCAGACCCCGCGTCTGAGTCCCAGAAGCTCTGGCAGGCAAGCCTGCTGCTGGGAGTTCCTAGCTGGTTCTGCTTTGCTGGCACACCAGCCACATGGGCATGGCTAGACATGGCGCGTCTTCTGGCCTCCCCCATTCCCCCCATCCTCAAGCGTAGAGGGTCAAGGCCTCCAGTGGCCCAGGGAAGCAGCCAGACAGCCACACAGGGGATCCCTGCCCCCTCCACCCGCATTTCCTGCCCCCTCCACCCGCAGAAGGGACACAGAACCGGGCAGCCAGCCCTGGACAGGGAGCCAGCGGCCCTCCTCGGGTCCTGCTCTTTGGCAAAGCCTGGTGCCTGGGGGATCCCCTGCCGCTGTGGAGGGAATGCCACCTCCCATCTAGGCCACAGACCGGCACGTGTCTGCCACCACGCTCCAGCACTGGGCCACGTCTCAGAAGATGAGTATTAATAGTTCCTCATTACAGCAAGATGAGAGAGCCCCAAAGGACGGCAGCAAGAAAAAGAGACCCTGGCCTCCGTGGGCCCAATCCAGCGTGGAGCTCGCCTTCACAAGCCACAGGCGGGCAACTCGCATCTAGCAGACCAGGGAGTGCATCAGGTGGGTGACCGGGGGGTGGGAAGTGGAAGGAACTGCCCGGGTCCCCTCCTGGAGCACATCAGGAGCTGGCAAGGGTGGCTTTACGGTGGGACGGCGTGGGGGGAGGGAGACCTGAGTGCTTCCTTCAGGAATCCTGCTGGGAACACCATGCGGGGTAAGGTCACCTCCAGCCGGCCACTGCCTCTTGCAACAAGACAGCCTCTGGTTCCAGGCAGGGCCTACAGCCCTGGGGCCGCCTCCCAAGACAGTCGAGGCAAGGGGGTGGGGGGAGGGGGTACGTCTCAAGGTATGCAAAGTTGGCCATGACCTGGGACTCAATGAAAAGCTCCCCATCACGCCAAGAGCAGTGCCATGCCTTTCACAGAGCCTCGATGGCCCACAGGCACTCTAGCCAAAATGGCGGCATCAGATGGGGGGCAGCTTTGCTGAAAGAGGTGGAGGCCTCCCTCCCCTCTGAGAGATGGGAAGGCCCCTTTCTCCCACTTAGGGAGAAAGCAGCTGCCTGGCAGGCTGAGGAGGTGGCCCCTTCCCTCTTGCCCGGCCACCTGTGCAGGGAAGATTTTCAAACACCTGTGGACACACCTGGGATCACCTGCCTCTTCTTCCAGAACCTCTCCCCTCCACCCACCTGTGCCCGGCCACCCCTGTATGCTGGGCCCATCAGAAAAACAGTCCAGAGTCTCTCCTCGGAGTTCTGCTCTCTTGAGCATTTCAGTTCACTAACTGCAAGAGCTGATTCAGCACAGAGGTGGAAAGACAAACTGTCAGTCAATAGGCCCCTGGTTCAAATCTTCCCTTTGCAGTGAGCCTACCAGCTCTGTCTTGCTCAGCCTCATCTCTAATTGCAGGACAACCCTACTGCCCTACTTCCAAGGGCAGTGCTTTAGGCACTGTGGTGCAGGACATAAATAGCGAGCAGGACTTTCACAGTCACATTCACAAGTGACACGTGGCTACAACCCACAAGAAGCCTCTCGGGGTGACGAAAAGGAGCACAAACGCCTTCCAAAGCAGTTACTCAGGAGTCGGGCAGATGGTGTCCACGTTCTGCTAAGCAACAAAGACTGAGTCCAGCAACACCATCCAGGCCAACCAAGCTAGATCCCCGTGACACTCCTCCCCCCCCCCCCCCCGCTGTTCCAGCACTGCGATGGGAAGTCCACCTGGCTTCTTGCTCAAAGGCTGCCCGGCCGGCTTATGCAGCCTCTGAGGGGCTCCAGGCATTCCCCCAAGCTCCTCTTCCACTTGTTTGTCTCAACACAGGCATCTCTCCACCCTTTGGAAAAGGAGCCAGGGAGGCAGCCTGGCAGATCAGCTCCATGCCCCACCAAGGCCTGCCGTTCACCAGGAGCACATCATGCTTGCAAGAGAAAGGGTCATGTTGGTGCAGGTCCCTGCTGCTCCTGCCTGAAGAGACTGGAAGCTCACAACTTGCTCCAGACCACGTCAAGAGTGCCAGCCAGGAGAAGGCCCTGGATCCGCTCTTGGCCTGGCCAGCCACCTTCTGCACTGACCCAGCCGTCCAGCAGTAGCTCCCATCTACCAAGCCCTATGAAGATAGGTTGAGGGACTTGGGAATGTTCAGCCTGGAGAAAAGGAGGTTGAGAGGGGACATGATAGCCCTCTTTAAGTATTTGAAAGGTTGTCACTTGAAGGAGGGCAGGATGCTGTTCCCGTTGGCTGCAGAGGAAAGGACGTGCAGTAATGGGTTTAAACTACAAGTACAACGATATAGGCTAGATATCAGGAAAACCTTTTTCACAGTCAGAGTAGTTCAGCGCTGGAATAGGCTGCCTAAGGAGGTCACCACTCCCCCTCACTGGCAGTGTTCAAGCAAAGGTTGGATACACACTTTTCTTGGATGCTTTAGGATGCTGTGTTGAACAGGGGGTTGGACTAAATGGCCTATATGGCCCCTTCCAACTCTATGATTCTATGATCTGCTGTATTACATTTATGAGGGTCTCCATGTGTTCAGTGCCAGCCCAAATATGAACAGGGCCCGCTCCACAAAGCAAAGTGGGCAGGGGAAGCAGGACCCCCCCCTTTCATTCCAGTGCCACATGGGTGGGATTAGCAGCAGCAGCAGCTGGAAGTGAGGCTAAGACATTTTGGGGCAAAGGTGGTCTTGGAGGCAGGCATGGAATGAAAGGAAAGGGGGCATCACCCAGGGAAGCGGGTTCCAGGCAGGGGGGGCATTGGTGATGAGGTGGCAAGGTGCTGCCTTGCAGGAAGGGGGGGGAGGCCGAGGCTGCAACAAGCCTTGAGTGGGCAGCATCTGAAAAGAGGCCGTGTGATCAGGGAAACAAGAGAAGCAATTGTGCGTCAGAGGGCCGGAGAGCATCTGGACAAAGGAACGGCAGAGAGGAGGCGGCTGGCTGCCCAAGGGGACGAGGCACGCTTCTACCAGACCTGGCTGGAGGAAAAGGAGACCTGCCAGAGGCAAGCACGGAAGGCGGAGGACACAGCTGAGCCCTTCCTTAGGGCCTCCACCACTTCACCGCTCTCCACACCCTCTGCTGTCATGATACCCCCCTCCCCCCATAGAAGGTGCCCTCCACTGATGCCCCCTCAGAGCACCCAGCAGACCTTGCTCTGAAGCAGTGCAGAGCTGGGCCCAACACCAGGCCTCCACCAGGAGTGGTGGGGAGAGGACTGGGGAAGGACAACAGGCACCCAGGAGGACAGGGGGTGCAGCTGTGAGTCAGCATGCAGAGGTGGACAGACAGGAAGATGGCTAGGCAGCCGTTGCCGCCTGCTGGACCCACTCCCTCTGCGGGACAGAGGTAAGGCAGAGCCTTCTCACCTGGAAACTGGAATAGGCCAGCTGGCAAAACCCAGTGAGTCACTGGGGATTGACAGACAGATGATTTTGCCTAGATCTCCCTCCCTTCCTGATTTAGGGGAAGCGGCCTAGAGAGAAACCCAGCTCAGCAGCCAGAGGGGCTCAGGGGGCCTGGGGAGAAAGACTTAACCCAGCCCCTTCCCTGGAAAGGATCCCCCGGCAACCAGGGCAAGAAACAGAGCCTTTCCCAGCCTGCTGCAGAGAGCTGCTGCTTGCACACAACACACACCAGCCCTCTGCTCCGTCTCCATGGCAGCCATCCTGCACCACGCGGGCTCCTCTCGCCTCCTGCTCTATTCTGCCGGATTCCAGCTTGGCTTGGCTGCTGGACCGGGACCTGGCCACAGACAGGGCCAGCCAAGAAGCCTCGCCACCCCCAAGTCAGGGCCAGGAAAGAGACCTGGGGCCACAGACAGGGCCACTGTGGGAGGCTCGGGCACCCAAAGACCTTTGACACCAGCACCTCGCAGTCTGGACATGCGTGCTGGGACCAGGCACCGGTCCTCACTCTGGGTGGGCCATCCTGGCACCAGGAGTCAAATCACCACCAAGCCATGCAGGACCCATCCCAAGCTCTGACACTCTGCTCAATACCAGCCTGCAGCAGCAGCAAGAGCCCCCCCCCCCTCCACGGAAGCCAAAACAACCTCCTCCCAGTTCCGGGCCTTGCTGCCTGTCCTTCTGCTCAGCCAGGCTGGTAGCAAGCGGAAAGCCCCAGAAAGCTTCTTCAGCCTTTGCTCTCGGCTGTGCTGCCCCCAGCTCCCTCCCACCCCCCAGCCATGGCCAAGAAGCCCCTGCTGGCGACTGGGGAAGGGCCACCCACAGACCCTTCCTCCCTCTGCACTGCAGCCTTGGCTGCAGCGTTGGACCCTTCCTCAAACAGGCATCTCCATTCTCCAGGCAGGCAGACCGGCCCAGGGAACGCTGCCGGACACACACCAGCCACGCCCTGCTTCGCCCTCCATTCACAGGCAGCTGCCTCTCCCTTCAGGCAGGCCTCCTGCAGCAATCCAGGTGGGGAGGGAAACACTGTGGACGGGGAGCTCCTTGTGGGGGACAGAATCGGGCTGCTTCTCCCTTCCTGTCCTTCTGGGGTGGGGGCCCACGTCCAAGCGAACGGGGCGGGTTGGTGGGAGCGCATTCACTGCCCAAGCAAAGCCAGGCGCAGCTATTAGAATGAGGCCTACTTGTGCCATCCGTTTTCTTGCTGTTGCTCTGGGGAGGGGTCGTGAGCAGCCTCCAAACTCCAAGCCTGGGCAGTGGGGCCCCTGCTCAGCGCCTTGGGCCCGGAAGCCTGTTTTGAAAGAGAAGCCCGGTGGTAGCTGGAAAGATGCCCCCCTGCCTCAGCATAGGTGAAACTCCTCTGAACTCCAGCTTCCTCGGCTACAGTGAGAAGAGTTGGTTTTTATACCCTGCTTGGTTTTTTATACCCTGAAGGAGTCTCAGAGAGGCTTACAATCGCCTTCCCTTCTTCACCCCTCTGAGGTAGGTGGGGCTGAGAGAGCTTCTGACAGGACTGCTCGGTCAGAACAGCACTAACTGGGCTGTGACTGGCCCAAGGGGTTCTCTGAGATTGCAGGGCAGCAGCACTCAGGCAGGCAGGCAGGGAGGCAGGCAAAACCCCCATGGCCCGAGTGATGTGGCCTTTTCATTAGGAAAACTAATCTGGAGCAAAAACAAAACATGCCGAGGGGTTGATCCGACAGTCTCTGGCACACGGCAGAGGTCCCGGGCGGCAGAAGCACTGGACTCTTCTGGGAGTTTTCTGTTCTACAGTGTCTCCAAATCCACTCCATGCCCTGCCCTGGTAGTGAGGAGAAGGAAGCCCCAGTTTCTGACTTCTGCCTGGACCCAGGAAGCCCCTGGAGGCCCCCTCCCCCTCTGAGCCCCAGCAGAGAAGGTGGCAGAGACCAGTGCCGTGGGCATCGTCCCCTGCCAACCTGCTGAGCCAGCTTGCAGAATGCTTGTTCACCCAGAGCCCTTGGATGGAAGAGCAGGCTGGGACAGGCCCGCCCTGAGCAAAGAGAGCGGCCCCACCCCACCCCACCCCCTACAACTGAGGGAGCAGCAGCTGGCCAAGTTTCACCCCAGGGAGGGAAGGGCAGCCCTGCCCCCACCTGACACACACAATCCAACCTGAGCAGGAAAAGCCAGCAAAAAGTCCAGGGCCACCAGCTGGTCTACAGGAAAGCAGGACTCTTTTTGAAGAACCACACAGACTTCGAGGGCTGCACTCTTCCTCTCTTTTCACCAGAAGATGAAGACTTGTTTTTATGCCCCGCTTTTCACTGCCAGAAGGAGTCTCCAATCCTCCAAGAGGATTCCCTTCCTGTGTGCGGCAGGTAGGGCTGAGGGAGATCTGACAGAATTGCTCTGTGAGAACAGCGCTGACAGGACTGTGAGTCCTGAAACCCTGCTTTCCAGATGAGAAGCCACTGCTCTTCACCACGTCACCAAGCTGGCCAGAGAAAATATGGGCCAAAGATCCATATCCAAAGATATGGGCCAAAGAGTCATTGGTTTTGGGAAAGGCGTCTGTAGAATTCACTCTGGATCAAGACAAAGTTCTAAAACTACTGGGCAAAACTAGTAAGTCTCTGAGTCCCTAAGGGACTCACATGGGAAAGGGCTCCTTACCAACCTGTCACTGAAACTGGCCTCCATACAAATGTCACATCAATTCTTTTAACAAAAGGTAGTACAGTTAAATTAACAGGAACTGTTACCGGAGATAATCTGTGCATCTGAGGGAGCGCCTCTCCCCGCCTGCCCCAAGAAGATCGGGAATGGCCTCTTTGGCTCTGCCCTCAGCCTGCTGGAACAGGTGAGCCCTGATGGAGCTACTGAAGTTCCACGGGGGCACATAAACAAGACCAAATGGCCCCCCAGCCTCTCCTCACACAAGGCGGCCTAAAGAGACACTGGCAAGAATTAGGCCCGACAATCAAGCAAGGGCACATTCAGGGTCACTGTAGTTGTTTTATAGTTTTTATATTGGAAACTTAGACTGAACTGGAGCAAACACGGAAGAGGGAAACCAGGATGCTCACAAGTTAGAGCACTGGTTTTAGCAAAGACTGAAGAGTCCCCCCCACCCCACCTTTTCATGGAGACCCCGAGGAGGACATGAGAGAAACATGTAAACTTATGGGTGAGACGGAGAGTATGGCTGGAGAGTACGTTTTCTCCCTCTCTCAAAATACGAGAACACAGCATCTAAGTCAATGGGCAACAGCCTCAGGACAGAGAATATGGCAAACTGGGGAAGCCCCTTCCAGCAGACACAGGGAGGGCCACGAGCCCAGGCACCTGCCTTCAGAGGGGATTAGGCAGATGGTGACTAAAAGGGACCGCTGTGTCCAGTCAGCCTCCAAGCTACCTTGGTCTCTACACCCTGCTTCTTGGCTCTGCAGGACCACTGCTTAGCTGGTGCATGAAGGACTACACAGCCCCTGGTCTGCTCCTGCTGGGCATTACTTCTTCTTAAGAAGCCATCTGCTGAATCAGCACCACCTCCTCCAAGGGGGAAGCCACCCTTTAGAAGGGCTTCCTTCTGCTACCCAGCTGGGTTCATGTGGGAACTGCCCGACAAGCACTCTGGTGCCCCTTGCCCCAGCCAGCATCACAACACAGTGGCTGTTCTCCTGAGCCACATTCATCATGAACCGACACAGCGCATCACTCACTCCTTGAGAAGGGAGACTAGTGTTCAGCCTGACAGTTCACTCTCCAGCCTGATTCACTCGGGCTGGAGACAGATGGGGGGGGGGGGCACGGGTATCCTGGGTTCGCCCTCCTGCTTTGACCTTCTCGGGCAGACTCCACAGCAGCAACTCAAGCATGAAAAATGAACCCAGGTCTGGATAAATGGGAAACTACCCCTTCAAAACTGCCAAGGGAGGGTGGGGCAAGATTGCTTCAGAGGCTCACCCCCCCCCAACCCAAAAGGCTGTACCAGCCTTGCTTGCCACATGGCGCTAGATCAAGGGGGGGGGTGACGCTAGCAGGCACAAGCACGGAAGGGGGGTGGAAATAATTCAATGAAGGCCAACTTGCTGCAGTCAACAAGTTCTCCCTAGCAACAAGCAAGAACGGTGCGAATGCAGCACAGCACAGCACAGCAGCCCTGGCGCTTGCATTTGTGGCCCAGATACCAGTGAGGAACTGGGAAGACTTGCAGCATTTGCCCCCTACCCCAAGGGTTTCCAGCCCCAGGAAAAGAAGCAGAGGCCGGGGGTGGCCGATCCACGGCTCCTCCCCACAGCTCTCTGAGCACATGGATCAATGTGGGCCACAGGCAGGAAGACCCAGCAGAAACACTCACTCCAGCCAGCGAGCCAAGCCGCCACACTGCTGGGGGGGATTATGCCCCCTTCCTTGCTGCTAGCCCTCAGGACTGGGGGAAGGAGACCCTCAACCCAGACCCTGCACAGCCCCCTCACAAGCAAGCAGAAGAGGAAGAAGAGCGGGTTCTTATATGCCGCTTTTCTCTGCCCGAAGGAGTTTCAAAGTGGCTGACAATAACCTTCCCTTTCCTTCCCTCTCCCCACAACAGGCACCCTGTGAGGGAGGTGAGGCAGAGAGAGCTCAGAGATTACTGCTTGCTCAGAACAGCTGTATCCCAAGGTCACCCAGCTGGCTGCATGTGGGGGAGCATGGAATCAAACCCAGCCCAGCTCGGCAGAACCACTGCACCAAGCTGTCTCTACACCCAGAGGCAGCCGTGGGGTGGGGGCTGGTGCAAAACTGGGGCTTGCAGGGGCCAAAGTGGGTGAAGTGGCTTTCTTTCTCCTGACTCGTGCACAAGACTCCTCCCTCCAACCCCCACAGGCTGCGGCCACCAGGGTCTCAGGCAGGGAAAGGCCCTGCTCACGACTTACTCCTGGTCCTTTTCCACTGGAGTGGCAACCAGGCCCTGGACCGGGACCTTCCACCCACCCAGCAGAGGCTCTCCCCCTGAGCCATGGCTCTCCCCTGCTCGCTCTGGGGTGGAGAAAGGCCCTTTTGTGGGAGAGGCCAAAGGTACCTCAGGCATGGGGTGTGCCAAGGGGGAAGGGCTCTGAGGGGTTCCTCAGAGCTGGGCTCCCTCACTGGCCCAGCTGCCTGGGCACGGATTCCCCAGAATATTCCCACCCTCAAAGGGCAGCCTTCAAAGAGCCACCGGGGACAGACAGCACCTGGCCCTGCAGAACAGACGCAGCCAGCCATGTCCCAGAGTGAATCTTGAAAAGGCCATTTGCAGAGCACAGCAAGCGCCAAGGTCAGGCCCCAAAGACAGCTTCCTGGGACAGAACCTTGGGCAGGGCGTGGACTGAGGGCATCTCTCAGGATTGAGGAAGGCACAGACAGCTGACTGGGGAAGGTGGTTCAGCTGGGGGATGCAGCCTCCAGACTGGCATTTGGGGGAAACCCATCTTTTGTGCACGCTGGTCCCTGGTCAGCTGTCGTCTACCCCACCCCCCTTAAGGCAGGAGGACTGGCTTTTGCCATTGAGGGAAGGACTTGGCAAGCAGATTTTCTGCCGACAAGCTGATTGTGCAAAGTTGGTACCCATCCCTGTTTCATTCTCACCTGTCACCTGTTCCTGCTCCCCCTCCTGCCATTCCTCTTCAGACAAGGGCATCTCGGCCTCCTCAGCTGAATCACCACAGAAGGATCACTACCCACATCCGCCCACCTCCAGGGATGCAATGTTGAACCCCCAGATGTTTCACAGGAAGCAAGCAGCTGTGCCACCATACACAGGATAAGTGGTCAGGATCAGGCTTCCCCCCCCCAAAAAAAAACCTGGCTGCTTTTGGCCACCAAACCAGAGAGCTTTCCCTCCCTCATGGAAAGTAATCCTTCTAATTCTCACCACTCTGGAAGCTGTAATGACATCTCTTCTGGCTCCTAGCCACATCCCTGGGCAGCAGGTTCCATGACCCACTTTTCTTGTGTAGCGTTTAGGAGGCATTTGCCTCACAGCCAGTATGGGGAGGCCCAGGTTCAAATCCCAACTTCACCATGAAAGTCCCCTGATGAAGCTGGTGAATGTTAGCCACACTGCGTGGCCTGCTTGGGGGGGGGGCGGGGTGTTTGTGACCTAGAAGTACAACCATGGCTTTGCAAGCAGAAGGCTTGGGAAAGGAAGCTTCACTGTCTACAACCCTGGGGACCCCCTGCCAGGCAGAAGAGACCACACTGTCCGGGCAGACCTGCATCAGGCAAGCATCTCCATCCACTACTATATCAGCAAGCAGAGAGCAGCCCAGATCAGCAGTCTCCAGGACAGAACTTGTCTTGGGGGAACAAAGAATTGTTCCCAGGAAGATCCCTGGTTGCAGTGCTACAACCAAACTTTTCTGCAGGCATTTCTCAGAGCACATGCCCACAAGACTTGGTTCCTGTTCAGATGAGCTACATGGCAAAGGTGAACTGCGTAGCCCTTCTCTGTACAGAGTTTTAAACCTTCCACAAACAGTCATCCAAGCCGAACCCTTGCCAATAGTTTATTCTTCAATAAAGAGGGCCCCTGCGTTCAGCAACAAGATTAAACTAAGGTGAGTATGGTAAAAAAAAAAAAGTGTAAAAATATTTTAAAAGCTCTGGCCTGGACTGAAATTTCAAGCATTTAAATAAAATAAATAAATCCCTTACATAAATGGAATTCTCTACTGACAAGTAACTGCAAATTCGTGATTCTCTTTTTTAAAGGCCTGATTCCACAGCCTGACAGTAGAGTGAGTCAGAGGGGAACACACGGCACCAACAGTTCAAACCACGGAATGCTAGTCCAACAGAGAAAGAGGGGCAAAGGCTGTTATTGTACCGACTTAGCTTGGCAAGCGAGATTTTGAGTGTTATGAACCGTGTATCAGGCAGACACCATTTCCCCGTCTGTTCTGCACCCTGCACCTAAACGCTTAAATGTGCTGCGCGGCTAGTACAGTAAATGGCTTCTTTATCCTGGATCCAACAAACGGCATCCTCGCTTCCTCCTCCCCCCCCCCCCCAGCAGATAGCAGAGAAGCGTGAGTCCACCGTCGAAAAACCAAGGGGGGCCGAGGCGAGGGAGGAGGAGGGCACGCCGCCCCTCCCCCCCCGAGCGTGCAAACTGCCCCAGGAGGTCGAGGGGCGCTCCCAGCCCATCCTCAGGCAGGAGCGAACGCGGAGCATTGCCGAGCGCTTCCTGACGCCGGAGAAGCCGCCCTGCTGCAGGTATGCGCCCCCGACCGACGGCGGCCTGCGGCAGGACCCATGGGACAGCCCCCGCCCAGCTCCTCGGGCCTCAGCGAGGCCCCCCAATTCCAGAAGCCCGGAGGAGGGGGGGGCAAAGGCCGGGCTCCGGGAGACCCTGCGGGGGGGGGTGTCCGCGGGGGCCCCTTGTCCAAAGTGTCGTCGCGCTGCCCCCCCGCCCCCCCGCCCGGGCCGCTTACCCTGAGGGCGGAGAGGTCGATGTCGTCGAGGCTGCGGGCGGGGGCCGGGTCGGCCATGGCGGGGGCGGCGGCGGCGGCGGCTCCTCCTCCGGCCTCTCGCTCGCTCCCTCAGCGCCGCAGACCCATCCGGGCGGCCTCGCGCCACCGCCCGCCTCCGCACCGACCGACCGGCCGACCGACCGACCGACTGACTGACAGGCGCCCGGGCGCGAGGCGAGCGGGGAGGAGCGCCGCCTGACCACCGCGCATGCGCCCAGGACGGGGAGGGAGGTCGCCCTCGCGCAGGGCTGCGCGCGGCGTCAGTTTCTGCCTGCGACGCGCAGGCGGCGGGAGCCGGCTGCCCAGCTCGGCCACGGCGCATGCGCCCGGAGGTCGAAGCCGGGGGAAGCCCCAAAACACGCCAAGCCGAGCTGAACAAACGAGCGCTCGGCCGATTGGCGGTCATGTGACGACTGGGCGGGGCAACGAAACATAGGAGCATGCGCAGAAGCCAAAGGGAAGGCGGAAGCGACTGGAACAGACAAAGCAGGGGCCCCCTCCTGGCGGCCGAGGGGGAAATAACGTCACGTGAATGAAGGAGCTAAACGGGGCCTGCAGGGGCTGCCACCATCCCGGCGGGTCCTGGATGAAATGGCGCTCTGGAGGGCGGGATGCGCTGGGGCAAGACAGGGTGGTCTTCACCCTCACCGTCCTGCTCGGCCCGAGCCCTTGCCTGGCAGCTGTGGCCGAGGCGGAGGGTTTGGGGGGCTCAGCCGTGTCAGGCTGGCTGGGTTATGGGTCCAGATGCCGGGTCAGAAGCCGCATTGTTTCCACAGAAGCAGGTGAATGCGGCTGCAAAGCAACACTCTCTGCTGCCCACGTCTTAACAGGATCAGGAGCCAGGCAGAGCACACAAACTACTCTCTTCAAGTCCTTCATGGCCTCAGAGACCCCGTCGCCAAGACCACCATCTCCAGATTCCCTCCAGTGTATTTTGCTCAAGCGCATGGGCATGATCAACCCCCCCCCCCACCTCTACATACATATTTCTTGCAGCCCTTCTCCCAAGTAGTCTGCTTCACAAAGCTCCCACACACATTCCCCAAACTAGTGGAACAGAACTGTATACAAGGGTATTTTTGACCACAACAAGGCTGCATGCCAGCAATGTTGTCCAGAGGGTGATTTAACACCAGGGACAGGCCTGAGGGTCCATGGGCCGTGTTCCTGCATGCCCATCAGTATTGTCCCACTGATATAATCCAAGGTCCTGGCACTGCCTAATTGTTGTGTTATCCTTTTTTCCAGGCTCTGTAACCCCTCTGCTCTTGCTTCTCAGCTGTCTTTCTCTTTGGATGGCTCTGACAGGCCACTGTGTGGCCCACCTAGAGTCCTGGTGAGACCAAGCAGGCCCCTGAAGACCAACTGTGTTTCATTCTGGCCATAAGCTTTGAAGTGTGCCTCTTCAGAGACATTTCTCCATGCAAGCAAAAGCTGGTGCCCACAATGAAACTTGGTGGGCCTGCAAGGTACCTGGTTGGACTCAAACATCATTCTGTTCCTTCAGACCAACACCCAAATTTCTCTCAACGAAGACTATTATCATTCAGGTTAAGTAAACATAAAAAATGCCTCATTGGGTGCTTTGGCCTGAGCCGCCATGTCTTTGTCCCCCAAAGCAGAATGACTCATTGGCTGGCCCCCTCCTTCCCACCAGCTCTCAGTTTCCAATTGGGAAGCCTGAAGCCTTAGGGTGGATTATTTCGAGGGCGGGAGTATTCCCCAGAATTTGTACCCTGCTTCTCTCTCCCAGGGTACAAAATAATTAACAGTGCTAAGAAAACGGGGCTGGGGAGGGAGGGAACCCCGAGTCTTCCCCCTCTCCCCTGCCAGCTCAAGGCTGGACTAACCCTTCCTCTAGGCAAGAGTCCTCCTATTGGGCCTTGAAGACCACCAACACATTCTGCCAGTCCCAAGAGCAGCGCTCTTCTTCCACATCAGCCAGTGCTGCACCTTGGCTTGTTGTCCATGCTGAGGTTCCTACCAGCTCATCCAGCTGGTCTCCTTCCCCATCTTCAAGAAAGGGAAAAAGGAGGATCCAGGTAACTATCGACCCACCAGCTTGACATCTGTAGCTGGCAAAATTTGGGAACATATTATCAGTTGGTCCTTGAGCAGCTGGAACAAAGTGCTATGATTTCTAAGACTCAGCACAGATTTTGCAAGAACAAGTACTGTCAGACCAACCTTATTTCTTTTTCTTCTCTTTTCTTTCTTTCTTTTTTTTTTTTGAGAAAGTGCTACCTTGTTGGATCAGGGGAATGCTGCAGAGGATTTCAGTAAAGCTTTTGATATGGTTCCACATGACATTCTTGTTGACAAGCTGGTAAAATGTGGTATGGATCCTAATTCTGTCAGGTGCATTGATAACTGGTTGACATCATATGCAAAGGGTACTTATTAATGGTTCAGCATCCTCTTAGAGAAGAGTGACTAGTTGAGTGCCCCAGGGATCTGTCCTGGGGCCTGTGATGTTCAATATATTTTTAAATTATTTGGATAAGGGATTAGAGGGGATACTTATTAAATTTGCAGATGATACTAAACTGGGAGGGGTAGCAAACACAACAGAAGACAGAATCAGAATACAGGATGATCTTGATAGGCTCGATAACTGGCCTAAAATGAAATTCAATAGGGACAAATGTAAAGGTCGAAAAAAACACATATACCAATATAGGAATGGGGAGACTTGTCTTGGCAGTAGCATGTGTGAAAAAGATCTAGGAGTCTTAGTAGACCATACATGGAACATGAGTCAGCAGTGACTCAGTGACTAAAAAGGCAAATCGTATTCTGGGCTGTATCAAAAGGAGTATCGTGTCCAGATCATGGGAGGTGATGGTACCGCTTTACTCTGCTCTTGTACGGCCTCACTTGAAGTACTTTCAGTTTTGGGCACCACAACTGGAAGAGGGATGTAGACACTGGAGCATGTCCAGAGGGCAACAAAGATGGTGAGGAGTTTGGAGAACAAGACGTATGAAGAAAGGTTGGTCTGTTTAGCCTGGAGAGGAGACGACTGAGAGGGGATTTGATAGCCATCTTCAAGTATTTAAACGGGTGCCATATAGAGAATGGAGCAGAGTTGTTCTCTCTTACCCCGGAGGGGCGGACCAGAACCAATGGGATGGAATTAATTCAAAAGTAATTCCGTCTAAACATCCGGAAGAGGTTCCTGACAGAGTGGTTTCTCAGTGGAAAAGGCTTCCTTGGAAGGTGGTGGGTTCTCCATCTTTGGAGATTTTTAAACAGAGACTGGATAGCCATCTGATGGAGAGGCTGCTCCTGTGAAGGTTCAAGGGGGTGGCAGGTTACAGTGGAGGATAGGGATGTGAGTGTCCTGCATAGTGCAGAGAGTTGGACTAGATGACCCAGGAGGTCCCTTCCAACTCTATGATTCCAAGGTGAGAAGGAATGGATCCAGTCCCCTGACTGTCCTCCTCCATGTGTGGCCGCTTTTCCCAAGCTCCCCATGAAAACAGCCAAAATACAGAAATTTGTGCATTCTATATGTTTATAAACAGGAGCAATCCAGCATCCCACTTGGAAAATGCAAAATGGGGGCCACTGAACACCCTCCCCCCCCCCGAACCTGCTGGGAAGAGATTTTGTCTGTAACTAAGGAGCAGCATTGTTGCCTCTGGACCCAGAAACTTGCTGAGGCAGCCTGGAAGCACCAGAAAGTATACAGAATAAGAGGGGGGCCATCTTCAGCGAGGGACCCATTGACCAGCACCAGCTGTGCAGACACACCAGGGTCCTCCCTATGCAGGCCAGTTAGTTTCAGGGCTCGGGAAGGCCTTGCTGGAGCCTCAAAGCAAAGCTCCCAGCATCCCTCAGGAGAGTTTCAGGCCTGTCTGAAGGTGCACTGTAAACATATTATTGAGAGCAATTCTGTAACAGGGGCCCCACCACCACCACCAGAAGACTTGTGGCAGGGTAGGTCCCGTCATGTTGGGCTGCGGAGTCCTATAACAGGGGAAAGCGGGTGGAGCAGTCTGCTTGCCCCCCCCCCCCCCATCCTGGGTCCAGGAGGGGTTTGCTGGCTGTGTGTGTGTGTGTGTGTGTTTTTGATGGCCCTTGCTCTGGGGAAACACGGTCCAGCTTGGACTAAATTGTGATGCACCAGAAAGGGAGCTATAACCACAGCCTTCCCCAACTCCAAGGAAAGGGGAGGCCAGGGCTGCTGCTCTTGCTTTTGGGACCACACAGGAAGGCCTTTTTGGGGAGGAGCCACTCGGCTTCGGGGGCAGGAGAATGCCTCACCCTGGCTGCTGCGCCCGTCCTGTGCTGCGAGGTCTCCCGAGTCCCTTCAGGTCCACACCACTGTGGGGATCATGCCCTCTTTGCTGCTGAGGGCGGGCAGGAGGGACTCCTCAGCCAAGAAGTCCAGGGGGAACTGAACCAGATGTCCCCGCACCCCCTGCAGGTGTTCCCAGGCAAGGTCCGGGCTGATGGAGGCCAGGTTCTCCACGCTGACGTAATCTCGCAGAGCCCGGAGGGTTCGCACAGCATTGCTGGGGAGGCAGCGGAAAACCTGCCGGCCCAAGATGGGAGAGAAAGGGAGAAAAGCGGCTGGAGGCTGGGTTTGTGGCCGTGGGGGACAGGGGGTGCCCTCCTCGCACTGCCAGGGTCCCGGAGGCCCTCACCACACAGGCTCTCACATACCTGGTCATACAGGTTGGCATTGTTTACAGCTGTGGCTTGCCAGACCTCATGGAAGAAGTGATCGCTGATTGGATCCTGAATGTCGACACCAAGGTCAGAGGTCATACCCAAAATACACCTGCCACAAAGCCACACAAATGAGGGGGGGACTGCTTAGGAGGGGCGGCAGGCAGAAAATGCAGTCCTACATCCCAGTCCCTGCAGGCCAGTTTACCCTGCCAAAGGGTGGGCCAAACAAGCAGGCCTCCTTTCAAAGGGAAGGCTTCTTTTCAAGGAGGGGAAGGCGGTCTGGGGAGGCTGAGTAGGGGCTGGAGGGACAAAGCCCCAAGAGGCTGGGCTCCGTTCGGAGGCTGGAACTCGGGGCCCGCTCACACGGGAGCCCAGGAATGCAGGGTGGAGAGTGGCAGTCAAGCGGGGCAGGGGGGAAGGGGCAGTTCCCTCCTGAGGTCGGATCCCCTCCCCTCCCCGGCTCTTACCGGAAGCAGTCAAGGCGCAGGCTGAGAGCAAACTTCCCCGCCTGGTACTCCTGCCCAGCCATGGCCGACGCCACCCACTCCGTGTCCTCCACCAGCACCGCCAGTTCACTGTCCCGCTCGCCCAGCAAGCTCCGGTCATTGATGTTGGCCGACCCTGGGCAGAAAGGACAGCAGTGTTGGGGGCTGGCGGCAAGACCCCCAAGCACCCATGGCTTAAGAGCTCAATGGGGGGGGGTGGCTGCCCGTGGTGTTCCTCACCAATTATGGCCCGCCGGTCATCTGCAATTAGCAGCTTGCTGTGGACATAGACCAGTTCCGTGGTCAGCTGGCCGTGCAGCTGGCCGTGCGTCCGCAGTCCACAGAAAGAGATGTAGTTCTTCCAGTCCTCCCCCACTGATTTGGCAGGAGGGCAGAGAAAAAGAGAAGGCACAGCATGTCAGCCGGTGATCCCCCGCGGCCCCTCTGAATGGCCTCTTCTTGAAGACTCCCGGGCTGGGGAGACCCCGGAGCTCCCAAACCATGTGCAGCAGAGGATGGAGTGGGGGTGGAGGAGCAAACAAGCCAGGCCCCCTGGGCTGCCCGCCATCCAATTCCCAAGGCATCTCCCTTTTCCCCTCTTAGCAGAGGCACATGCAGGGTCTGGCCAGGGGGCCTGATACCGTCTGCATGGTGTGGGGAACATTCTGCCCCCCACGTAGCCCCTTCCCCCCGCAGCTTACTGACAGCCTTCAGGCGACTGACGATGGAAGCGTCCCCACGACACAAGGTCCTGCAAAGCGGCAACAGGTGGGTCATTTTGGCTCCTCCGCCCCACGCTTGGGCCACGTTCTGGCCAACAGTCAAACCAGACCACCCCGCCTAAGCGGCAGCAGTGGGAATGAGGTTATCAGTGGGAGCCTCCCCCCCCCACCACCAGAGGTTCCAGGGGGCCTCGGACGGAATGATGGGCCCACGGGGAGCCAGAGAGAATGACAGGCGTGGCCCCACTTCCCACCCAACCCAGCCCCAGCCTCACCGATAGGTGAAGTGCAGAATGGCTTGGATGGAGTTGCCCCCCCCACGGGCAATGTCCCCTTCAAACCCCGGCAGGAGGGGGAGCAGGACGTACACTCGAAAGGGCTTCTTCTCTCTGCAGGAGGGGCAAATGGGGGGGGGGGTCAGGCAGGCCAGCCTGTGTGGGGCCTCCCACCCCCCTTGCCCACAGGGCTCATGCAGGAAAAGCTTACTGGCTCCCTCGATGGATGGGGAGGCCCATGAGCACACGCAGGCAGCACGTGCCCAGAGGGCGCCAACAAGCCCTGGCGAACCCAGGCTCTAATCTGTGTGCTGTTTTCAAGGCCGTGTTTTGGACATGAGACAAGATGCAAGGTATACTGCCTCTAGCAACGTAGGCTCCATTTTGCTACTGGTCTAAGAAGCAGCTCTTGCAGGAATTCCTCCTAGGACTAGCGGGGGGAGCCTCTCTCACGTCAAGCCGTGTGTTAAATTCTATCCTGTGTGAAGCAGGGGCCCGAATTTCCCCCGCCCCTGTCGGTTGCCTTTCTCACAATAACAGCTGGACTTTGGGAGACGCAGAATGCAGGATGAAGACGGGGGTGCCGCTGAGCCTGCGCAGCGTGGCTTCCCCTCCCCACGGAGCAGTCACAGCCATGCGGCATCGAGGGTCGAGAGCACCCCCTAGGAACGCCGGACTGACCTGTGAGCACGCAGCACACGGCTGATGACGGCGTCTCCCACGGTGTTGTGCACGTTGCGCCGGTCTGCGCAGCTGATGAAGAACTGATTCTGGGGAGGGAGGGAGGGAGGGGTTCAAGGGGAAAGTGGGTGAGCAGTCCACACCCCACAGAACCAATGCCAGCATGCCCTTGCGCCTGAGCAGGGGCCCCCGGGGAGCACCATGAAGAAGCCATGGCTGAGAACCTCTGAGGACACCCATGGCACTCTTCTCCCTCTCCTAGGCAAACCAAGGACTACCCCCTCCTCACCCTCCTGCCGTCCCCCTACCTCAATGTACAGGTAATGCTGGCTGCCTTCAATGGTACTCAGGTAGGCCTGATAGATCGATGCTTCGTTGAGGCCGGCTGACCAGCGATCCACCGAACGCAACACCTGAGGAGGACACAGGTGGCAGGGGAATCCAGAGGACACCAAACAGGGGTGAGGAGCAAGGGCCTCGGTGCCCCACAGCAGGGCAGGTGCCTTTCAGGTGCCTTGCTCCCCTCTCCTCCACCCTCCCAAACCCCTTGGACCAGAGGAGGGTATGCAAAACGAGCCATGATGCAGCTAGCTGAGCCCCTTCTCCAAAAGCCCCTTCCGCCCTTTGCCTTCTTCCAGGGACATTAAGGGAACTATTTTGGCCACACCCTTCACTACCTGATGAAACTCCAGGAGGGATTTAAAATTGCATTAAAAATGGGGATTTATATTAGGGGAAATTCTTGGAGTAGAGTTACAGTTAGCTTAGGCATGGGTCAGGTTGGGGGGGGGGTGTTGCAGGTTTAGCGAGAGCATTAGGGCTGGGAAAGACATTGATAGAAGAAGCCATGGGAGAAAGAACCATTTTTTGACATTATTTCACATGTAAAAAATAAAGTGGATTGGGCCCAGGGATTCTGGCTGTGTCTGCTTGGGAAGGGTTGTGGGCAGCTCCTCCCCATTGCGTGGCCCTAAATGCCTGGTCCCATGGCTGGAACCCAACCCAAATGGACTGCAAGGCCCATTGTGCAAGCTGTTTGTACGAGGGTGCCTTGGCTCTCCTGACAGCAACCATGCGGCACCTTCCCTGCTCAGTTCCAGGGAGGCAATCCTTCTGACAGGCAGGGCCCCCTTTCTCCAGCCCTCCCCCCTTACCTGGACACTGGCTGTGTCTGCTCCGGGCACAAGGAACGGAAGGGGTGGGGTCCATCGGGGGGACTTGGGCAGCAGGTAAGGGTACTCTGGCCCTTTGTACTTCGTCTTCATGATCTGAGGAGACCAAGGAAGGGAGCTGGAGAACTTCAGACCCTGCCAAACCCCCCCCCTCCCGCCAACAGGAACAGGTAACGGATAATGTCCGTTTCCACTCAGGTCCCAGCCCGCCACCACAGCTGGGTCTCCTGCCAGCCAAGCAGAATCAACCTGTAAAGCACTCGCCTTGGTGAAGTTCCAGCGCTGGATGAAATGGCGAGCCACATCTCTCGCGGCAGCACCATGAACGGCCACTCCCACATCCCGCCAAGGCATCCGTGGGGTCTGGTGCCTGTCAATGAAATCTGCCCCCCCCCCCAGCTCTTAAGGTTGTGGAGCCAGATGCTCCCCCCCCCCCCCCGCTCTGAAGGCAAGGCTGGCCCCGGGGAGAAGGGAGAGGACTGGCTGTGAACATGGGATTCATGGCCTGACCCTGTCCACACCTGGGCTGCCAGGGAGGGGGCCAGGCTGCTCCCCAAGGGCGCGCCCCCCGCCCCCGCCCCCTGGGCTGACCTTCGAAAGGCTTCTCCAGCTGCACCCAGTCTTTGGCGATGAGGTTGCTGTAGTCCTTGCCGAGCCAGAGGCGCTGGTTGCTGGCCAGGTCAAAGGGGACATCCTGCCCTGTGGGTGGGGCAGCCCCGCCCTGAGGGAGACACGGGGTCAGGAGGAGGAGGTCACGGCGGGCCAGCCTGTGTGGAGATGGAAGTGGAGCAGAGGAAGGGCAGAGGAGGCAAAGGAGAGAGGAAAGAGATCAGAGGAAGCAGGAGAAGAACCAGCTGCAAAGAGGCTGAGGCAGCGGACCAGGATGGTCCCCTGGAGCTTATTGTCCAGTGCTGCTGCGATGCTATAGAAAGTTGGGCAGGGGAGCAGCTTCTGCCAAGAGAGTCCGGTTGGGTACTGGAAAGACAGAAAGAGAAGCCGCAAAGGGGCAGGAAGGGTTCCGTGGCCTGCCGTGCCCTACAGAAGGCGTGGGGCAGAGAGAGCAGACATCTTCTTCACCTTGGGGCTGGGACCGTCATCGCCATCCAGGTCAGCGATCCGGTAGTCGTGGGTGTCCCAGCGCCCATAGGCTAGATCCAGGCCTCCCAGGAAGGCCACCGATTGGTCCACCACCACCAGCTTCTCGTGGTGGGCCCACAGGACGACAGTAGAGGAGACATGGTCCGGGTGGCGCATGACCTGTGGGAGGGCAGGGGGAGAGGCTGAAAAGACTGCTTGGTGCCGGGGGGGGGGGCAGGATTTGGGGGGGGGCTCACCTTGACGTGGGGATGCAGGAGCAGCAGGGCCCTTTTGCTGTAGTCGCTGTTGATGCCCAGGGCCAGCCCCACCTCCTTGAACAGCAGGACGCAGACGCGCACTCCTTCTTCCTGCAAAAGGCACGGTCAGCGCGGGGCAGGACCCTTGGGTGCCACCCGCCCTGCAGGGGGGGGGCCTTCCCCCACTCACCGCTTTGCGTTTGAGGAGGAGGTCCAGGCGCCAGTTGTCTGTCTGGGCTGGCCGCTTCAGGTAGATCTCCGGGCTGAGCCTGGAGGACACACCCGGCCACACCCTGTGCTCCAGCAGCCACAAGGCCATCGCCCCTCCACTTGGGGAAGGGCGTATACCTTGAACTTCCCCCGAGCCCACCCACCACCGCCAGGAGGCCGGACTGGCCGCACCTCCCCGGGCCGGCTCCAGTTGGGGATGGAGGGTGACACTCACCACCAGTCAGCGATGAAGATCTCTTCTTTGGCTTGCAGCAGAGCGTCGGCCACGGCAGCAAAATATCCAGCCCCGTTGACAAACCTGCAGGTGGGGCGGCTGTGTGAGAAGTGGGGGAGAAAGTGTAGCCTCCCTTCTAGCCCCTCACCTCGGCGCCACGCTCACCAGCGGGTGGGGGTCTCCGGGTGCACGGGGGCAAACCCCTGGTGGCGATGCAGCCGTAGGAAATTCCGCCCCTTGTTCTCTGCCAGGTCAGAGATCTCCTGGGCCCACCAGCAGGCTTGCCGGTAGCTGCTGCACTTCAAAATCAACGACCTGGGTGGAGGCGAGGGGGAGAGCAAGGCTGGGCTCTGGTGCCTGATCCAGCCCCTAATGAGGGCTCTTCCAAGGAGAGGGGCTGCCCCCCAACCCTCTGACCTGCAAGTGTTGTCAACGCGGACCCCGTATTTGGTATCCGTGGGCTTTTGGCCCACTTGGATGCTGAATCCCGGGTCAAAGAGCAGCACAAAGGAGACGACCCCGGACTCCGGCTTCAGGTACAGCAAGAAGGAGTCCTTCACCACCAGCCACCTGAAGGGACCAGCGTGCGGTCAGGCCGGAGCCCCCAGCCCTATCTATCCGCCTATCCGTCTATCTATCCATCTATCCACCTATCTGCCTATTTACCGCCCTTCCCAGAGGCTCAGGACACACCTCTTTGACCAGCGATAGCAGAACTGGTGTCGGCCCGCGCAGTTCAGGCCGGGGATCCGATGTCCTCCAGAGCGTTTGAGGATCATGCCTTCCCTGTAAGAAAGCAGGGATGCTGCTCAGGAAGCCAGGAAGGGGAGAGTCTGAGCAGATTCTGCAGTCTGAGGCTCTGCTCCAAACAAGGCATGGAATCCAGCGCCAAAGAGAGACTCCGTGGGCAGGCCGGTGCCCAGCCCAGGCCCTTGCGAAGTGTAGAGAAGTAAGCCCTACCCCCACATCGGAGAGGGCACCAGGCACAACCTCCAGAAGGACCAGAAGCCTGCTGCCAAGACAGGTGCCCGATGCTACTCACAGCCCCTTGGGTCCCAGATCCGGAATGAAGGAGAGTTGGCTCATGTCCAGGAACTCTGTCTGCCAGAGAGGGAGAGAAGCAGGGAGTGCTGGGTGCGGATGCTGCTTCTGCCGGTTTGTCCCCTGCCTCTTCCCCAGCCAAGAAAAAGCCACAGAGCAGTGGAGAGGGGGCAGCTCACCATGGCATGGTAGTCCCGATACAGACTGATCTCCAGCAGGGCATTGAGGTAGCTTTCTAGCTGCTTCTGTAGAGGAGTTGGAAGCCCACATGAATGGCTGGGAGGAGGCAACGCCCCCCCTCCCCCCCCCCGCATCCTCTCCCATTCTGCGGACTCTCTGCTTAACCCTAACCCTAACCTCACCCGGCCACCAGAGCTCTGCTAGCAGCCCAATATTCAATTCACTCTCTGAGCGGCTTGGGATCCCCAGGAGGCACCCATCCATCCATCCCCCCTCCCTCCGAGGCCACGCCGAGCGGGGCCTGGGATGAGGGTTCCCACAGCCACCCACAGGGGGCACTGCAACTTCACTCAGCAGCTGCCTCTCGAGTCGAATCTATAAGATCCCCAAGAAGATTTTCCTGTGCTGCACAAGGAACTCCAAGTGCCAACGGCCACTGACAGTGGACTAGCCAGCAGGTGCAGAAGGGGCCCAACAAGGGCTTCGGGGCCAAGCTTCCCACAGTTAGAACGCCCTTCGCCAAGCCTTTCTCCCCACCCCCCAATGCATGTTCACCTACACACACGTCCCCACTGCCCTACCTGCTTGCTGGACGGCCGTCGGGCACCCTCATCCCCACCTCCGTGGGGCAGAGAAGGTAGTTCCAGGGATGCTCCTCCCAGTGGGAAACCCTGAAAAGCAAACCTGGAGGAAAAGAGGAGCATAGTGTTGAGAACCCCCCCCCCCGATCAGTGCCCAGGGCCCCTGGGGGGCACCACGCCAGGCAGGCACCAGATGCTTCCAGGGGGGATGCAGCAGACCCCCCCACCAGGGATGCCCCCCCGCCTATTGTCCCACAAGTCGTTCTCCTCACCGGGAAAGGGGGAGGAAGGTCACAAGGATCTTGTGCCTCATCAGGTCCCGGTGCAGCTCCTGGAAGTGCCGGAACTTCTTTTTCATGGTCCAGGTGAATTCGCCATGCGTCACACGGAGGCAGTAGACGGTGTTTGTCCGCACCTGCCGCGGAGAGAAGGGAGCCGCCGACATGCCTCTGAGGGGCTTCCGTTCCAGGTGACTAGCTGTAGGGCCCCTGCCCAAAACACCCTCCCCTCTGCTGGAGCCTCAAAGGGCTTCCCCCAAAGATAAGGGCACCAAAGATAAGGGGCACCTTGGAAGAAAAACACCTTCCCCTATTCTGCTACAAACCGGGCATCATTGTATTGCCAGGTGTTTATATTTAGACCTTTTGCTCGAACAGAGGATGGTGGAGGAAAAGTTGCCCACTTCAGTGGATTGGGGCCTGCTGCAGGGCCAAGCAGTGACTGGACATTCCTGGGAGCTCCTCTGAAGCGTTTAGAGAAGGAAGAAGCCCTGCAGCTGGCAGCCAAGTGCTGCGGGGCCAACCACGAGCAAAGGCCTCCAGCCCTGTCCGCTTTAACTAAAATAAATGTTGCAGCTGGGAAGGAAAGAGTTAAAGCAACCTGTCTGTCTGGGCAAGGATGCCAGGAAAGGGGGGGGGGGTGTCCTCCCCTCCCATTTCCTGCTTTTCCAAGCCCATGCTGCCAAGGGGGGGGGGGGGGGGAGAGGCCAAGAATGTTTAGAAGGCTAGTTTTCTCTTTGATTCCCCCCCCCCAATTGTTTGCAAGCAGGCATATTCCTTGCTTGCCTGTGCCGGCATGTTGGCGCAACAAACCTGTGAGTTAAAGGAACTGCTTCCCTTGAAAGGGGGGGGGGGGTGATGGAAAGGGGCTGCTAGGAACGCTTGCTGGACCTCCCCTCCAAAGCCTCCGAAGCAGGCCTTTCTTCCTAGGAACCATGACACCCCCCCCCCCCCACACACACACACACACCTCAGGCAGCCCCAGTTCTGGAAGTGACCCTACACACTTCCCAAGATGGCTGCGGCCTGAGCCGGAATGCCTCACCCTGCCCCAGATACCTCACCCTGCCTGTGCCTCTGGGCACCTCTCCCCCACAGGAGCGCCCCAAGACCCTGGCCCTCATGGAGACAGCCGCCCTCACGCCCTCCCACCCACCCACTCCTGCCCGCTCAACTGTGCCTGGCCCGCCCTGTAGGGATGGCTGCCAGAGGGGCTTCTGGGGCTGAGCCAGACAAGCCCAGGGGCTGTCCACGCCAAACCGCCTGCCCCGCTGGCCTCCCTGGACAGAAGGCCCCGGCAGGCTCTGGAAGTTCTGGAGTGGTTTGGGCTCAGAGGGCTGCCCACTCTGGGCCAGGGTGGACTCCGGGGCCCGCTCGCCTTCCTGCCTGGCCTTACCTTGGACCCAGCGGTGTATCGCTCAGCCCCCTCCACCCGCACGGTGACAGGCACTCCGGGGACAAAGAGGGTGCCCTGGGAATGCAGCGGCTTGGGCACGTGGACCCTTCGGAAGGGGGGTGGGCTGCCTGGGGAGACCAAAAGAGCAGGGGTCTTAGAGCAGCGGGGCCGGGGGGGCAGGGTCCCCTGCCCCCAGCCCCCTTCCCTCTCATGACTGACCTGGACCCTCGGTGGCCAGCAGGCTGTTCCTCTCAGCCACTCCACCAGGAAGCTCCACTGCGTCCAGGCTCTGCCCCCCAGGGAGGGGGCCCTCTGGGGTCAGCATAGAGGAGCTAGCCTGCTTGAGAGAGAGCAGCCAGAAGGACTTGGAGGGGCCTTGCCCCCACTGAGGGCCAAAGACCCCCATTCCCCTGCTAACCACAAAGGCCTCCAAACCCTACGCCCCCCCCCCGGGTCCCAAGGATTGGGGGGGAGGGGCCGCCGGAGAAACTTGTGGGGTCAGTAAGCAGCCGCTTTCCCGCAGGGCCCCGAGGCCTGGGTCCCAGATCTCCCGGGCGGGAGAAGAGCCCCCTCTCCGCTGCCGCTGCGGGAGACCGACCCGCCACTGGAGGGCACGGGCCAGCGGGTAACACCACCCGTTCCCGTCCCCCCGACATCGGCAGGGGGGTCCTCTCCCGTGTCGGGCGAGTTCACATGTGCGAGGATGTCGGCCGGGCCGGGCCAGCGAGGCGAAGCGACCCAGCGGGCCAGATTCCCGGAGTCCGGCTCGGGCACCAGAAGGGGGCTGTGGGGGGGGGGGGGGCTCCGAGCTGCCCGCTTGACAAGGGGCCAGCGGCGGCGGGAGGGGTGCAACTCACCAGCGGGCGGGCGGGCGGCGGCTCCGGGAAAAGGGAAGGAGGCGCCAGGGGGAGGCGGTGGCCGGGCGAGGGGGAGGGAGGAGGGCGAGGGCTGGGCTGTCCCAAGCGGGGAACGGCCCGCTCGGCTTGGCCCGCCTCCCCGGGGCGGATTGCAGGAGGACCGGCAGTTAGAGGCCCGGGGCATGTGCAGAGTGCCTGGATCGGGGGCGCCAGAGGCCACAACGCATTCCTCGGCCGAGACCAGTTTGCGGAAGGCTGCGCTGCGCTGAATTCGAACCCAAGGGCGTCTTTGCCTTCCCGGCTGCAAAGCTCGACTTCTTCTCCTCTCATCTGCGCCCCGTCCCGCCGTTACTGCCAGGTAGGTAGGTAGGTAGGTGCTGACCCCACCCTCCCCGTGGAAGGGGCCTGGCTGGCGGCGCTCGCAGGGTGGGACCCCCGGGCGTTTGCCGAGAGAGGGAGAGGCGCTCCGGCGAGCTGCGCCCTTCGGCTGCGGGGGCTTCTCTCCCGTCGGCCCTTGCTGGATAGGAGAAAGCGCCCCCCCCCCGTCACCTTTCGCCTTCTGCCCCCTCAGGATCCGCTGCCCATGGGCTGCAAGTTCCCCCGCTGCTTCCCGGGGCAGAGATGGTGGAAAGGGGGCAGCAAACCGGGGTCCAAAGAGGCCCCCCAAGGTAAGAACGGGACAGCCCCCATTTCCTTGACAGCCCCCATTTCCTTGAGGGGGCTGGGCCGGCTCCCCATCTCCCCCCCCCCCAATTCATTCTTCTCGCCTCCTCTCTGCAGAGGGGACTAAAGGCATTCCGTCTCCCGGGCCCCGATCCAGGCACTCCAGCGAGGCCAGTTCCCCGCGCGGAGGGACCTACTTCAGCGGAAAGGCGCGCGTCTCCTTCCGACACCAGCTGGACTCGGAAATAGAATCCACCCAGTGAGCGGGGGGGGGGGGGGGGGCGTCCCTGCCCTGCTCCCCTCTGGGCAGCTCAAAGTAAGGAGGGAGGACAGACGAGCAGAGGCAGTCCTTGTGTCAGAGCAATAAAGTTGCAGGACTCTGAGCATGTGCTGAGTGCACTTCTTGCAGCCACAGCCCTTGGGCACTGAAGGGAGGGGGGTGTTCCAGGAGAAGGCTGGCTGGATCAGAAGCTGAGCAGAAAGCCCCCCCCCAGAAAGGGAGGTCCTGGATATTTGCCCAGAAAAGTGTTGTTTACCTCTGCAGAGGGAAGGAACATTCCCGCGTCCCCGTCCCGTCCCGTCCCCCCCCCCCCCCCGTGGACTCTGCTGTCTTCCAGGCCAAGGAAGCAGGCTGGGTGGGGCTGCGGTCAGGCCCTTCTGTCTCCCCTTAATCACAGCTTGGAAACAATCTCAAGGGAGGAGGTTCCCCTGGCAGCAGGGAGGTGGCACAAAAGGAAACATCATCCCTCCCCCCCCCACCCCCCTCGGCCTTTTGAGAAAAAAAAGAGCTGGTTCTCCAGTTTAGAGTCTGCTGCTCATTAACCACGACACCACATTGGGGAAGAGGCCCATGGAAGCTCACCGAACGCCCCTCCTGGCTCCCCTGCCTTCCATCTTTAAAATCAAAATGATCAGAGGGGCACCTGCAGGTAGCTGACAGAACCTCACTGCGCCCTGGACACAGCTGTAGTGTGGTGGGGGACGGGACCAAGCTCCTCCTCCTAACTAGCAGAGCTAAGCTCCACCTGCCCCTCACCGGCCTCCTTTGGAGCCCCCCACTCACCAGAGCAGGAAAGCGATCTCTTTGGGAGGTGTTGTAGGTAGCCCCTGTGCATTCAAGGTAAGGCCTGAATCTCCAGGCTACAGCAAAAGAACAGCTTTGGAGAGCAGATTCCAGGAGATATAGAAGTCCCCGGGTGGTACTGGACCCAAGCCGAGCTCCCTTTTTTCCACCATCTGTCCCCCTTCAGAATTTCTCAGACCAAGAGAGAAGAGCAAGTGGTGTGGGCCGAATGGGTGCTCCTCCTGCCCCCTGGCTGCTGCCCCCCCCCCCCACACACAGACAGACACTTGAGACACAGAACATCACAGACCCCTTAGACACTTGCATTTTAATGTCATGAAACCCTGAACAAGCCCTCCCCCTGCGGGGGGAGGAGGCGCTCTCAGTGGGAAGAGAAGCGAGGCAGCTCGTTGCCCAAAATGACCTTGCGTTCCACGCCGTCCTTTGTGATGGCGGCCAGGCGGATGACACCCCCGCTGGAGCCATCGCGGTCCATGGCCAGGGACAGGGCTGCAAGGGAAAGGCAAGAGTGGAGGGGGCTTGCCTGGATGCCGACTGGCTCCCCCCCTCCCTGGGTGAAGGAATCCCCTCCCGCCTTACCGTTGGCAGTGAAAGTCAAGCACTCCTCCTTGGTCATGCCGGGCTTGTAGGAGGCATCAACAAAACCATAAATGTAGGAACTGCCAGAGCCCCCAATGGAAAACGGCTGCCGCACCATCATGCCCCCCATTGGCACCGAGTACACCTGCCAGGCAGAGGGACAGAGAGTTGCTCGGATGCTGGGCAACAGCCCTTCCCCCTCCCTTCCCCAAACTGAGCCCCTGCCACTACCTGGCCGCCTTTGCGTTTGTCCCAGCCAGCCACCAGAATGCCCGCAGTCAGGTCCTCTCGGTAGCGGTAGCAGGCCTCTTTGAACAGATTAGCTGCCGTGTGCACCAGGGGGGCGCTCATCCAGCTCAATACTGCACAATAGGGTAGTGAAGAAGGAAGCACACAGGGACTGAGTCAGGCACGAGGGGCCCTGATCCCATGGAACAGCTGGCCTGCCCTCAAAGACCCCTCCCCCCAAGTTCAGTCTCCTGACCTTCCCCAAACTATACAAAACTGAAACTGTTTAAGAGGACGTTTCTGTCCAGGGAATAGGATCGCGCTGCACAAAATAGTTCACATGCTCACTTGGATACTAGATGAGGGAATGGGTCCATAACACTCTATGAGAGCTTACTGTAAGCCATGATATGCTGCAGTTCTATTTCTTAGATTTCTGTCTGGCTCCAATTTTGTTTCCATCTGAATCCTACTGTACTGTTTATTCAGTGTCCCATTTTGTAGATTGTCTTGATTCACTCTGTATAATCCACCTCAACTCCAAGGGAGCGAGGGGACATTAAAGAGTGGGATACATAATTTAGGCTTTACATAATGTGTCAGCCTTACATAATGTGTAAAATAATTGCTTGCTCTCTCAAGAATATCTCAAGAATCAACCCCTGGATTCTTCCAAAGGAATTTCCTATTTCAGATACAAGTGATTTCACACAGAAACAGCAGCTGATGAACCTCAGGGCTCCCTCCCTCCAAAAGTCAGATGAGTTAGCCCTGCTAATACAAAAAAATTCTAACATGGGGCTGTTCTCATGCTTGCAATACAAACTTGCAAACAAAACAGGACCAAGGATGTTCAAGCCACTTTGAAAGTGACACTGCTAATATATCAGTTAATCCAGACTTCACAGGTCAGAAATCATCGGAAAGAAGACCTTGCTGCACTCGGTTCGCCACCATACTGCAACATTCTGGGAGTTCTACCAAAATGTTTCATGCTCCTGATAAATACCCTCAGGAAGATCCCATGCTGGATCACCTCTGTAGGCAGAGCACACCCCACTCCTTGCTGCAAACCGCTCTAAGGGTCCTTGCATCCACCCGTGAGCTCAGAGCTTCCCACTCCTGCCCAGAGGGGAATCACGTGTAGGTACCTGTGGAAGCCCAGCTGGTAGGTGACAGCTTCCGCAATAGCCTGCGTATCAGCCGCTGAGCCTGACCGGGCAGCAGAATATGTGCTCGTGGATCTGCGTCAACTTGTCTGTCACGCGGTTGGCAATGTAGGAGCTACAATAAGCGAGAAGAGACACATCAGTGGCCTTCAGCCCGGCCCACTAAACAGTATAGTCAGTTTGTCTAACAAGAGGCTGAAATCGCCCTGCACTCGAAATTGGGCCCCGCAAACCTCCCAGGGGCAAAGAGAAAGCCACAGAAAGATAACACAGCCTTCCTGGCAGGAACCTTGAGAAAAGAGTGACGCACCCTAAAGCTGACAGCCACAGAACCATTTTTCTCCAGGCACAACTCCCCCCCCCCCCCGGCATACACACACCCTGGAAAAAGAAATACCTGGGTGGCTGGATGACTCCCCCTGCAAAATGCCTGCTCGGGGGTCAGCAAACTTTTGATAAGTAAGGCAAATGCTGCGGACATTCAGAGCCAGAGGCCAGCCAAGAATAAGTGAAAGAAAGTCTTGTACTGGAAGCAGCTGCCTCAACAGCACCTCCAACAATGGTCTCCATCTGCCAGATTGGATCCCTCCAGGATTACTGGCCAGCATTCACTATGGTTTCCAAGGGGAGCCAGGTTGGACTGCAGTGGAGTAGCTGGATTCAAGCTCAGGAGCACCAAATTATTTTTTTTGGGGGGGGGGGATGGGCTTTTGAGAGTCAACACTCCCTTTGTCAGATACCATTAAGCATTTCTCCTCTGTTTTTATCCATGCAGTTTACATGCTGCATCCTGATGCCTTTCTTTGGAAAGTCCTTCCCAACTTCAGACTGGCAGAGAAGGACTCCACCTGAAAACCTGATGGGTCTGTAAGGGGCTCCTGGATTCCACTCTTGGTGCATGACTTCCCTCTCTGTGAAATCCTGCCCAGAGCCTTGACCTTGCAGTACCATAAAAACCTGCAGCTGCCCTTCCTTTTATGTGCCGGCCTTCGGCCAGCATCCCCTATGCCGTAAATCAAAGATGGCTCTAACAGCCCCAATTGGTTTTGGTACTCCGGCACACTGGGCTCCAGAGCCACGGCCTGCAGGCCCCCGCGTGGAGCCATTCTCTCACCCAGTGGTAGTCCTGGAGTCGGCCCCAATGACAACCCCGCCGTCGAATTCCACCGCCATGATGGTGGTCTGGAAGGGAGGCGAGAAGAAAGAGCGGCCGTGAAACAGCAACCCAGGGAGGCCGACCCGGCTGACGAGCACGACGGCCAGGGCCAGCCCGCTGGGGGCCTCGTGGGCCTTCCCGGCGCTGAGGGGGAAATCCCGCCGTTCCTGGAGGCGGGCGGGATTTGGCTCTCCGCTGCCCCCCCCCCCGCCCCCCAGCCTCTTCGGAGCAGGCCTCCCGCCTCGCAGGGCCCCCCAAGCGGCCAGCATCACGCCGGGCAAGACGGAGCGGGGGCGCCGCTGGCCCTCCGCCCCGGCCCCTCACCCCGGTGGTCTCCGCCTGACGCGTCCAGTCCGGGCTCGCCCCCAGCATCACCGCCGCCGCCGCCATCTTGGACCGCCGAACGACGCTGTCGCAAAAGCGCCGAGGCATCGCCGCGCGCTTTACGGCACCGGAAGTAGGTGGGGCGAGAGGCGAGGCGCTCCGGCCGCTCTGGCCGTGTTCCGGCCCCCCGCCCTTCAAGGGCACGTGCTTCCGTCGGCCTCTCTGTTCGGGCCGCCCAATTAGAGGCCAGCATTGCGGCCGAGGGGAGGAGACCCGGAAGTTCCGCCTACTGGCCGCCTGCGGGAGGCCGGCTGGGCGGCTCCGAGGAGCGCTCTTGGGGGGCTGCTGGCCTCGGCTCCGGACTGACCGACTGACGGGTATTGCTCGCTGGGAGCCGGACCGCCTCCTCGTGCCTCTGCCTGGTCGGAAGCGGCCCGAGAGCACCGGTAAATCACCTCCGCGTAGACCCAGCCAGGACCCGAAAGCCCCTCGGCCCGCTGTAAGCATCAGGCAGGTGGCAAGCAAAGGTAGCAAAAGGGCCTGTAGCTTTAATTGGGGGCGAGGGATTGTCCAGGTTTTCGATGAGATAATAAATACCATTTCCCGTGACCATTTCCCCGGAGCCACCCTCTCTGGCACTGTCCAGTCCGAGGTCTCCCTCGCCTCTGCCTCTGCCGGCACCTGCCCAGGGACCCAATCCCTGCCCGAGAAGAAGTCAGGAGTCACCAGCAGTAGTGGACACAGCAGCAGGGTGGCTGTTCAGTGGTCGCTTCCATGAGGTCCAGCTGCCAGGGAGAGGCTGCTCTCCTCGGGTGCCTCTGCTGTGCCCCCTCAACACAGCTCTGAAGATCGAGTCTTCAGGGGAGCCAGAGCATCTCATGGGCAGTGTAGACCTCCTGGGTGTTGTTGTACACATGGCTGATGGCCTGCACTGTGGCCAGGAGGGTGGCGCAAGCATGCTTCTCCTTCTCCACACAAAGGACGCCATAGAGCTCTTGTCGGGAAGGCATGGCCATGAAGGCCAGGGCAGCCGCCTGCCGCACCCACCAGCTGTGGTACGGGGCCAGCGCTTCCTGGTAGGCGCTGGCACACAGCTGGGAAGGGTGCCCGCCTTCAATGGTGCCCAGCTTGTACAGGAAGAGCTCCAGCCACTTCAAGGCCCGGTGGAGGCGCAGCAGTGTCCGGCAGCCAGAGGGGGGGTGGCTGGCCCGCAAGGAGTGGAAGTCTACCAAGCCGTTTGCCACCTCAAAAGTCACCATGGACTGCAGGGTGCGGTAGTGGGTGCCCTGTCGCCCAGAGTGGTAGTCTTGCATGATGGAAATCTTGCTCCAGGTCTCCCGAGAGATAAGCCCAAAGGCCGTTCCCAGAGAATCTATGAACCTGCAAAGGACACAGAAATACATCCGTTCTTATGAGGCTGCCTTGCTCAGAAAGGGATCCTCCATCTATTTACTCTGGCTGGCAGTTGGGGAAAGCTTCCTGTTTCCCAGTGGAAATGGTAGCCAGGTAGGGCAGGTCTCCTTCTGTTACAGCTGCTTTCCTCTCCTCCATTTTATTCTCACAACAGTAGGCTAGCCTGAGAGCAAGTGACCAGCTGAAGGTCACCCAGCCAGGTGGATTTGAACCCAGGTCTCCCAGACCCTAGTCTGCCACTTACAGCACTCCAGCCTCCCCCATGGTTGCCAGAGGTGCCCTGGGGCTGACAGGACCCACACTCACTTAGCCAGCTCCTTCCAGCCGTTGAGGTATTCACCGAGGTGGACTTCCCCGTCAGCGGTCACACTGGCCGCAAAGGCGCTCTGCATGCACCGGATTCGGAATGGCCGGCCCTGCGGGCAGGGTGGACGGGCTGTCTGCCAGGGGTGTGGCTCCAGGGTCTGTGCAGGGGGAGATGCAGGAGGTCGCTGGATGGGAAGGACAAGGTCACTCAGAGAGGAGAGGGTGGCTGTGGGGTGGGGGTGGGGGGTAAGGGCTCGCTCCCCTTTTGCTCTTCACTCAGGGCTTCCACCCCATTTCCAGCATTACATCTGCAGTGGGGCTGGAGGAAAAATCAAAGGATTCCAGTCTCACCTCCCCCCCCTCCTTGCCTTCTTTTCCTGTCCCCCTGCATCATCTTCTGAGGCTTGGAGGCTTTATTGGCTCACCTGCCCACTCTCCTCTTTGCTAGGCACCGGGTCCCCCAGCCAGCGGCAGGGCCGTCCCTCCCAGAGGCAGGCGGAGGTGAGAGGGAGCTCTGCTGTGTAGCAGGGAAGAGAAGAGAAGAGAAGGGGGTTGGAGTTGCACAGAAAGGCCAGATTGGTCAAGTGATAGGAAGGAGGGGGAGAGGCCAGCTGCGAAGCAGGGGAGAGAGGGAGCTGCAGCCTGGCCAGGTGCGTTGGGGACTCTTAGGCTTCCTCCCACCACAGGTAGCCAACATATCGGCTTGAGAATTGCCTAGAGGTGTGGGGTGGAGCCTAGGGAAGGCAGAGTCTGACCTCCTTCATGGCAGCCATTTTCTCTGGGGGAATTTAATCTCTGCCTTCATCCTGGAAAATCTCCAGGCCCCACCCGGAGGCTGGCAGCCCTATTTCCCCCCTCTGTTGGGTGGGAGGGGGGCTGAGAGCTGTTACCCCCTCCCCAAAGAGCTCAGGGCACCTTCTCCAGGACATGTGGGGGCCCCTCTCCCCCACCCCATGACTTACGGAGGTGTGAGCTGGACAGGTAGAGGAGGAGGAGGAAGAGGATGGTCCCCCCTGGAAGAAGCAGGCGGGAGAGGCGGGGGGAAGCCCACGCAGGAGTCCCCATGCCCACCAGGCTGGTGCTTCTGTCTCCAGACGAGCCCGTCCCTGGCTCTGCACCCCGACCCCGTCCCTGTCAGCTGGGGAGATAAGGCCTGCTTATCACGACAGGATGGGATAGGACGGGGGGGGGGAGGCTGGGCCGCTCGGCAAGGACTCTGAACAGTGTGGTGTCTGCCCCTGCACCATACACAGTGGCCTTTGGAAGAAAAGGGTGTCCCTGGCCTTGTACGGGAGGCATGAGGCTCATCCCAGGAGGCCAAAGGGACCCACAGCGGCCTGAGACCCCATCATGGCTAGCATTCAGCACCGTATCTTTCAGCATGTGAAGGCAGCAGATGGATGCCTCTGAGCATGTTCAGAGTGCTTCTTCTGTTCAGCCACCCACGCCCCTTGTTTTAATTGGGAGGGCAAAAAGGGCAGGGTTTGCCCTCACACTTTGCAGGCCATGTGCAGTTCATTCTCAGGCTGCCTTTCAGGCAGGCCCCCCTTTCTGCAAAAGCCATTGGGTGGGAGAGAGAGAAGTCCCAGGGCGTCCTGCCCCTGCCCAGAGAACAAGATCTCCTTGCCGTTTGACGGGGCCTTAAGACATGTGCCAGGAAAATGTCTGCTCTCCCTTCCCACATTGGTGGCCTCTCTCCACGGGCAGGCCACTGTTTACTCCAGGCCTGTTGGTAACTCTACAAGCAGTCCCCCCCTCCCAACTGCACTCATCTCAGCTGCTTGCAAAGAGAGAGAGAGAGAGAGAGAGAGAAGTCTGGGGCAGGTTAATGATCGACACACCTGGCCAACCTTTGCCCCTCCTCCCCCAAGACAAACAAATAGCGGGTTCCTGTGACAGCTGAGAGGGGGGCAGAATGCCTGGCCATCTCAGCAACAGGCCTGGGGAGAGACGCTCCCTTGGACCTCAAGGGTCACTGGCAGGCAGGGGAGAAAAGCTGGGACGAGGTGCTCTCTTAAGGGCTAAGCCCCCCCCCATGGGCGGAGGGGCACAAGACCCCTGAGGTGGTGGTTAGAGGGCCAGAGCAGGGGCTGGGTCTTCCAGCTTGGAATCCCCGCCCTACCACAGAAGCTCCTTGGGGCCTGGAGCCAGTCCCCCAACGGTGCGGTTTCTGTGGGGCTTCATGTGTCACGTTCAAAGGTTCCTGCTTGGGTTCAGGTCCAGTTCAGATTTCTTCTTGTCTTTAGACAGCTGCAGTCCAACCCCCCCCCCCCAGCAATGGGGCATCCAACGACCTCTCATCCTGCCTGCTGATGGTTCCTCAGAGAGAAAGCAGCCTGTGGGTGCCAACAGGAGGTGGTGGCCAGGCCTGTCTCAGCCTTCCTTTAACCCACTGTTCAGCCGGCTGCAGCACAGAGCCCCTGAGCCGCCCCCACCCCCAAAGGTAAGCCAGTGGCAGAGTGGCAGGGCAGCCCCCAAGGCAGCAGCCCCCGAGGAGGACAAGGAGGAGCCGCGCCCTGGTACCGACTGATCCACGGACCAGGGGTTGGGGACCACTGCTCTGGAGGAAATGGCTGCTTAGCTCTAGGGCACCGTGCCCCACTGCTGAGCCCCTTTCCCTTCTGAAACCCTGGCCAGGCTCCATCCTTTTCTCTTGGTCTTTCACCTCCTGACCAGGTGGGCATACGTGATGAATGTCCTTTCATCAGCTGCCTCCTCTTCCGGGTGGTTTTGTGTTTACAGCCGCAAAGACAAAAGACATTTGTGGCCACAGAACTTTCCAGATCTCAGACAAATTCCAGCAAGGAGGGAGTGGCTGATCTCGCTCCGTCAGTCAGGCTCAGAAGCCCAGCCTTTCTTAGCCACCCCAGGCACGGAGGCAGCTTGATACAACCAACACCCGCTGATCTGAGATTGCTTGGATTTCTGCACAGAACGGTCACAAACCGCACTTCCTGGGCATGCGTGGAGAAAGCCCCCCCCCTTTTTGTTTGTTTGTTTGACTTGAAGGCAAAACCTTCATTCTGAGCTTTTTCTCTCCCCTCTCTCAACAGAGAACAGGTCTGGGGGGGGGGGTCAGTTCAGCTGCTTTCTAGACAAACAGTCCGCCTTCATGCAAATGCTAAGAGGCCCAGGCAATGGGAAGGTCAATCTCCCCGCCCCCCAAACAAGGAAAAGAGATTCGGAGTAATTAAATAATAGGGAGATTTCAGTGAGAATTGCAGGAGATCTCCCTGACCTGACATGGTGAGTGGGTGGGGAAGAGAGAGAGGCTAAAACAAAGGGGAAGAATGTGCCTTCTGGGTTGTGTCCATCGGAGGTCTGGAGAAGGTGGTCAGGTCCCCTGCCTGAAGGAAGCTTCGGGGTCATGGAAACTGTTGGAGATCTGCAGCTTCCTAAGCTAAGGAGCCTGTCCTGTATTTTAACATGTGATAGGGCACATCCAGAGGGAGGGGCAGAGGGATTGCCTTTTATGCATTTCTTGTTTAATATCCTACTTGTGAACATTTTATCCTTTCTTTAATAATAAATAATTATTAATAATTAATAAATAAATAATGTATAACTTCAGACGTTGAGAGGGGTTCTTTGTTCCACAGAGGTCCAACATCTTGGAAACATGTAAAAGGAGTGCCAGTTGGCAAGTGTCTATTCCCCCAGGGGCAATAAACTCTTCTGTGGCAGGCACAGGGCAGGGGGACTTAGAGGCTAGGCCTGAGAACTTGGAAGGGAAACTGGGAGTCCTGACCCCCCCCCCCAGCATGTCGGAGGGTGGCAGCGGGTCCCTCAAGGGGGGGGAAGCCACTCCAGGCAGGGTGGAGCAGGGCCTGCAGGCCAGAGGGGGCCCATCTCGCCACAGCAGGGCTCTTTTAAGCCCAGAATCTCTTCCTCGATCTGGGGACTGAAATACATTTTGTAGACATGAAGAATCAGGGACAGCACCTCCTTCCCCAGCCCTGAAGGTGCCACACGATCCCTTTCAGTCTAAGGGAACCAACAGAGAGCTGATTTGCCTTCCGGGCCCACGAAGGAATCACGGGGGAGCCAGAAGGGCCATGCCCACTGCTAGGCTGCTGCACCTGGGAGAGGCCAGGCCTTCTGGATGATCCTCGCAGCATCTAATGCCCTTTGGTAAGAGATCCCCCCAACTGTATTTTTCTTGTAGGGCGGGGCGCACAGAAGGAGCATCCAGATGCCGGGAGGCCTGTTTCCCCGCAAGAGACTCTTGTTTCAGGCTCCTCTTTTGTCTGTAGCCCTCCCTGGCTAATCCTGACCTGCTGAACCGGCCCTGGGAGGGGGGGGTATGTGACGACACCCCCTCCTCCACCCCCAAGGAGGCCAATCCCTGTGGAGTGAGGGGCGTGTCTCAGGTGCCCATAAAACGCCAGGGCCTGCTGGGCCTGGCATCTGTTGCTCGGCCACAACTATGGCAGGGGGCAAAGGCCTCGTGGTCGTGGTAGTTTTGCTCTTGGGGGCTCTGGCAGATGGAGGAGGTGTCCAAGAATATCTCGCTGTCATCGAGGTGCCCAACGGCGGCCCCTGGGGCGTTTGGGCCTGGCAGGAAATGTGCCCAGAAGGGACCTATGCCACAGGCTTCAGCACCAAGGTAACCCCCACGGCCCCTCTTTCATGGCTCCGCCTAATCCAGCCACTGAATGGCATCCGGGGGGGGAGCATGGGGTGTGGAATGTCCTTGCTACAGTGCAAGGGGGAGGGGCGCTGCCCCCCAGAGGTGTCCAGAGTCTGCCTCCCAAGAGAGACCCCCCTCACTGCTCAGGCCGCCCACTACTGTGACCTGTGGGGAAGAGCGGGGTGGGGGGCTGATGCCCTTGTGTTCGGGGAAGCCTCGTAACTAGACTGGCTCAAGAGCCACCACAGAGGAAGGGGGCAGGACCCAGAGGCCATGATCTAGTGTTCCCCTTTGCCTCTGGCTATGCTGCCCAGCCTCTCCCCAGGGCCAGTAGCAGTCCCGGGTGGCCTTCGGGCAGACCCTGGAAAGCCAGGCACCTTCCCTCTCTGGGCCGGCAGGCTTGTAAGTGGCTGCCAGGAGCACAGGAGGGAAGGGGCTGGCCAGCAACACCACGAAGGGATAGAGGCAGCCTTGTTCTTTGGGAGGAAGCCACCCCCCCCCCCGTGCTCCCTTCCTGCAAGGAAAAAAGGGTCCCCCGTGCTCCTGCAGGGCCCTGTGTGTTCAACTTCCCCTCCATCCTTGGGGCCAGGAAGCCAGTCGGCTTCTGAAGCCGGAGGCTCCATCTGTCCCGGACAGCCGCCTGAGCCCCTGACCCCTAGCTGGTTCCCGCCAGGCCATGGGGCAGCAGGCAGCACCCAGGACTGACAACCACCACAGGGCTTCCTGGCAGGAGGGCGGGGCCACCCACCCCCCACCCACCCCCTTTCCTCCTACGCAGGTGGAAGCCTACCAGGGCCTCGTCAATGATGACACCGGGCTGAATGGGATCCGGCTGCACTGCACACGAGGGGACCGTGGGGATAAGCACCAGGACCACACCGTGGAGTCTCAGAGCGGCATGTGAGCACCTCACTTGGCTGGGGGGGGGGCGGTGGGGAAGGGGAGTGCTCCCAGAGCTGTCAGGGCCTGGGTGCCCCCTCCCACCTTGGCTGCAAGAGGGCCCTTTGGGTGCCTCTGCCTCCTCGCTCCCTCCAGCCGCAATCGTTCCTGATGGCCGGGAGCTCATGACCCCACCTCAGGGTCACACAATTTCATTTTGTCTGCTCCCCAGTCCAAAGCTCTCTACCTTGGCTGGATTTCCCTGACCCTAAAAACTGCCCCGCATCGAAAAACTCAGTGCCTGTGAAAAAGTCCAGAGGCTTTGCCATCTCCCCTCTGCAGATCCCCCCCCTCCCCGCCTCTATCCTCCAGTGCCCACCCATGGCACTGGTACATCCAGGGGTGACGACAGCCACCCACAAGCCTTCTCTGAGGCCACCCCTCCCCATGGCTTCTGGCAGCAAGACAGCTGCCAGCCCACCATGTGAGGAGGGTGGTGTGCCCAAGGGACCAGGCAAACCCACTCTCCCCTGCAAGAGGTCCTCAGGCTGCCTAGCAGGGGAATAAGGAAGAGTTCTGCTCCCCCCCACCCACCCCCCAGTCCTGCAGGGCTACTCATTCACAGCTTGGTCTCCCCAGGAAGAGAGGGAGGAGGGTCAAGCGTGGGATGGGGGCCCTGTGGCGTCCAGGAAACACATGACTTTCGATCAAGACAGCAGGGCTGGCGAAGAAGGGGGACTGAGGAGCATTTTGGCCAAATCCTTCCTGAACAGCAAGTCAGTCTCCCCCACACCAGAGAGCCCCTCCCCAGAGTCTGCTCTCCCCTCCAGCTCCATTGCACACTTCCCCACACCCGCCCATGGGGGGAGGGATGCATCGGATTTGGAGTGCCAGGCTGGGGGCAGGGTGACATGCCTTTGCCCCCCTTCTCCTTTTCTCTCCTTTTAGGTGGGGGAGATGGTCTGAGCCCACCTGGTGTCCCCCTGGCGGGTATCTGCAGAGGTTCTCCTTGCGAGTAGAGAAGATCCGAGGAGGGATGAGGGACAACATGGGTGCCACCAACATCCGTTTTGCCTGCTCAGGCGGGGAGAACCTGGAAGGCCACGGCTTGTCCTGGGGGGAGAACGGTGTGTGGAGCCCCACCTGTCAGAAGGGCTTGTGCGGGATCCAGACCAAGCAGGAGCTGCCTCGTGGGGCCCTGAGGGATGACACAGCTCTCAACGATGTCCGCTTCTTTTGCTGCAGGCAATAAGGCCCCCCCTTCCAAGGCTGCAGCCCAGCCCAAGCCCTCCCTTCCCCTCCCCTGTGGAGCATTCAGCAAGCAGGACAGGTCTGGCCCTTCCCTACTGCCCTGCGTGGCCTTGGCGCAACCAGCCTGGCCCCTCCCCAGTTCCCCACCGCACCTGAAAGGGTCTCTCCCCCCACCTGCATTCGGGGATCCATGGTAAATAGTTGTAATCACAAGAGTGCTTCTGGGCACATACAGAGTGCTTGCCCAAATCTTGCAAGGCTCATCTTGAAATGAGATGCCTCAGAGAATGTGCAGTCTGCCATGCAGTCCTGTCAGTTAATTGACCCTGATGTGCCTCTTCCCCTACCCCGGCAATCTCTGCTTGTACCTTCAGAGCACAAAAGGGGCCTCTGGGAGCCCACAGCCCCCCCCCCCCCCAGGGTCCTTATCTCCCGCCTGGGAGTGAGTCTTCTCCCCCCTCCAGGAGCTCCCTCCTCCCACCCGCTCCATCCCCCATTCTCCCTGGGCAGGCATCACAACCAGAGCGGTTTATTTCTGTCCCAAAGGTTGTCCAATAAACACGTGATCCTGCGGAGTGGGCTCTTGCTGGGGCAAGAAGGGCGTGGAAGGAGTGTTCACGTGGGGAGGGTGGCATCTTGCGGAAGGTCCCGGTAGGCTCATAGCCCTTCGCCCTGCCAGAGGAAACCACAGGAGCTGTCAGAGACGCAGAACTTGCACAGTGACCAGGAACAGACCCCCACTTGGGAGGGGCAGCAGTCTAGGGTGATGTCCCCAGGCCCTGACCCTGGGAGTCTCAGGGATTGGCATGTGTGTGTCTGGGGGGGGTGTGTGTGCTAGAACTGGCCATGTAAGGCAGAAATCTGGGGGGGGGGTGGAGGGAGAGCGAGAGCACGCCTGACTGCCTGCCTCCTGTCCTCGCCTGGCCGCTGCACTCTTGCCTTGGAGTTCTGCGCCTGGCACCAGGGTCAGAGCCCTTGGGATCCTGGCATCACACCTCTCTACAGCTTGGCCCTTGGTGCCTGTCGCCCTATCTGTGCAACAGGAAGGGAGTGTACCTGGTAGACCCCCATGGGCCTCTCCCCTCCCCCGGGAGCTGCCTGGCAGCTCAGCTTTGGTGCACCACTGAAGGCAAGAGCGGGTTGGCACAGGGTCAGGTGTGGGGAGCACAGTGCGGAGGGGGGGAGGGGCTGGCTCTGCTGGACCTCTCGGGACCTGCCCCCCCCCCCAAGGCAGGTTGTCCTGCTATCGTGGCCAGTGCCGCTGGCCAAGGCCTGTTCCGCCTGCCGCCCCCTCGGCTGGCTTACCGCGCGGTCGGCTGCTTTGCGGCAGTCTCCGCAGACGGTGCCCAGGAGGCCGTTGAGCACTTGGGCAGCGCACAGGGCCGTCTCCAGGGTGCCCAGCGCCAGCAGAAGGGAGAAGAGGACCACGTTCCAGAGGACCACGTTGGGCGGATTCACGCACTGCGCCCATAGGCTCCGGTCGCGCAGGTAGCTCTCACTGGCCAGGGGGGGGGGGAAAGAGAGGCTGAGAGCCGCAAGCCCGCCCCCCCTCGCATGCACGCCCGGGCTCCAGGGGGGGGGGCGAGCAGGCTCCTCTGGCTGAGAGGTTAGGTCGGACCGCGTCCCCTCCCCGCAGGAGGGCGCCTCACCTGAGCTCCTTGAAGGGCGACGCCCACGTCCCGTTGGCCGTCTGGCAAAAGGGCCCGCTGGCCAGGCCAGCGGCGGAGACGGCCAGGCAGTACAAGCCCCCCAGGGCCCCGACGGCGGAGCACAGCGCCGACTGCAGCATCTGCGGGTACCGGGGACGGGTCACGGATGCGCGGCCCGACGGCGAGCCCCTCACTCCGCCCTGAGCCTGCGGGCTGAGCGGGGACGGGCAGTGGGGAACCAATCTTGACCCCGGGGGATGGGCGGGAGTCACCTGGCTGCCGCCCCCGGGCCATCCCGCTTCCGCGGGCAGGTGGGGGCAGGCAGGCGCAGGCCGAGGGCTCCCCTCCGAGGGGATCCGCCGCGGGCCCAGACCCCCCTGCCCTCTCCGCCCCATCGGCCGTCGCCTACCCGGCAGCGGTTCCCGCAGCATCCATAGCCGCAGCAGCCTTTCCCGCCGGCGCGCACCACCGAGCAGCCCGTGCAAAGGACCTGTCGGGAGGGGGGAGGAGAAGGGGGGGTCAGGCGGCGCCCCCTTGCCCCCAAAGGTCTGGCAGCCTCCCGGTGGGGCCGGGAGACTTCCCAGAATTCATCGCCCTCCAAGTAGCCGCGATCCCTTCGCGGGGAGGGGCTTGGTGGCCTGTCCCTCCCGCTCGCCGTAAACCTCGCTCCCGCTTTGGCACCCCCGCAGCTACTGGGCCGCCATTGCGGGGAGGGGGCAGGGGGAGAACTGCAGGCCGCTTATCTTCGGGGACTCAAAGGTCAGGCCAGGAGGAAGGCCCGCGGGTGGGGGGAAGCCGGCAGGGAGTGGTTCCAGGGGGAGCCGTGGCGGGTGGGGGGCTGTCCGCAGGGGTCCAGCCAGAATGGGCGGTCAAGAGAAACTCCTAGCCAAGTGGCGCTGGTGCCTGGAGCGGAGGGGGATCTCCATGGTGGGATGCAAAGCCCCATTTTCTTCAGGGGATCCCCAGGCCCCCCCTGGCGTCTGGCACCCATTGATCCAGGCTCTCCAGCCATGGACGGGTAGTGAGACAGAGGCGTTCCCCCCCCCCCCCAACAGAAGGGCCCCTGCAGATACTGGTCTCCAGGAAGCAAATTAGCACACACACACAGGTGAAGGCTGTTTTGTTTGGGGTCTGGTTACCAAAAGGACAGAGGGACACCCCCCCCCCCCATTGCAGGGAAAAGATGCTGGAGGAAGCAGCCCCTCCCCGTGCCAGCTCCCTTCCCCCACCCCCCCACCCCGAGCACTCACCACCAGGCCCCCGCCCAGGAGCCCCCCCATCAGCCAGACTTGCAGGGTGATGCGGCCAGCGGCCCAGCGGCTCTCCCCATTGGGGAACATCAGCAGGACGTTGGCCACGATGCAGGCCAGGGCCAGGGCCAGAAGAGAGAGGCCGACCAAGCGGGAGCATTTGCCCGTGCACATGGCGGGTCAGGCAGCAGCGGGAGACTGGTGCGGAGGGTGGCCTTGGCACGGGCCTTTGTTTGCAGATAAGGCGGGCAAAGGGCTGGAAAGCTCCCCCCTCCGCCTCCATCCCTGCCTTCCGCTCTCCCTCCCTCGTGAGCAGCCCAGAGGCCTGGCCCAGCCGGCCCCACAGGACATCCAGTGGCCAGGAGTCCCAGCGCCCTTCCATCCGTTGGGCAGATGTATGCCTCCTGGGACCAACAGGTGTGCTGGATGCGCAGGGCTGCTCTGATCCCGAAAGGGTGGGGGGTGCTTTGTATGGAGCTGCAGCCTGCCCCGGCTCCTCTGCCTGAGCCACAGCCTTCTGCAGCCTCTGCCTCAGCATCCTCCCAAACCTCCCCTTCCTTCTGGGCCTTGCCAGTGCAGGGTTGCAACTTTCCGGCAGACTCCACCCTTCTCGGGGGGGGGGGGCATAGGACGTGTTCCTCTTCTCCTGCGGCCTTTGGTCTTTCCCAGCAGGGTGGGCTTCCTGCGGACTCTAACCTCCGCAGCACAAACCCACAGCTGACCACCGAGGAGACACCTGGCCTTTTTCTTAGGAAGGCTCCCCTCGCCACACCTTTCTAGAAAGCCTCCAGGTGCCCCCACCCCACCTTGCTGATGGCAGAGTGGGTGGGGCCCGAAGGGACATCTCCGTTCCCCGAAAGTGGGGCTGGAGGGGGTCCTGCCTCTCCCCTTCAGGCCACCACAGTTAGGAGGAAAGTGCAGCAGTGGCTGAGGGGGCTCGCGTGGCCAAGAGACCAGGGGAGTGGAAGGATGGAACCAAATCAACTTAGAGTGGGTGTGGGGGGGGAATCCCCCTCCCCTTCCCATGAACACTGACGGGTGAAATGGGAGGTGAGCTCAGGAAAGCAGGGGGCAGAGCTCCAGAGGACTGTGGCAGGGAGGCTGTCTGAGAACAGAAGGGACCAGGCTGGGTCCAGCCAGTGGTTCTGCTGGCCCCGTGGGGGGAGGGAGGCTCCCTACCTTTCCACAACACACAGGTTCCCACCATGCGCGGGGCCATGTGAAGGAGGGGGTGGAAAAGCCCGCTGGGTCTCACTCGTTTTATAAAAGGACAATGCATTTGGTTGGGATTCAAGTGCTTTGAACACGGTGAAGACACGGCACTTTGCACATGCCCAGAATCCCCACATCCAGCAGCATTATGCCTCCTTAAACTCTGCAGTTTACCGTTCCCATAGTGGTTGATGGGAAGACAGGATGTCAGCCCAGGCTATGTGACATTGAGCATGGACAGAGTGCCATTCCTTTGTGACCCAGTGCCTTGACCTAGGAGCCCCAAGCCGACCGTTTAGAGGTGAGCTATGATCAAGGGAAAGAATAGTGCCCTTTCAACACGCTCAGAGGCACCCACGTTCATTTCTTTAACGTCATCCCCCCCCCCCACCGCTTCACGAGAATTTCCTGGGGCTCAGCTGAGCCTCTGGGAAGGGCTGCCGGAGCAGAACCCCTCCCAGAGGAGCTGGCCTGGCCTGGCCTGGCCTGGCCTGCCCTCCCCTCCACATGCCTGTGGGACGGATGTTCGGGGCAAGAGACAGGCTCAGAGGCATGGAAGAAAACTGGCTGAGGGACCGTCCTTTATTTCCTCTCCTCTCCTGCCCACAACCATCACTTGCGCCGGCGGCCCCCTGTGCGAATCTGCCGCTTCTCCTTGCGCCGGCTGCGGGCTGGCTCCTGGTTCCCATTGGCCGGCAGTGGCGGAGAAGGCGGAGCAGGAAGGTGGCGATGGTTGTTGCTGGCCGCCTTGTAGATCAGGTGGAAGATGAAGGCATTGGCATACCTGGGGAACGGGGGCGTGGTCAGGGAGGCGGAAGGTCTGGGAGGGAAGCGGAAGGGAGCCTTGTGGTTCAGCCCCCTATCGATAATCCAGGGTCAACAGCGTGTGGGTCAGGATTCCCCCCTATCAGGCCACCCGCGGAGGGCATCATGTGTGTCCCAAGATGACTGCGGAGAAGACGGTCACCTTTGGGCCCCAAGAGCCCCAAGGGGTACCTACCAGGGCATTGCATTGTCGATGCCGGCTTGGCGGAAGGGTGAGCGGAAGGGGTTCATGTGGGCAGGGCTGGCACTGCCCCCCGTCGCCACGGAGACCGCTGCCTCATCCACAGCACAGCTGTATTCGCTGCATTCGGTGAAGTAGGCCGGGACCCGGAGGGACTGCAGGCCGACAGAGAAGCAAGGCCAGTGTTGTGAGAAGACGCTTCTCTCCTGCCCTCCTTGCGGGGCCCAGACAAGGCAGTGCCCGCGGGGCTGGTGTCAGTGGGGGCCAGCCCTGATTGCATCTAGCAGAGAGCCTCCCCCTCCCATTTGGAATCTCATGTTTCCAGAGGATGAACTTAAACCTCCATGTTGATGGAGAGACCTCCCTACAAATATGAGGAAATGCTGCAGTTTAGGAGAGCGTATATCTTTGGATAGATGTTCTATGTAAAGTTTCTTTGTATTCTTTATCATTTGCCTTTCTTGCTTGGACTCAATGGCGTCATTCACTTGACTGGGCGCAGAGACTGGATCGGTCTGGATCGGGGCCCTGGTGCCCAACCCTGATCCCACAGTCCCTAATATTCGGCCCAAGTAGCTCTGTGGATAACGAACTATCGTGTGACTCGATCTGCCTGTGCAGAGACAGTTCGGCATCGGCTGGGGGAGACTGGGGGGGGGGGAAGCCGCAGGCTGCTCCGTCAGGGGGGGCCACAACCAAGGGGTGTCTTTGAGCCGTGGCTGACTTTGCCCCTTGGCTGCCTGCCCACTGCAGCAGATCTTTCCTGGAAAATAACCGGTATTCTTTTTTGGGTGGGGAGTTCCTTGTGGAAGGGGATTTGGTTTTTTGTGGTGGGGGGGTAGGCTTTGATAGCGTTTAAAGAAATGAATAGAATATTCTGTTTTATGATACAGTTATTGGGAACAGGCTTTGATAGTCTCTCTCTCTCTCTCTCTCTATTACGAAAATGCTGTCTGTGAGGGGCCACCTTTTATCCAGAGTAGAGAAGGCTGGATTTCATGCAATTACAGATTACTGAATTACAGATAAATTGTTTAGGTTAGCATTATTGTGTTCATCCAGGCCTCTGAGCCAGCCCTAGGAGGCAGGTGCATAAAACCTTCTTGGCACAGGAGCTGTGGATACTGTGAATCTTTGTCTTTTTGCTGCAACTAAAGTGAAAGCTCATAAAGAGGTTTTCCGGTCTATGTCACTGGGTCGCATAATGCTAGGCAGATGGGCCCAGTTAGGCCTCAGGGCTATTGGCTTTGGTGGGGAGAGACCTGGGTGCTGGGTGTGGGGTGGGCTTACCTGGAGGCGTGGCAAAGAGCTCAGCCACGTTTCCTTGAGGGCAAAGCCAGAGTTGAAACCTGGAGAGGAAGAGGGCAGCCTGTCAGTTGTCACCCTCAGCTTCTCCCACCCTGGACAAGGAGCCCCAGGCCCGCCTCCACTCACCAATGACCAGGTCTGGCTTTGGGGCCTGAAGGAGGTGGTACGGGCGGGCACTGAAGCCCAATTGCAGCTCCCGCCGCCCCCCTTTCGATCTGGCAGCTAGCCCAGACCGCACAGACACTCCTTGTTCCTCCTGGGCAGGGGGAAGAAATGCGTTGTCAAAAGTTGCAGCCCACCCCCCCACACACACACACACACACGCACACACAATGAGGAAGGAGGATTAATCTCAAGAGTTGGGTGGAAATTCTGGACACCCCCCCTCCACGCCTGTAGAGAAAAGCTGTCAGACAGGGCAGGCAGAGCCCATGTGCTGAGGCCTGGAGGGAGAAGGGTCAGAAAGTTCTGCCCCCCCCATCAAAGGTGGCACCCTCCCCCCACACATCAGAGTGCAGGTACCGCACAGCAGTCCAGAGAGTGGGGGTGGCAGGTGGGGGGCAGGAGCATGAGCAGCCCTTTGCAGAACAGCAGGGGGACTCACGTCTCTCTGCAGGAGGAAGTGCTGGCCATCTAGGGCGCGGGGCAGCTGATCTCCAACAAATAGCAGCTCCAGGGAGACGTGGGGCAGGAGGACTGACAGCTCCTGTGGAGGGGGGGGGAGAAGAGCAGAGTGGGCAGCGGAAGGCGGACCCAGCAAGAAATCTGTCAGGAATTGGCAACAGAAGCGACAACAGGACAGGTGGCCTTGGCCAGGTCCCAGCCCGCACACCTGCCCCGGGGGGGGGGGGTTCAGTCGGTGCTCACTGAGATTGGGTAGGGAAAGGCTTGCAGCAGCCAAGCAGCCCCAGGGCCCTCCCCCATCCCCATGAAGCAAGCCTTAATGGGGGGAGGTCTTCAGGAGCCTGTTTGGTCAGGGCCTGGAAACTAACCCAAAGCCAGAACAGGCCCTTAAGTGCTGGCAAAATACAACCCAAATCACCCTGCCAGAGCAAAGGGGTGACTTTCGGGGCTTTGCAGACCTGGGAGGGGCCATGGATCCATGGTGGGGCTGGGTCTTGCTGCAGCCCCTTCCCACAGGCTGGCTCTTCTGGGGGCCGGAAGAAGTGAGCCAGAGGGCAGCTGGTGTCCCCCCTTCCTGTGCCCAGACACCCGGAGCTGCCTGACATTCTGCCCCCCCTTCTCTCTGCCCCACTCTGGGGCTCCTTCACCTACCCAGAAGACCATCAGAACCCCAAATTCTTTGCCGGCCTCTACCACATGGATCCGGAGAGACTGCTTGTTCAGGATATTCAGCTCTGGAACTAAAGGCAGGGGGGGGGGGTGAGAGCAGCCACTGCAGACCCCGAGGCACAGAAGGCAGAGAAGAGCCTAAAGAGGTCTGCAACCCACCCACTCACCTGTCCAAGGAGAATGAGATACGGGGGAAGGAAGGCTAGTCTGCTGCCTGTTTGAGACCCCAGACTTGCTACCCGCAGAGTTGCTGTGAGCTTAGAGAATGCTGATGAACATTCAGCTGGCCAGAGGGGAAGGGGCTGGGCAGGGCACCAGGGGAGTAAGGGCAGCTTCTGTGAGGGAACTGGGGTGTGTGATGGGCTGCCTGGAATGGGGGGGGGATCCAGGGGGTGCACATGAACTGGGCTGCTTGTGTGTGCGAGTGGGGCTGGAAGCAGCAAGGGGGGGGGAGCAAGAATTGTGCATCTTATTGAAATGTCAGCCACTGGGGGGCCAGCCCGAATCTGTCACCCGTGTGCTTCAGGCCAGGATGAGCCCTCTGCTCTTTCCCTTGGGGCTGTCATGAGTCGCCTGGTGAGTTTCATGGCCCCAGGGGGGGGGGGGGATCTGAACCGCATCTCGGGGGGGGGGGGGGCACATCCAGCACTCAGATCCATGTGTCATGCTGACTCTTCTGGGGCACGGCTGGCCCAATGGTCTGTCAACAGGCTTTGAGATAAATGACTTTAGTGGGGAAGGGGTGGGTGGATGGGGTCTGTCATGGTCAACATGGGGGTCTTGGCTGGCCTACAGCTGTGTGCCACACCCTGGCAGGTTCTGACTCGGACCCTGTCACCAGGCATGGCAAGACCCTGAATTCCTGGGGGGGGGGGTTGCCCCTTCCTCATCCTGGGTTGGCAGGGGTTCCTCTCGGGTGTCCAGAGGGTGAGGGGCCAGAGATACTCACAGTGCTGTGGAGCCAGCTGAGTGATGATGTAGTACATGGTCAGAGGGTAGCTCAGGAGGACAGCCAGGGGGGCTCCGAGAGGCAGCCCCCGCCATTGGTAGTATTCCTTCCAGGAGCCTGTGGTTCGGGGGGTGGGGAACCGTGGGGTTAGCGGCTGGGGTGCCTCTCCCCCCAGCTATCCCCCGCTTCCGTCAGCCCGACTCACCAAAGAACATCCGTGGGGCGGGGGGCTCCGAGGGGGCTGGAGACAGAGCCGTCCCTCCTTCTGGTCGCAGCGCCTCAAAGGGGTTACCTGTGAACAAAACTGGTCAGGGCAGCGGAGGAGCCAGGAGCAGAGGATCAGGTCCCCCACCTCCCTAGACCTGGCTCTCCACAGCCCAAGTTGGGCTGTTTCTCTGTGGGAATCCAGCGGGGTGTAATACCCAAGGCTCCAAAGCAGCCGTCTTTGCCCTTGTGGGAGCGTTCCAGGAAGTGCACAGAGGCTGGCCAACCTAGCGAAGGGCCCTGCCAGGCCTCCCGGTCCGGCCTGCTGACGGCTCCCCTCCCCTCTCACCGCTGTGCAGGAAGGCTGCCGGCTCCTCGGCTCCACTGAGCAGCCCCACGCCATAGTTGGGAGCCCGGACCAGCATGCTCTCACCGGCCCAGTAGCCTCGGGTCAGGCCACGGGCAGACAGGAAGCCTTCCTTGTTGAAATTCTCACTCGTCACCTCTGCAAAGGCCACAGGAAGGGGGGAGGTGAGGTGGGGGAGGCCCCCCGTCCTGCTTGCCACCTGGTCTCTGGGCCCCCATGCTCCTCACCTGCAGAGATTGCAGTTTGGCCACAGCCATCGCCTGCCAACAGAGCCCCTTTCTGCTGCCCCCCCCCACGTGCCCTCCTCCCACTCTCCGGGTGGGGTCCTCACCGGTGGTAAATGTGAAGGGCAGGTTGGCAAGCTCCTGGGAGCGGCTCATGTACCCGGCCATGCGCTGGCACCAGAACTGGTGGCCAATGTCCTCTGGGCTGCGGTTCCAGTCCAGCTTCCGGCAGCGTTCAGAGCAATAGAGGACCGCCTGGCAGTGCTGGCTGGGGAGAGGGGGCAGAGAGGGGCCCTGAGAGCCCTGAGCGTGGGGAGCAGACTGCCCAGCCCCAGAGGAGAAGCTGCCAGGGATGGCCCAGGTCCCCCAATGCTCTTGTGCCACAGGACGGGCAAGGCCAGTCAAGGGCGCTGGAGGTGGGCAGGGTATGGGGAGGGGCATCTTGTCATAGAGCCCCCTCCTCAGGGGAAACAGGAGCCTGCAGGAGGCAGCCGCACTCGCTCCCAAGCGACAATGTGCTCACCATGCGGTGACTTGGCCCTCGAAGCTGTGCCGTTTGCAGACATGGCACGCTCGCACACGGGTGGTGGGGAAGGTGAAGCTTGGCTTCGGCCCCCAGCCCCGCATCGGCCCCTTGCCCACCTTCACGCCCAGGCGAGAGAGCAGCGGCTCCAGGGACCTGCGAGGAGACACAGCGGAGGAGGGGCTCTTGCCAACTCACAGGCCAAAGACCCCCCAGGGGCTGAGCCGCCAAGCCTCAGAGCTCCCTTGACCAAAAGGAGCCTTGGTTCTCAAGAGCCGGAGCCCCGTAGCACTCGCTGTCTCCCCAGGTAAGGCACCCCCCCCCTGCTCCCTGCGCCCCAGGCCCTCACTTGTGCAATGTGGGGTCTCCCACGGTGAGTGTCTTGGGCCGGCGGGGCTCCCCGGCCCCCAGTGGGCAGGCCATGCTGTGGCAGAGGAGGGTGAGGGCGCGGGCCACCAGCGGTTCTGCCTCAGAGGCCCCCGACAGCCCCCCCAGTGAGAAGTCAAAGCCCAGGATGGCACCGTGCTCGTCCGTCAGGAGCAGGAGGTGGTCGACGCGCCAGAGAGGCTGTGCTGCAGGGGAAAAGAGGCCGGAGAGGGCTGCTGCGGGCGAGGCTGGCAGGCAGGATGGAGCCTCCTCCCCCTGCTCCCAGGCCCCCGTGGCCCACTGACCTGCCTCTGTGGCGGCCGTTGTCTCCTCCTCCTCTCCCGCGCTCACAAAGGTGATGAAGCGGTCCAGATCCCTCAGCGCCAGGGCCTCCTCGCTGTAGAAGCGGCCTCCCACCTGCTGCCCGGGGTCCGCGACGGTGAAGGCCAAGGCCCGGTTGGCCAGCACGTGCAGGACCCAGAGGGCCGGATCCGCAGGCAGGCGCCGGAGGGAGGCTTCCTGTCGCTTGCGCCTCTCGCTGCCCCCATGGCAGGCGGAGTCCAGCAGGAAGCGCCGATACCAGCCAAAGAGCAGCTCCGCAAAGTCCAGGATCTCTGCCCGATAGCCAGTGACAAACTCCATATCTGGGGAGGGACCGGGCCAGGCGGTGAGGCCCCGTGTGGGGAGGCCCCGTGTGGGGAGGAAAAAGGTCTCAGGGCAAGTGCAGAGGGCAGTTCCCCCAGCCCAGGGCAACGCTTGGAGGGGGGGGACGCTGTTTGGGGCTCTCAATCCCCGTGGCTGCCCCCTCCCTCCCTCCCTCATCACTCAACCACCCATCCCTCAAGGCAAATGGACTGCGGGATCCTGGTGGGGCCCAATCCAGGGGGGGAGAAGGCCTTCCCTTCAATGCACAGACAGGGAAAGATTTCTGGTCCCTCGCTGGCCACTGGCCAAGCAGCGCCTCCATGATTACGGCCCCCTCCCAGGCCTGGTTTGGGGTGTTTTGGAGGAGGGGGCGGCAGGCAGGCCCCTCTCTGGCGGCTGAGGCCTGGGGCCAACCTTCCAGGAGCAGGGGCTGGCTGGGCCCCTCCCTATGGGGGCCCAAAGAACCTCTGGGAGGGACTCTCAAAAGAACTGCCCTCCCCCCCAGCCCAGAGACTTGGGCTCTGGCCTTCTCCCTCCCCTCCCTCATGCCCCAGGCCAGCTCAGGGGTCCCAACTACCTGACGCGCGGCCCACTTTTGAAGGTAAATAGCCGGGATCTCCCCGGTTGCCCTGTGACATCAGGGGGTTCCGGAACTCGGGGCAGGCTGGCTGATGGCCCAGCCTCTTGGCTGCACCAATCTATCTTGCCAGGCTCTGGTTTGGGTTTTCCTCTGAGGCAGGGAGCGCCTCCCTAAGCAGCCCCCTGTAAGTGCAGCTCAGGACATGAGAGGTCTTTGAAAGACCTTCCTGCACACCCACATAAGCACACGCAGGCCAGCCAGGGGATGCGGGAGCTGCCCCACCTGCTTCAGGGGTTGGGGGCTGCACAGGGCTGACTCTGGCAGGTGAAAGACACTCCCCCACCCCAAAAACCTTCTGCCTGTCAAGTCAAAGGCTGGCCCCCTCCTGTCGCCAGGTCCCGGCACCTGCTCTGCTGCCAGCAACCCCGGTGCTGGCCAACCTGAAAGGGAATGGCTCTGATCTTGTGCATAGAGCCTGCTGCTGGCTCTGGAGTAACCCCAACAACACCTTGCTAGAAGGGAATGGGGGCTCTTCTCTGGCTCCCCCCTCATGCTGAATTTCGGCTTCCTGTCCATCCAGGCATTCGCTTGAGGCCGACCAACTGAGAACATCTGCTGGGCCCCCCTCAGACGCCCTTCCATGACTGAACAAATTGGATCTCCCCAGTGTTGTTATTGATGCTTTGTAAATTGTTACTTGGTTGTTATGATGTTGTATTGAAACTGTATGTTATAGATTAGATTATTATAATGTTCCATGTAAAATTTCATAATGTTCCATGTAAACCACCCAGAGCTGTAAAGAATAGGCGGTATAAAAATCCAAATAAATAAATAAATCGTCCCCGGCCTCTCCTCTTTCGCCTGCCAAGAGCTTGCTCTTCCCTTAGTTTACCTTGACTGCCCTCCTGCCCCCTTCCTTTCTGCAGGAGCTAGACCCTGCTCCCAGCCCATCAAGAGAGCCGAGCTGATCCAAGAATATATTTATTCATCTCTGACCCAAGCGCCCACCCCGGCCCCCAGAGGAGACCCTTTTGCAGCACTGCTGGAGGTGTTGCCCTCCTGCCCCATGGCAGGCAACCCATCAGAACAGCAGCTGCCCCAGGGCCAGAGACCAGGGGAGGCCTAGAGCAGCCCGCAGCCTTCTGCCGCCCCCCTCAGGCCATGGGTCAAAGAACTGTGGGGTTCCGTGCATGGCGACATGGCTGAGGGGGGTCTGAGGCACCAAGAGAGGCCGGCCAGCCTGGGACGAAGTGGCTTCCAGCCAGGACTTGAAGTTGGACACGCGAGCGTAGACCCCGGGGCTCCGGGCTTCTCCGCAGCCTCGGCCCCAGCTGACCACCCCGACTTCATACCAGACGGGAGGGGTGCCGGCACCAGGGGGGTGGCACATGAGTGGTCCACCGCTGTCTCCCTGGAGCCAGAGGAGAGAAAAGGCAGGGTTGGGAAGGGAGGGGAGAGACCAGGCAGCAGAGTTGGGGTGGCTGTCAGAAGGAGTGGATCCCTTACCCCAAAATCAGGTTTTAGGCCAGGAGCCCCCAAGAAACCCACACAACATTGGGGGTGGGGGCTTTAAAGCTCCCATACCCGCCTTGTCAGACACACACGAGCATGTGTGCAAAGTGAGTGTCAAGCAGGTCCAGGGGCTGTCTGTGTGGTTCTGAAGCCACAGGACAGAGTGGGTATCCAGAGCCCCCCTGAGACCCTCCCAGGTTCGTTCTGGGAATCAGCTTCTTCTGAGAGCTCAGAGGCCTGGCAGGCAGGTGCCGGAGGGAACCTGCTGCTTCCCGGACAGCGGATTATCAGGGGAGTTTTTCCTGCCTGTCCTCCTTTCCAGCTCTCTGTTTCTTTATTTGGTCCACTGCTGCACTCTTTGGTTAACAGTCCCTCCCTCCCCCCCCCCATAGCTGGACATCCCTATAATGGAGCTCCTGGGGCAGGGTGGAAAGAGGCTGCTCTGAAGAAGAGTTGGTTTTCATTGCCCAAAAGGAGCCCTATACAATCACCTTCCCTTCCTCTCCCCACAACAAAAGCCCTGCTGAGAGAACTCAGAGAGAACGGCTGTAAAATAAATGTGACTAGCCCGCTGGCATTGGTCTCCTTCTTGCCCCTGGTGCCAGCATGACCCACGGAGGAGACAAGGCAAGAAGCCCAGCAGAGTGCCCCCCCACCTGGCAGGCGTCCCGGCCCCCTGCCTCGAATCCAGCGCACACCATGTTCCTGGTCAGGGAAGGCAGCCATCTCTTGCACAGCGGCCAGTCGACCATTCCCAGCTGGGCCTTCAGCAACGCATATGAGGCTTTGTTGGTCCCTGGAGGAGAGAGAGAAGAGAAGAGGGTCCGCCTCAGCCAGCGGACTCAGGGCCAGGAGAACAAATCTTGCCCCTGGGGTGATGCGAGGGGCCTAAGACCCCAGGATGAACTCTAACCCTGATCCTTGGCCAAGCTCTGCATTGGACAGCCAAGACCCCCAGCTGGGGAGCCAAGGGTTAAGTCTGGCCCTTGCAACACCCAATGGGGAAAATCAAAGCAGACTGCAAGGAACTTCAGGAGGACCTCTTGATATTGGGTGGCAGGGCCAAAAATGGCCCACGAGGCTTCACATGGGGAAGGAGAAGGTTATGCTAATGCTGGTGGAGAACCGACTGACCGGCAGAGACCAGGCGGAAAGAGATCTCCTCTGGGGGGGGGGGAGGCCTTAGGCTGATCCTGCCTTGAGCAGGGAGGCTGGACTAGATGGTCTAGATGGCCCCTTTGCCTCTCAGATTCTCAGAAGTGTTCTCTCCCTCTGTCATAACATTGTAACTTGGGAGCCCCCAACAATGTTCTTAGGAAATGGATTCAGAACAGAGAAACAAATTACTTCTTTACTCAGTGGAATTCACCTGTCCTTGGGCATCCATGGCTTTTAAAAGGGGACTAGGCGGATTAACAGAGGAGGGATCCAGGGGAACAGCCGTGTTGGTCTGAAGCAGTAGAACAAACTTGGTGTCAGGGGGCACCTTAAAGGCCATGCAAGTGTCATTCAAACAGTTTCAAGGTCGCGCCTGCATGTGCCTGTGAACGTTTACACCATGAACAAAGCTTGGGTGCTCTTCAAGGTGCCACAGGGCTCAAACTTTGTTGTGATGGAGGAGAAGCCCATCGGTGGCTACCAGCCATGGCCAAAGGGGCCCTCCACAGTGGGAGGCAGCATCAAGGCAGGATGCTGGACTCCAAGGGCCCTCGCTGCGCCACTCCAGCAGAGCAGGGCTTGGCGGGGATGGGGGTTCCAAACACCAGCTCTTGGTTTCCAGACCACCGACTGAACACGGACGCATGGCGGCCTGGAGCCCCCCAGCAGCTCTCGAGTCCCCCTCCCCTCCCATTCTAGAGCTTCTGGAAGCTGCCAAAATGCCAGCAGGGTGCCCCCACCGGCTTTGGTGAGCCCCCAGCCAGCCACAAAGCAGGTCTCCCACATGTCGTCGTCGGGGACTATGGTGCTGTCCGGCAGGCAGATGGCGCTGTGGTAGAGGCTGTACGGGATGGGCTCTTGCAGCAGGAGGAGGGCCAGGTCGTTGTCGAAGGTCTTTGGGTGGTACAGCGGGTGGGAGAAGACCCTGCGCACCCAGCGGGTGACGTTGTTACGGCCCAAGAAGTTGCTGCCAGCCGCCACCTTGATGTTCTGGTTCCTGAGCAAAGAAGAGTTCCTTCAGCCTTCCAGGCAGGGAGGCCAAACCCGTGAGGGGAAGGGTTGGGAGGTCCCTTGGCCAGACATGCAGCAAGCACCCTGTGTGTTCAGAGGAATGTGACCCTGGCACACAGCTGCAGCTGACGGCCATCCAGCCAGAAACTCTGCTCCAAGGGGACCAGCCAAGGTGACCCAGGGCGTGGCACAAGCTTCCAAGTTCTTCCTCAGGCGGGGGTGTGAGGGAAGAAGGTCTGCATGCTTTTCCTGCCCCAAGACTCCTTTCTACTGGTTTTTGATAGCTAACAAGGAGGAAGCGGCTCAGATCTGATGAACTGTACAGTCACAGAGGTTGAAAATGCAAGAGACGGACACGGGGTGGGCAAAGAGATTTTCGCTCCCCCTGCAGCTAGTGAGTGCAGTGAGGGACAGAGGGGATGGGGCAAGGGCCAATCTAGCCTCCCTGACCCCAAGAAGAAGCCTTTATCTAGGGACTCCATCTCCACAGGGCAATGCGGGGGGGGGGGTGGATCCCAAATCTGATGATCACGAAAGTAAGGGGAGACTTTTATCTATTGCGTCTTCAAGAAATGTCAGCTTGTTCATCATTTAGGATTGCAAAGAGGAAGAGTCCAGCAGCATCGCGGCCGAACAACACTTGTGGTAGCGAATGGGCTTCCGTAAGTCGCGGCTCACTTCTTGGAGTAAGATCTTCAAGCAGCTGAAGAAATTAGCTCCTTCCCTGCCGCAAATGGTATCAGTCCTGACGGTGCTCCTGGACTCTGGCCCTTTTCTCCTGCCAGAGACAGACTTGCAGGGCCTCCCAACCTGTTCCTGGCCTCTGGGGGAGCAGAAGGAAAGAGGGGGGGATCTTGGGAGCCTGTTATTGGGTCCCACTCACTCAGTGAAAGATAGCTGCAGAATCACTTAGACATCAAACGGGAAACGGAGACACCCAGCCCAAGGAAGGGGTTTGGAGGACTGGAAAACTTGCCCGCTGCTCCGTGTCCTTCTGACTGATCCTGGGAGGGGGCGTGTTCTGCGGCTGGCGTGTGTGGGCTGGGCCTGGGACCAGCACAGCAACTGGCAACTGATAGTTACAGCCAAAGCCACGTTTGGGATTCTGCCCCGAGCAAGGGAAGCCCCCCCCCCCCAGGTGCCTTTTCAAGCTTGCTGCAGGGACCCCTCGCCTTGTCCTTTTGAGCTGCTGCCAGCCTCCTCCCCTCCTGACCTGCGCTCCTGGGGGGGGGGCTCAGATTCCAGTCAAGAGGTGGGGCCCATCTGCACGGGGGTGTTGAGGCTAGTTCATCCTTCCCCTCCCCAAATTACCTGACTGCATCCTGGAAGCAGTGAGCTGCCGACAGCACCCACCAGGGGTGAATAATGGACCCACCGCAGAAGTGGTATGTCGTGGTCTGGATGCTGACCACCCACGGCCATTCCCCAGGCTGAGCCATGGTGCCCCCGACGACGCGGCCCCCAGCCATGGGCGATGCCAGGGGCCCATCAAACTCTGGCCGAAAGCCGCAGGCTGAAGAGGAGGCAAGAGAAACAGAGCCCTGATGGGAAGCCTTGCCCCTCCCTCCTCCCATGGTTCCCTCCCTGCTGCACCCCATTCCCACCAATTAGGACCCAGGAGGAGGAGGAGGAGAAGGACATACGGCCCCGGTGTGAGAGCAGGGGTGGGTTGCGGCAACTCTCGATGGCTTTCCAGGCCAGGGAGGTTCAGAGGTGGTCTCTCCTGGCCTGCCTCTGTGTCGCCCCTCTGTCTCCCTGGGCAGCCTCCTGCCCACCTGGCCACCGGGACCGGCCCTCTGCAGCTTGGCCTAGCCTGACTCCTCCTGGTCAGGGGAGGGATGTGGAATGGCCAGGGAGGGGGGAAACCTTGCCCGGGAGGGAGTGGCTGTGGCCGTGGAAAGGGCTCCGCTTTTAGCCCTGCCTATCCAAGTGCCCCCCAAGCCCCCCTACCTGGTGCCAGTGCCCCCATCCCTGGAGCAAAGACCAGGAGGCCCAGGAGCACCACAGGGGCCATGCGTGGTGCCCAGAAGGCCTCCAGTGGGAAGGCCCCTCGGAAGACCGTGAGGTCACAGAACTCAGGGGTGATGTCACAGGTGCAGAGCCACAGCCCCTCCCCTCTGCTTTTTGTCCCATCTCCTGCAAGGAGAAAGAGAGGAGCTGGTTTTGCTCTCACACCGAGGAGTCCTTTTCATGCAACTGGCAAGCAAGTCCTCCTCCTCAGGAACAGCCCTCCCCCCGCCCGTTAGGTCTGCTTCCTTGGCTATTTCCTGCCCTCCTGCCTCATCCAGAGCTGGGGGAATGCTTGGCCATGTTTGCTGGATGTTCACGTCCTTCCCTTCCCCCGGGACCCCAATTGGACAGAATCGGCCTGTGCCCATCAGCAGTGCCCCCAGGAGCCCTCTGTGGGCCAGGAAGGTGGTTCTGATCCGCAAAAACAAAGCAGCTTTATGTGGAAGCAGCAAGCCCCTCCCCTCCAGGAGCCTTCGGGGAGGGCGGTATAAATATACGAATAAAACAAATAAACAAACAAATAAATAAATAAAATTTGGCTTGCAGACTGTTCAGCTCCAGTTATGGGGGGGGGGGGGTTGTCTCCCTGAAATAGCCCCTAATATCCTGGAACATTAGGGAATGTATGTTAAATATTCGTGTCCTGCTTTGTGGCCAGAGGGGGGCCACACCAGCCCACTCTCACATATATCCGGAGACATGTGGGGACTCTCTCCCTTGGGCTGGGGCCATGCACTCAGAGCCCCGACCAATTTTGGGGAACTTCAGATCCCTGTCAGGTGGAAGCTGGCCTGGAAGAGAGACCCCCCTCCCCAGCACAGAAAGGGGGAGCAGAACCAGGGGCTCAGGTGCCTTGACCCGAATCGTGGGTCAGCAAATGCAAGCCACACACGGACCAGACTTTTCCCAAAGCGAGATTTCAAATCTATTGTGGGGTATACAGGGATGCGGCAGGATTCGAAAAGGCACTTAGGCATAAGAAGAGGGAACAGGTTGTGTTCAGAGGAGTTAAATGTGAGGACAGAAAGAGAAAGTGAGAGAAAGTGAGACCTAGACATGGGGGCCAACAAGAATCCTGCCCTGGGGAAGGGAAAATGAACAGTCTCCCAGAAGTGGATAATTTTTGAGAGAAGAGGAAAGCAAAGGAGTTAGCGGGGCAAGCTGCTGTCTCTTTTGGTGGTCCCAAAAGTGAAGGTAGGCAGAACTTCCCAAAGTCCTGGGAAATACAGTTTCCGACCCTCTCGGGTGGTCCGTGGGTGCTGGTGACATGGTTAAAACCAGCATAAAAAACCCAAGCAGAACTGGCTCGGTGTGGTTCTGCCTCTCCTTGGCCAGCCTTGCAACAAGCCGTTCAGGGTCCGGGCTCCGGGGCATGGAGCTGGACACCCTCCAGGCGCGAGCGCTAAAGGAGGCCTCAGGATGTCCCGGGGGCGTCTTCCGGGGCGCTGCAGGGATTCGAAGCGGGACGCGCCCATCGCAGGAGGAATCACAGAATTGGTTGGACTAGAGGGCCACACAGGCCCTCTAGTCCAACCCCTGCTCCACGCAGGATCAGCCCTAAGCATCCTGACCTAAAGCGTCCAAGGAGGAGCCGGCCAGCCGCAAAAAGGAGCCTGCCTGCCCCCGCTTGCAGGGCCCGGAGCAAGGAGTTGCCCGGCGGGGCCGCCCCCGAGGAAGCCGTGCCCGGGCGAGAGGCCACGGGAGACCGGTGTGAACGGCCAGGGGGCCGCCCCCAGGGAGGGCTCGGGGGGCGGAGCAGCTCTGCTTCGGAAAGCCCCGCGCCGGGGAGGCCGCCTCCGCCCTCAGCTCCCTTTCGCTTTCTCGGCCGCGATGGCCCCGAAGGCGGCGCTCAGGGACCGACGCCCGCTGCCCTTCCACCTCCTCCTTCTCCTGCTGCTGCCCCTCCCGGGCCCAGGTGAGGCGCAAGGAGCCGACGGGTAGTCGCGGCCTCTCGGGGACGCGGGTTCTAATCTCGGCTTGCTGGGTGACCGTGGGCCGGCAGCCCTCGACGGGGGGGTTGTGGAGGCGCGGACAGTAAGACCGCCCGACCCCCGGCGCCCCCGAGCAGGCAGGCGGATCGAAGCGCGGCTTTCCCCGGCTCGGCTGGGAGAGCTCCGAAGCGCCGGAGGGGGGGGGGGCGCCGCCGACTCGGGGGGCCGTTCTGGCCTGAGCCAGTCCGGTTTGCCGGCGCTTGGGGGGCGGCCCGGGTTCGGAGCTCCCTTGCGCCGAGTCCGGCCGGGCCTGCCTCCTGCTCTGCTCTTTCTCCAGCCCGGGGGAACGAAGGGGGAGCGGCCGGGAGCTGCCGGTGTCGACGCGTGGCGTCCCGCCCTCGGTTCCTGGACCGGCTGGAGTCCTGCGATACCTGCCAAGGCTTCGTCAGGTGTGTGGCCCTTCCTGCGCTCAGGCAGGCAGCAGCCCCAGGACCTCTGCCCCTCCGCCCCCACCTTAATTCTGCCCCTCTTCCCCCCGGCGCGCAGGTTCATTTTCCCCAAACGACGGGAATGTGGCTTGAAAGAGGCCGAGTGGGTGCGGCAGCTGCAGGAGTCTCACTGCGGGAAAGGTGAGACCCTGCCCTCCCTGCCGCGGGGGGTGGGGGGTTCAGCCTGCGCGGCTCTCTGCCCGCTTCAGGGTCGGGGGGGGCGGGGCGTCATTGTTGTTCCAGGGCTGCAATAGAGCCCCCCCGTTCCCCTCACTCCTGTCTGTAAGGAGGGGAGATGGTTGCGTTGGCTCCCCTAGGGCAGTCACCCTCCCAGAGTCTGCACGTGCCACTTAAGGGTGCGGAGGGAGGGGCAGTCACCCTCCCTGGTTCCCCCACCCACCG